>NC_092402.1:18081376-18450150 GCF_030028105.1 Mobula birostris | reverse complement strand
TAAATAGAATCAGCTGGCAGAAGGTGTGGATGAGGCATTCATTAGCAGCATTCAGTTTATTTGTTTAAAGATAAAGCATGCTAACAGACCTTTCTAAGCCAATGAGCCTGTGCTGCCCATTTACACCCACGTGACCATTTAACCTACTAATCTGTTCGTCTTTGCAACTTGGGAGGAAACTAGAGCACATGGAGGAAATCCACGTGGTCACTTGGAAAATGTACAAACTCCTTACTGATAGCAGTGGAATTGAACTTGAGTGGCTGGTGCTCTAATAACATTGCACTAACTGCTACGCTACTGTGCTGCCCTTAAGATGCAAGGAGAGTTGGGGTTTGGTGGATATAGGCTGAACACAGAAAATTGGGATTAACACTCATAAAATACTGGAGGAACTCAGTAGGCCAGGCAGCATCTATGGATGTTTCAGGCCAAGACCCTTCATCAGGATAAGTGGCGACTCTTTGCATTTAGCTCCAAATGGAATAATCAAATATTCCTGTTTAGGATTATTACAGCTGAAATCCACAGTCACAGCCATAGGTATTTCAGTAACTAGCATTGTTTAATGACGATCAAAAAATCTATAGATACTTAAAATCAATGAACCTTGGATGGCAGATTCTGGTCACGTGCAGTTCTTCTTTAAGAAAACAATGGGGACAGAACACTGGTCTACAGGTACGAATGAAATGCAAAGGCCTTAGACTCCCACTCCCAGCTATCCTGCTGGCAAATGTATGCCCTCTGGAAAATAAAATTGGAGACCTCAGAGCAAGATTGCTTTATGAAAGGGACATCAGGGACTGCTGTGAACTTTGCTTTATGAAGGCATGGCTCGCACCTGCAATTTCAGACACTTCACCTTTCTCCACAAAGACAGGACAGCTTAGTCATTTAAAGGCAGAAGAGGTAAAGTATGCTTTATGATTAACTCATCAGGGTGCACAGGTTCTGTCGCAGTCTTGCTCACCCAACCTGGAACATCTATGGTCAAATGTCACCCATTTCGGAGTTCAAAGTACATTTATTATCAAAGGATGTAGATGTATGTAGTATACATCCCTGAGATTCACCTTCTCATAGGCAGCCACGAAACAAAGAAACACCATGGAACCTGTTTAAAGAAAACATCAAGCACTCAACACTAAAAAAAAAGACCAAATCACGCAAATGGCAAAAAGAGCGAAAAACACAATATAAGCCATCAAACTGCAAAGTCTTTTAAAACCATCAAGGAATGTTCAGTTAATTTTAGCAATGTGCCATTTGTTGATTACAGGCTGTAGAGCCAATGCATCCCAAGCAAAATCACACAAAATAGCAATTTAAAATAAAAAGAAATAACCAGAAACATATCATAACATGGACTACAGAGTCCAATCCACAAACCACATGGATTAATTCTTGCCCAAGGCCCAAGACTCTGGCAGCATCGAGCGAGAGGGAGAGACTGGTCACGCACAGGTACCTTCCTCCAGCCAAGGGAGTTTCCTGCTATTATCCCGGTAGCGATGTACATTCCACCTCAGGCTAACATCAGGCAGGTACTGGTGGAGCTGAGCACTCTTATAAGCAGGCACTAAACAGCATACCTGGAGCAGCCTTCCTTAGCACTTAGGAGATTTCAAGCAGGCCAGGCTGAAGAAATGTCTAAACAACTACCATCAATATATCACTTGTGGAACCAGAGGAGCCAACTCAGTTGACCACTGTTATACCACCATTTAGAATACTTACTGTGCTATCTCATGACCACACTTTGGAAGGTCCGATCACCTGACTGTACTACTACTACCAGCATACAAGGACCAAGAATGCATGGTCAAGGGAGGTGGAGGAGCACTTACAGGACTGCTTTGAGTCAGTGGACTGGAAAGCATTTAGAGATTTATCTTCATGTCTGAATGAATATGCCACAGTTATCACCAACTTCATCAAAACCTGTGTGAATGAGTGTGTGTCTTCAAGAACAGACCGAGCATACCTAAATCAAAAGCCATGGATGAACCAGGAGATTCATATTCTGCTGAGGGTGAGATCTGTGGCATTCAAGACTGGTGATCCAGAACTATACAAGTCCAGGTATGAAGGCTATTTTAAAAGCAAAAAAAAGACAATTCCAATTGAGATTCAAGATGGAATTGGATACACATCAACTATGGGAGGGTTTGCAGGCCATTACTTCCTATAAAGTAAAACCTAACATCATGACTGGCTGTGATCTTTACTTTCACATGAAATCAACGCCTTTTATGCATGCTTTGAAATGGAGAATAACTCTACACCTGTGTGAATCCCTGCAGCATCTGGTGATCTTGTGATCTCTGTTTTGGAGGCTGATATCAGAACATCTTTCAAGAGGGTGAACTCTCTTACAGATGGTGTACCTGGTAGGGCGCTGAAAACCTGTGCCAATCAACTGATAGAAATGTTCAAAATATCTTCAATCTGCTGCAGTTGGAGGTTCCTACCTGCTTCTTTTGGGGAAGGTACGACCTGTACAAAAGGGATGGGTTACACCTGAACCTGAAGGAGATGAATATCCTTACAGGCAGGTTTGCTAGAGCTGTTCAGGAGGGTTCAAACTAATTTAGCAGAGGGTTGGGGGGGTAGGGTAGGAACCGGAGTGATAGTACTGAGAATAGGGATGTTGGTTTACAAGCAGATCTGTGCACTGTGACTCCTAGCAAGGAGAGATTGATGATAGGGCAAAATTAGAGTCAACAGGATGAGTTGCACTGTAAAATGCGAACAAAGTCGAAAAGGTGTTATATTTGAATGCATATGGTATACAGAATAAGGTAGATGGGCATTTATGACATTATGCGCGTCACTGAATCGTGGCTAAATGAAGATTATAGCTGAGAAATTTACATCCAAGGATACAGATTGTATCAAAAGGAGAGGCAGATAGGCAGAGGGGATGTCGTAGCTCTGTTGGTAAAAAAAAAATTAAATCAAATCATTAGAAGAGATGACATAGAATTGGAAGGGAAGGTCAAGTTGGTGCTGGATCCCAAGAGGGGTAATTTCTAGATTGCCTATGAGATGGCATTTTAGAGCAACTCGTGGTTGAGCCCACTAGGGGATCAGCTATTCTGGATTGAGTGTTGTGCAATGAACCGGAATTGATTAGAGAGGTTAACGTAAAGGAACCCTTAAGGGCCAGTGATCATAATATGATAGAATTCACCCTGCAATTTGAGAAGGAGAAGCTAAAGTCAGATGTATCAGTAGTACAGTAGAGTAAAGGGAGCTACAGTAGCATGAGAGAGGAATTGGCCAAAATTGATTGGAAAAGGACACTGGCAGGGATGACAATGTAGCAGCAATGACTGGAATTCCTGGAAGCAATTCAGAAGGGACAGGATAAATCCATTTTAAAGAGGAAGAAGTATTCTAAAGGAAAGATGACACAACTGTGGCTAACAAAGCAAGTCAAAGCCAACACAAAAGCCAAAAGAGAGGGCATATAATAGAGCAAAAAGTAGTGGGAACTTAGAAGGTCGGGAAGCTTTTAAAAACCAACAGGAGGAAAAGGTGGAATACGAAAGTAAGCTAGCCAATTATATTAAAGAAGATACCAAAAGTTTCTTCAGACATATACAGAGTAAAAGAGAGGTGAGAGTAGATATCAGACCACTGGAAAATGATGCTGGAGAGGTAGTAATGAGGGACGAGGAAATGGTGGACGAACTGAATAAGTATTTTGCATCAGTCTTCGCTGTGGAAGACACGAGCCGTATGCCAGAAGTTTGAGAGTGTCAGGGGGCAGAAGTGTGTGAAGTTGCCATTACTAGGGAAAAGTTTCTTGGGAAACTGAAAAGCTTGAAGGTAGATAGGTCACCTGGACCAAATGGTATACACCCCAAGTAGTATACCGGGGTTCTGAATGCGGTGGCTGATGAGATTGTGGTGGTATTGGTAATGATCTTTGAAGAATCAATTGATTCTGGCAAGGTTCTGGAGGAATGGAGAATTGCAAATGTCACTTCACTCCTCAAAAACGGCGAGAGGCAGAAGAAAGGAAATTATAGGCCAGTTAGACCGACAGTGGTTGCGAAGATGTTGGAGTTGATTGTTAGGGATGTGGTTTTGAGGTACTTGGCATATGATAAAATAGGCCGAAGTCAGCATGGTTTCCTTTCAGGAAAATCTTGCCTGACAAATCTGTTGGAATTCTTCGAAGAAATAACAAGCAGGATAGACAAAGGAGAATTGATTGATGTTGTGCACTTGGATTTTCAGAAGGCCTTTGACAAGGGGCCACATGTGAGGCTGCTTAACAAATTAAGAGCCCATGGTATTACAGGAAAAATACTAGCACAGATAGAGCATTGGCTGATTGGCAGGAGGCAAAGAGTTGGACTAAAGGGAGCTTTTTCTGGTTGGCTGCCAGTGACTAGAGTTCCACAAGGGCCTGGGCTGGGACCCTTTTTATGTTACATGGCAATGATTTGGATGACAGAATTGATGGTTTTGTGGCCAGGTTTCTGGATGATACGAAGATAGGTGTAGGGGCAGGTAGTTTGAGGAAGTAGGGAGGCTACAGAAGGACAGACAATTAGGAGAATGGGCAAAGAAGTAGCTGATGGAATACAATGTCAGGAAGTGTACATCCATGCACTTTGGTAGAAGAAATAAAACTGTAGGCTAGTTTCTAAATGGCGAACAAATTCAAAAATCTGAAGTGCAAAGGGACCTTGGAGTCTTTGTGCGGGATTTCCCTAAAGGTTAATTTGCAGGTTGAGTCTGGGGTGAGGACTAGAATAGAAAAACAAGGATGTAATGTTGAGGCTTTATAAAACACTGGTGAGGCCTCACTTGGAGTACTGTGAGCAGTGTGGGGCCCCTTATCTAAGAAAGAATATACTGACATTGGAGTGAGTTCAGAGGAGGCTCACGAAAATGATTCCAGACTTGTCATATAGGAAGCATTTTATGTCTCTTAGCTCTACTCACTGGAATTCAGAAGAATGAGGGGTGACCTCATTGAAACCAATCGAATGACGAAAGGCCTTGATAGAATGGATGTGGAGGGGATGTTTTCTACTGTGGGAGATTTTAAAATCAGAAGACACAGCCTCGGAATAGAGGGGAATCCTTTTAGAATGGAGATGAGAAGGAATTTCTTTAGCCAGAGAGTGAGTGAATCTGTGGAATTTGTTGCCATAGACAGCTGTGGAGGTCAAGTCATTGGGTATACTTAAGGCAGAAATTGATAGGTTCTTCATTAGGGCATGAAAGGATATGGGGGGAGGCAGGAGATTGGAGCTGAGGGAAAATGGATCAGCCATGATGAAATGGCGACGCAGACTCGATGGGCCAAATGGCCTAATTCTGATACTTATGGTATTCTTATGGTCTTTTATCGGTGTAATTGGGCAGCATGGGTTCATTGGGCTGGAAGGATCTGTTACCGTGCTGTATCTCTAAATAAACAATAAATAAATGATACTGTATTGAATGCCTCAACCACATCCTTTGCTAGCTGATTCCACATTCTCACCACCCTCTGCATGAAAAAGTTGCCCCTCAGGTCTCTTATAAACTACTACTTTTATAAATCTTACACTTCACACCTTGAACCTATGCCCTCTAGTTTTAGACTCTGCTGCCCTAAAGGAAAGACTGTTACCATCTTCCTTATGTATGCTTCACATAATTTTAAACACTTCTTTAAGGTTGCCCTCATCCTCCTATGTACCATCTTTGAAGATGTTTGCAAAAGCTTTTGAATCTGTAGCTTTTGAATAATAAAGGACATGAAAGAAGGATTAAGCTAAATAAGCATGGCAGCACCTCTGCTTTGTCAGAAGTTTGTACAGATTCATCTGAAAATTTGACAAACTTCTATAGGTGCAGAGTGGAGAGTATCCTGACTGGTTGCATCATGGCTTAGTATGGAAACACTAGTGTCCAAGAACAGAACAAAAAGTGGTGGATACAGCCCAGTCCATCCCTGGAAATGCCCTCCACACCATTGAGCACATCTGCAAAGAGTGCTATCATAAGAAAGTAGCGTCCATCATTAAGGACACCCACCAACCAGACCATGCTGTCTTCTTACTGTTGCCACAGGTAGGAGGTATAGGAGCCTTAGGTCCCACACCACCAGGTTCAGAAACAGTTATTACCTCTTGGCCATCAGGCTGCTGGACCAGCATGAAGAATGTCACTAACCTCAGCTCTGAGCATAAAGTATGGACTCACTCTACAACTTATGTTCTCAGTATTTATCGATTTATTTGCATTTGTGCAGTTTATTTACTTTGAACTTTTATAAAACACTTCGATAAGCCTCAACTAGAGTATTGTTCCATTTTGGGCCAATTTGCTTTCAATCTGGAGGATTGTTAACTATTTACAATTACAATGTTTAATAGACAGATAGGAAGAGTTTAGAGGGGTATGGGCCAAATGGGCCAGCTTAGATAGACTATTTAGTTGGCATGGACAGGATTGGGCCAAAGGGCCTGTATCCGTGCTATTTGACTCTTTGACTGTATGTCCTAAAATGGCACCAAGATTCAGTTACATGGAAAGACTGAAAATGCTGATAATGGTAAGCTGAAAGCAGGGAATTGAACTGAGATGTTCAAGATCGCGGAGGGTCTTGATTGAGATAGTGAAAGAGTGATCATTGAAGCTTATGAAACACCCTGGTTTCTTTGGCTGCATAAGTCTAAGGAAGACTAGCTCCAGCCCTGCCAAACTCATGAGATTGAGGTGTACTCAATCCCACCCCAAACCCCGGTTTGTGTGGATGCTGTGTAATTCGCTACCCTGTTACAAATTAATGCCATGAAATAACAGACAGCACACTGCATACAATTAAAGGAATTATATTTATGAATCTTAACCAAAGGGTTAGTAAAGAATAACAAAAAGAAAAGGGCCCATTCTAATTAAACAGTTAAATGTACACAAGTTGGAGCTCATCTTGAACTTCTCTGTCACTCACACACTGACCCTCAGTCAATGTGAAAGCACACACCACCTTCCGAACGTCACTTGCAAACCATCTCGAACAAACGGGTCTCCCACCGGATCGTATGTTGCGACTGGTTCTCCCCAGCATCTTCTCACTTCATCTCCTCTCCAACAAAAGCCCCAAGTCCAACCTTAGTGTCCCTCACCAGAGAAGCCTCCCCTTAATCCGACCATCCTAAATGGATGGCACACATTTTTCCTCATCTCTTATCTTCAACAGTAACCGAAACAAGCATGAAAACAGAACAGACTGCTCTTACAGAACTGCCTAAATGAAATACATACAGCATAACAGTAAAAGTATGAACCAGGGCATTACACTTACCTGTTTAAGCCGACACAACCGATCGACAGACGACGCAATAACCACTGCTCTACATATTGACCTTACACATCTGGAGAAGAAGGATGTTTGTTGAGAATGCTGTTCTTGGACTACAGTTCAGCATTCAACACCATAATTCCATCCGGGCTCGACAGGAGGCTCAGAGACCTATGCCGTGACCCTGCCTTGTGCAGCTGGATCCTGGACCTGCTGTCAGATCGCTGGCAGGTTGTAAGAGTGGGCTCCCTCACCTCCATCCCTCTAAATCTCAATACAGGAGCCCCTCAGGGCTGTGTACTAAGTCTCCTCCTTTACTCCCTGTATACCCATGACTGTGTCGCCACCCACAGCTCTAATCTGCGAATTAAATTTGCTGATGACACTACATTGATTGACCTAATCTCAAACAATAACGAGGTGGCCTACAGGGAAGAAGTCATCTCTCTGACACGGTGGTGTCAGGAAAACAACCTCTCCCTCAATGTCGCAAAAACAAAGGAGCTGATTGTGGATTACAGGAGGAATGGAGATGGGCTAACCCCTGTTGTCCTCAATGGATCTGGAGTTGAGAGGGTAAACAGCTTTAAGTTCCTCAGCATTCATATCACCAAGGATCTCACATTGTCTGTACACACCAGCTGTGTGGTGAAAAAGGCACAACAGCACCCCTTTCACCTCAGATGGTTGAGGAAGTTTGGTGTGAGCCCCCAAGTCCTAAGAACTTTTTTACAGGAGCACAATTTAGAGCATCCTGACTGGCTGCATCACTGCCTGGTATGGGATCTGTAGTTTCTTCCACCAGGCCATCATGCTGATTTGAGTGTATTCTATGTTACATTGACTGTTTTATTTATTATAAGTTATTATTACTATGATTGCACATTTAGACAGAGATGTAACGTAAAGATTTTTACTCTTCATGTTTGTGAAGGTTGTAAGAAATAAAGTCAATTCAATTCAATTCAATTGCCAAATGAATATTCCTCTGCATAGATGCTTCCTGACCTGCTGAGTTCCTCCAGCATTTTGTGCGTGTTGCTCTGAATTACCAGCATCTGCAGAATCTCTTGTAAATATGACAAGAAGAAACATGATCTGGAAATTGATAAAATCGTGGAAGAAAGCTCAATGAAAATTGCATAAACATTTAAACACAAGAGATTCTGCAGATTCTGGAAATCTTGAGCAACACACAAAATGCTGAGGGAGCTCAGCAAGAAATTAAACAGTCGACATTTCAGGTCAAGACCCTTCATCAGAACTCTGCATAAACACTTAATGTTTTTTTTAAATGGGCCATGGGAAAAGAGCAGATGGTAATCTTGAATCTTCAGTAAGTCAATAGCATTGAGTCAGTGCAACATATCAGCAAGCATTTTTGCTTCTCCCAGTACAATTGCCCCATGCCTGATTCACCCTCTGGGCAAAGTCTAGTATCTCCAGAGCCAGTGATTATCTTATGGTCTTAATACAAGTCAAAGGAGCAGAATAAGGCCATTTGACATACCGAGTGTTCTGCTATTCTATCATTGATGATTTATTATCCCCCTCAACCCCATTCTCTTTCCTTCTCCATATAACCTTAGATGCCCTTATTAATCAAGAGCTTATCAAGCTCTGTTTGAAATATACCCGCTGACTTGGCTTTCACAGCCATATGTGGCAATGAATTCCACAGATTCACCGACCTCTAGCTAAAGAAATTCCTCCTCATCTCTGTTGTAAAGGAATGTCTCCTATTCTGAAGCTGTACCCTCTCCCCCACGATGGGAAACATCCTCTCCACGTCCACTCTCAGCTTTTCAATATTCTGCAGGATTCACTGAGATCCCACCAATACCCCCCGCCACCATTCTTCTAAACTTGAGCAAGTATAGGACCAGAGCCATCAAACACTCCTCACAAATTAACCCTTTCATTCCTGGGACTATTCTTGTAAACCTCCTCTTGACCCTCTCTGATGCCTCTTGCAAATGCTTCTTGCAAAGCCTCAATGTCTGTTTGATTAGATTACATTAGATTCAACTTTATTGTCATTATGCCGAGTACAGGTACAAAGCCAATGAAATGCAGTTAGCATCTGACCAGAAATGCAAAGAATAGTGTTATTTACAAAATAACTGTGAATTAAAAAAGTGCTACAGCACACAAATATAAAAGTACTGAGACAGTACAATATGGGTGCAATACTGCATAGCGCTATGATGTGAGGTTCAGCAGGGCCACAGCCTCAGGAAAGAAGCTCTTCCTGTACCTGCTGGTGCGGGAGCGGAGGCTCCTGTAGCGCCTACCAGATAGGAGGAGAGTAAAAAAGTCCATGGTTAGGGTGAGATGCATCCTTGATAATGCTTTTCACCCTGCCCAGGCAGCGTTTATGGTAGATGTTCTCAAAGGTGGGCAATTGGGTGCCGATAATCCGCTGGGCAGTTTTCACCACACGCTGGAGTGCTTTGCAGTCCGATACAGGACGATTGCCATACCACACTGAGATACAGTTGGTGAGTATGCTCTCAATGGTACAGCGGTAAAAGTCCGTCAGTATCCTGGGACAGAGGTGAGCTTTCTTGATGCTCCGCAGGAAATAAAGGCTCTGTTGTGCCTTTTTGATCAGGATGGAGGAGTTCAGGGACCAGGTGAGATCCTCAGAAATGTGGACACCAAGGAATTTGAGGCTTGATACACGCTCCACTACAGCTCCGTTGACATAGCTGGGGACGTGAGTGTGGTTCCTAGCATGCCTGAAGTCCACAATGATCTCCTTGGTCTTCTGGGTGTTAAGGGCCAGGTTGTTGTCGGCACACCACGTGGCCAGGTGTTGGACCTTGTTTCTGTAGGCCATCTCGTCATCCCCTCTGATCAGGCCAACCACCGTGGTGTCGTCTGTGAACTTGATTATGGAGTTAGAACCATGTACAGGAACGCAGTCATAGGTGAAAAGGAGTACAGAAGAGGGCTCAGCACACAACCTTGAGGCACGCCAGTGTTCAGGTTGAGAGTGGAGGAGGAGAGGTTGTCTAACTTAACTGGTTAGGGTCTGTTAGTCAGAAAATCCAAGGTCCAATTGCAGAGGGATGAGCTGATACCAAGCTGGTGAAGTTTGGCGATCAGCTTGGAAGGGATCACAGTATTGAATGCCGGACTAAAGTCAATGAACAGCATTCTGACATAAGAGTTGGTGCTGTCCAGGTGGGTCAGGGCAGAGTGAAGTGCCGTGGAGGTGGCATCCTCTGTTGACCTGTTGGTGCGATAGGCAAATTGATGGGGGTCCAGGGTAGTGGGCAGACAGGATTTCAGATGTGATAGAACCAGTCTGTCAAAGCATTTTGCAATGATGGGGGTGAGTGCAACTGGGTGGAAGTCATTCAGGCCCGTGGCAGTGGAATGCTTCGGCACTGGCACGATGATGGCGATCTTAAAGCTTGTGGGGACAGCTGCCTGGGCCAGGGACAGATTAAAAATGTCCGTGAAGACCCTGGCCAACTGCACTGCTCAGACCCTGAGCACACGGCCAGGTATTCCATCCAGATCAGCTGCCTTCCATACATTCACCCTGCTCAGGGTGGCGTAAACATCGGAGGTGGAAAGTGAGAGAGGCAGTTCACCAGGTGGGAAATCCGCTTTGAGGGTGACCTCCTTGTTCTCTCGGTCAAAGCGAGCGTAGAAGTAATTGAGCTCATCAGGGAGGGAAGCAGAGCTGGAAGGGGCCACAGTACTAGATGGTTTGAAGTCTGTAATGACCTGTATGCCATGCCACATGCTCCGGGGGTCCAAGGAGTTGAAATGCTCCTCGATTCTCTGTTTGTATATGTGTTTAGCCTGAGAGATTCCCCTCCTCAGGTTGGCCCTAGCTGAGCTGTAAGCTTCCCGGTCTCCAGACCTGAAGGCTGAATCTCTGGCTTTGAGCAGGAGGTGAACTTCTCTGTTCATCCATGGTTTCTGATTGGGGAAAACTTTTATTGTTTTTGTGCTGTCACTCTATTGACACACCTGTTGATGTGCTCAAGGACAGAGTTGGTGTATAAATCAATGTTAATCTGAGAGTCTGTGGTGGCATGGGCAGCAAACATGAGAGTCTGTGCGCTGGAATTGGTGCTGAAGAGCAGAGTCAGCCCCCTCCAGCCAGATCTTAATAGTCTTCATTGTGGGTTTCACACATTTAATGACTGGGCTATACTTGGGAAGCAGAAACAATGAAAGATGGCCAGACTGTCCCAGGTGGGGGAGGGTAGTGGCTTAGTAAGCGTCAGCCACATTTGTGTAGAGATGACCTTTTCCTGGAATTGTGGTTTATAAGTATTTCTTACTGGATTTTGTTTGAGTGTGAGCTTTTTAACATCGCCTTCATTTCCTATAGACTAACAAAGACTGACAAGCAATGTGCAAAATAAAACTGTAAATATTTTTTTTAAATCAAATAATAATAATAAATAAATAGTAGTGAGAACATGAATTGTGGAGTTCTTGAAAAGTGAGTCCATAGGTTGTGGAATCAGTTTAGTGTTAGATGAATGAAGTTAACCACACTATTTCAGGAGCGTAGAGTAATAGCTGTTCCTGAACCTGGTGGTGTGGGACCCAAGGCTACTGTACCTCCTTCCCCATGGTAACAATGAGAAGAAAGCATGTACTTACTGTACTTTCCATACTACAAACCAAGATACCTCTATCCTTTCACAAAAATTGCTGGTGAACGCAGCAGGCCAGGCAGCATCTCTAGGAAGCGGTACAGAGGAGGTTTCGGACCGAGACCCTTCGTCAGGACTAACTGAAAGAAGAGCTAGTAAGAGATTTGAAAGTGAGAGGGGGAGGGGGAGATCCAGACTGATAGGAGAAGACAGGAGGGGGAGGGATGGAGCCAAGAGCTGGACAGGTGATTGGCAAAAGGGGTATGAGAGGATCATGGGACAGGAGGCCCAGGGAGAAAGACAAGGGGAGGGGGAGGAGCGATGGGCAAGGAGTATAGTGAGAGGGACAGAGGGAGGAAAAAGGAGAGAGAGAAAATACGTAATAAATGACCGATGGGGTACGAAGGGGAGGTGGGGCATTAACGGAAGTTAGAGAGGTCAGTATTCATGCCATCAGTTTGGAGGCTACCCAGATGGAATATATAAGGTGTTGTTCCTCCAACCTGAGTGTGGCTTCATCTTAACAGTAGAGGAGGCCGTGGAAAAACATATCAGAATGGGAATAGGACTTGGAATTAAAATGTGTGGCCACTGGGAGATCCTGCTTTCTCTGGTGGACAGAGCGTAGGTGTTCAGCGAAACAGTCTCCCAGCCTGCGTCAGGTTTCGCCAATATATAGAAGGCCACATCTGGAGCACCGGACACAGTACATCACCCCAGTTGACTGACAGGTGAAGTGTCGCCTCGCCTGGAAGGACTGTCCGGGGCCCTGAATTGTGGTAAGGGAGGAAGTGTAAGGGCATGTGTCGCACTTGTTCTGCTTACAAGGATAAGTGCTGGGAGGGAGATCGGTAAGGAGGGATTGGGGGGGACGAATGGACAAGGGAGTCGCGTAGGGAGCAATCCCTGCGGAAAGCGGGGGGGGGGTGGAGGGAAAGATGTGCTTAGGGGTGGGATCCCGTTGGAGGTGGCAGAAGTTACGGAGAATTATATGTTGGACCCGGAGGCTAGTGGGGTGGTGGTGAGGACAAGGGGAACCCTATTTCTGGTGTGGTGGTGGGAGGATGGGGTGAGAGCTGATCTGCGAGAAATGGGAGAGATGCGTTTGAGAGCAGAGTTGATGGTGGAGGAAGGGAAGCCCCTTTCTTTAAAAAAGGAGGACATCTCCTTGTAAGCGGAACAAGTGCTACACATGCCCTTACACTTCCTCCCTCACCACCATTCAGGGCCCCAAACAGTCCTTCCAGGTGAGGCGATACTTCACCTGTGAGTCGACTGGAGTGATATACTGCGTCCGGTGCTCCTGATGTGGCCTTCTATATATTGGCGAGACCCGACGCAGACTGGGAGACCGCTTTGCTGAACACCTACGCTCTGTTCGCCAGAGAAAGCAGGATCTCCCAGTGGCCACACATTTTAATTCCACGTCCCATTCCCATTCTGATATGTGTATCCACGGCCTCCTCTATTGTCAAGATGAAGCCACACTCAGGTTGGAGGAACAACACCTTGTATTCCATCTGGGTAGCCTCCAACCTGATGGCATGAACATTGACTTATCTAACTTCCGTTAATGCCCCACCTCCCCTTCATACCCCATTCGTCATTCATTTATTTATTATATATTTTCTCTCTCTCTCCTTTTTCTCCCTCTGTCCCTCTCACTGTATGCCTTGCCCATCGCCCCTCCCCCCTTCCCCTTTTCTTTCTCCCTGGACCTCCTGTCCCATGATCCTCTCATATCCCTTTTGCCAATCACCTGTCCAGCTCTTGGCTCCATCCCTCCCCGTCCTGTCTTCTCCTATCATTTCGGATCTTCCTCTCCCCCTCCCACTTTCAAATCTCTTACTAGCTCTTCTTTCAGTTTGTCCTGACGAAGGGTCTCGGCCTGAAACGTCGACTGTACCTCTTCCTAGAGATGCTGCTGGCCTGCTGCGTTCACTTGCAATTTTTGTGTGTGTTGCTTGAAATTCCAGCATCTGCAGATTTCCTCGTGTGTACCTCTATCCTTTGTTTTGCTGTGAGTACAGTGCCCAGACAGCATCATTTTTACAGTCCTGTTATCTTTTCAACTAAAAAACCTAGTAATTTTATGTCCTTTTTTAAAAAAAAGGTTCTGATATATGGTAGTTGACACAGGACAGCTAATGAGGAAACAGTGACCTTTTCTTCATCTTTCCCACGTGCTGTAGATTATTTTGCTCAGCATCTCTGTTCTTACTCTCCCTGAAGGAACTTAGGACTTGGGAGGGGAGAGGGTGGCTGGCTTTCACCTCAATGCCAAAAATAGTTTCCAATGTGAGATTTCCAAGATGTAGAATTGCAGAAGATAATAATCTTCTGTTGAGAGTAACATTTAATAACTCTCCTTCACAATTAATTTAGTTTATTACAAGCCACAGCTTTAACCAAACTTAAAACTTGTCTGTTTATAACGCTTTGGTCTTTCTATCAGGGATGTCTTACATGAAAATGTAAAAATCTTTTTCACTGTGATCAGATTGCTTTTACTTCACAATAAAATTCTCTACCCTCTTCCATTGAATTTATTGAAACTTCTTCATATTTAAAATTTCTACTGTCATTCTCACCCTCAGCTCTGCTTCTCTCTAGCCACCCCCCCTCATGTTTTTCCTATTCCTTCATGCTCTCTGTTAAAATCTGCTGATATCCTCTTGCATTATTTGTTTTGCTGTTCTTTCTATTGTTTGATTCTGGTTCACATGGAACAGCATGAGAAGTTGATTATATTTTTGTAGTAGGAATAATCTGTATAAATTGAAGTTCATGTCAAATCACTAATTCTGTGCCAAACCATCTGCCGTATAAAGACAGCAAAGGTACACCACTACAGCTTCTGAGTTTCTCTTCTTGTACCTGTGGGTCAGCAGAGGTTGCTGTCAGTTTTGCATAGTATTGACAGTGAACACTAGGTGGGGGAGGGGTTTGTGAAGAAGCAGAAGGTCAGTGGAAGGGTCACACAATTATTAGAACTACAAATTGTTGTTTGTGTGATTTTGCTGCATGAAACTTGGCTGTCAGGTTTACTCAATAAGTATAATATTACTTACTTCGTACCGTCACCCCTCGTGGGGCATAGGCCAACTACAGCAGCTTGTGAGAGTCCTCGGTTGTGGACCAGTCTTTCAAGTTGTATCCAGGTGTGGCCCATCTTCAAAGATGCTTTCTCTTCCAGGGAAGAGGTCTTTGAGCTTCTGTTGGTGCTTGTGTAGCACTAGCTTTTTATGGGATGTGGTTGTTAGCCCCTTGCCTAACCCTCCTCCTTTCGCAACCGGGCTTGGGACCATCCATAGCAGAGTTAATAAGTATAATCACTGAATCTTAAATGAATTCCTTGATTATGAATCACTTTAGGGCATCGCTGGAAGACAAGGCAAGATATATAAATAATTACAAAGCTGGCTTTACCTATATTCAAATCTCAGCAAATGTGATAACCACGCTTCTCTCAAATGCTGAGTAACTTAATTTAGTTTCTGTGAGGATCAATGCTAAAAAGCCTTGGGCAAAACTGCTGTTTTTGTGAGCAGCTTTTCTGAAAGTTCTGCTGTTTAATCACTGGTCGGTGCTGGTGTACTATAAAACTTGATAATTGGACATGTTACGCATGTTGTCAGATCTGTAGATGGAATAAGCAGGCCATTGTTTGCCTGCACAAAATGGAGGGGAAAATATATGTATTTTGGCCGCATTTTGTTTCGTTCTTTACTGTCTACTGTTGCACGGTACCACACTGGAACTTAGAAGTATGCATCGTAGCCACTGTACTGCAGAATGGAATTAGACAAATGTGAGATGCATGTTTATGTACGACAGTATAATGTTACTGCCACTATTATAACAAAACAAGCAGTCGTATAAATATATGAAACAGCAGCAATAAAAGATGAAAAGAGACCAGTGCAGGATGAGAGTGTGTCCGTGAGTTGGGGGAATGTAGGTGGGGGGGGGGTGTGCAGCAGGGCATTCAGACAGGGTGTACAACGTTTGTACATGTATGCTGGGTGGCAACAGGATGTTAAGAAGTCTCACACTCTGAGGGAAGAAGCTCTGGTTCTTATGCTGTGGGACCTTCTGCCTCCTGATGGCAGAAGGTCAGAGAGATTGTAGGGAGAATGGGAGGGGTCTTTTGCTCATCTTTGCAAGTGGTTAGATGAGTTGAATTGTGAGAGGCTACTTGTTATTAGAGAAAGTGGGCGATGGAGCTGGGGTAGCTTTAAGGAAAAATGGCCAGTTGTTTAAAGTCTGAGGCAGCAACTACATTGTGATATTATTTTTCATTACGATGAAGAGTGACTTAGATAATTAGAATTAGGCCCTAAGTTTAAACCAGAGACACAACAATGATGGGAAATCAGGGACACATCAACGGGATCCTACCACTAAACATCCCCCACCACCACTCTCCACTTTCCGCAAGGATTGCTCTTTCCGTGATTCCATTGTCCATTCATCCCTCCCCACTGATCTCCCTCCTTTTACTTTTCCCTGTAGGTGGGACAAGTGCTACATCTGTCCATTCACCACCTCCCTTATCAGTATCCAGGCCCAAAACAGTCCTTCCGGGTGAGGCAGCACTTCACCTATGAGTCTATTAGCCTCATTTACCATATCTGGTGCTCCCGGTGCGACCTCCCCTACAGTGGTTAGGTCCGACTTAGATTAGGAGACTGCTTTAATGAGCACCTTCGCTCTGTCTGCAACAGGCAAGATTTCCTGGTGGCCGACCATTTTAATTTCACTGCCCTTTCCCATTCTGACATCTGGACTATGGCCTCCTCTACTGTCATAATGGGGTCACTCTTAGGCTGGAGGAACGACATCTCGTATTCCGTCTGGGTAGTCTCCAGCATGAACATTGATTTCTCTAACTTCCAGTAACTTCTCCCTCCTCCTCCTCCTCCTCCTCCTCCTCCTCTCTTTTTCCATCCCCTATTCTGGCTCTATCATATCCCTCTGGTGCCCCTCCTTCCCTTTCTCCCATGATCTGCTCTGTTCTACCAGATTCCTTCCTTCAGCTCTTTACCTTTTCCACCTATTACCTCCCAGTTTCTCACTTAATAACCCCCTCCCCCACCCACCTAACTTCTCCCTCACCTGGCTTCAGCATTGCTTGTTCTTCTTCCCCTCACATCCCCACACCTTCTTATTCTGGCTTCTTCCCTTTCCTTCCAGTCCCAGTGAAAGGTCTTTCTCCAAAACATTGATTGTTTATTCCTCTGTAGATGCTGCCTGAGCTGCTGAGTTCCTCCAGCATTTTGTGTTTGTTACTCTGAATTTCCAGCATCTGCAGAATCTCTTGTTCCAGTGCCAAGATAACATACCCATAACTTAGTAACCCAAACCCATGTGCCTGTTTGGAAGTGGGAGGAAACCAGAGCACTAGGAGGAAACTCACATGGTCACGAGGAGAACATATAAACTCCTTGCTCATAGCGGCGAGAATTAAATCCTGATGACAATCACTGGGGTTGTAAAATGTTACGCTAAGCACTACATTCATGGCCTGAAGACGCAGGCTTGAACATTTAGGACTGAGATGAGAAATTTCTTCACCCACACAAGGTAATTGAGACCAGGTCATTAAATATCTTCAAAAAGAAGTCAGATAGAGGCATCATGGAACAGAGGGAGGAGGAAGAAACAGGGTACTGAACTTGGATTGAAGAGAATGAAAGAGGGTCTTGCAGAACTTCCATCAAAGAGGGGAAGAGAACTTCTTCACAGTGGAGTGGAGTATTAAGATGGAGACGTGAGATTGTATGTGCTAGAATCAGGAGTAGTCCGGATGAGGGTCCCAATCTGAAACGTCGACTGTCCATTTCCCTCCACAGATTGTGCTTGGATCAAAATGGAGAAAAAAAAACAATCCTCCACAGATGCTGCCTGATCTTCTGAGTTCCTCCAGTAGTTTGTTTGACACTCCAGGTTCCAGCATCTACGGTCTCTTGTGTCTCTACTAAATTAGTGTAGTGGTTAGCATAATGCTAACATTGATCAGGGTTTGATTCCCACTGTAATCTGTAAGGAGTTTCCATGTTCTCCTTGTGACTGCGTGGGTTTCCTCCGGGTGCTCCCACACTGCATAGACATACAGTTAGGGTTAGTGAGTTGTGGGCATGCTGTGTTCGTGTTGGGTGCATAGCAACATTCGCTGATTTAATTTGACACAAACAATGCCTTTTTTTGTATGTTTCAATGTACCTGTAACAAATGAAACTTATGTTCTTTGGGTGATTACCTTGAAAGGGGGAGTATGTTTACAGTTTACAGAGAGAAACTTCTCAGTTTAGTGGGTTGTGTGTCTTTGAGTTCTCCCCCTCAAACGTGTGCAGGTGCTCTGATTTTGAGTATATTCAAGCCTGAGATAGATAGTTGGATGTGAAAGGGATTGGGGATTGGCTGGGAAAGTGGACAAATTTCATGATCCGTTGTGATCTTACTGATTATATTATGAACACAAGCGATTCTGCAGATGCTGGAAGTCTAGAGCAACACATAAAATTAACTCAGCAGGTCAGGCAGCATCTATGGAAAGGTATAAACAGTAATACATAACACTGAAAACATAAGTTGTAGAGTCCTTGAAAGTGAGTGTGTAGGTTGTGGAACCAGTTCAGCGACAAGGTGATTGGAATTATCAACACTGGTTCAGGACCCTGATAGTTGAAGAGTAATAACTGTCCAGGACTGATGAAGGGTCTCAGCCTGAAACGACCAACTGGTTATTCCCTCCATAGTTCCCTCAGCATTTTGTGTGTATTGCTTTGTATTTGCAGCATCTGCAGAATCTGTTATGTTTGTGGATAGGAGCATGATTATTATTGCCAATGCACTAAATGCAGGTTTTGAGGAAATTGCAAATTGTCTCAATACATTGTGATTTTGCTTAATATTTATTACCCAGTTTTTATATTATTACATAGCTTGAAATGTTTCTGCACACACCTTAATCTTGAAAGATTGAGTGGCAATGTTCTCACAGTTCCGTGTCTGATCTTTCACACCCATCATCTCTATTGACAGCACCTGTAGTCACGTATCTTCACTGGAACATGAGGTGCTGTTGGGAGCAGACAGTGAATGTGGGATGGAGCATTTGATTCTTACTAGGTCCAAAAACCAAATATTGAGAGGTGCCAATGAATGACGATAGTTTAATTAGTTAACAATTACAAAGAATGCCAGATCCGGATGTCGGACTCTACTGATCCCCGAATTACAGATGTTGGGTTGGCAGAGGCTGAGGTTGAAGACCTGCAATCACAAAGGTCAAGGACCGTAGTCGGCGGGCCCAAGGGTGGGGGGATAGGAAGGGGTTTGTTTTTCTGTTGTGTCTGTCTTGTATGTCGGCTGTGTGTTGTCTGCTGAACATTGTGGGCCTGCTGTGTTGGCACCAGAAGCGTGGCAACACTTTTACGGGCTTCCCCAGCATGTCTATGTTGGTTGTTAATGCAAACAATGTATTTCACTGTACTGTGAAATATGTCTACATGTGACGAATAAATCTAATTTAATATTTTCAACATTTAAGACAATTTTGGATAGGGACATGGATGGGAGGTGTATGAAGTGTTGTGGTCCAAGTGCAGAGTAATAGTTCAGCATGGACTAGAGGGACCAGAGTGCCAAGGGTGGTGGTGGTGGGGGGGCGCGGTTTCTGTGCTGTACTGCTCATGACTCCATAAGTTATCAGAGCTAATGTCTTCAGGATAGTGACAGAAAATTTGTTGGGATTGCCTCGATGATTTTATGGAAAATGGCAAGATCTGTTAATCTCACTATCATAAACATTATTGTGTACAATTTATTTTTTTATATTCTTATTGTAACTTATATTTTATATTACACTGTACTACTACTGCAAAACAACAAATTTCATGACAAAGTATATCAATGATAATAAACCTGATTTCATTCTGATTCTTTCTCAATTGTTTGCTATACTTTTTCATGATTTTTAAGGGTTTGTAACTAAATGGGACTGACAAACACATTTAAAACATGCATAAAATATACAGAACAGAAAAAAAACTACCCAATGGCTAGTTTAACATCTTATATAGCCTTCTCCCCACCATACATAGTGTAATCCTATTAGCATAAATTTCCCTTCCCCCTTCCCTTTGGTTTCTTCCCTTTCCTCCTCTCTTCCCCCCCCCCCCCACCCCAGGCTTGTTTAGGTTTCCCTTAAATATATTTCTGTTATCTGTCACAACCACTCCCTGTGGCAACAAGTTCCTGAACTCTGAGATGAGAAGTTACAAAAGGGAACATAAATCACTGATTGAGATGGTATTCCTACAATGTCTAATCAAAACTTGTTTCTTTCTTTCAGAACTCAGTAACACGGAGTGCCCCCATAAACAGTGACACACAGAATCGGATGGGTGCTCGATTCTTAACTACATATGACAAGAGATTCGTCATTAAAACCATAACTAGCGAAGATGTAGCAGAGATGCATAATATTTTAAAAAAGTATCATCAGGTATGCAAGCAAAGATTGATTTCCTTAAGGGCTGTGATCGTGTATATCTGATAGAACCAAGTGGGCTGCGTGTTGGAGCTGTTCAGGTTTTCAGTGAAGCAGAAGACAGAAATACTTTATTGCTTGCGGCTTCGAAACATGTTTGCCAATAAAAATAAATTAAACCTTTTCCATCTTCAAATGCTGCAGTATGTTGAGGAGGGAGGAAGAGATTTATTTCTGACTTTTATACATTTAGTCCACTGCTTAAATGGGTCTGAAACAGGAAGAGGAGTAACCTTCAGCTAAAACTTGTAATATTGGCTGTCTGAATGATTAATTGCAGTGCTCGCACTGGCAATGGACATAGAAGTGACCAGAATAGAGAGTTGTCAAGCAAGTGATTAATAGGGAAAAAAATTATTTGTACACATGTATACAGTGGATTCTGGTAAGCTGGGACACATTGCGATCAGTAGAGTTTGGCCCAATTAAGTGGCTGTCTCAATTAGCCGAAGTTTCATGGAAATAGTTAAGGTATTAAGACAAATTGAGTAGCAAATTATGTATTTAAATGAAATACAGAACAATTTTGAACACTAACAATAGTACTGCAGTACAATAAAACTGTAGTTCCTAATGGTCAACAATGGACAAATTCATCCAATGTACACAATGAACAAACTCAGCGCAGATGCCTCGTGCAGATCACGGACTGCCTTTATACAATTACATCTTGAAATCTCCATTTTCATTGCAACATTCAAAATGATTTATCGATACCTTCAAATTCTTCGCAGATCTTAACTTGTTGAATAGTGAAATCATTTCATTTTCTCGTAGCCGTTTCTGGCATCTCCAAGCCTGAATGTTTGAAACCACAATGAGCAAATGGTTCGGAGATGTCTTACTATTTATTTCTCACCAACTATCAAAGTTTCAAAGGTTTAGTTATTATTAGGTATACAACTCTGAAATTTTTCTTCTCTGGGTAGCCATGAAACAAAGAAAGAAAGCACAATAATCAATCCTCAAATTCCCCCCCCCGCAAAAAAACAAAAACGGAATAGCCACATCAACCCCCAAAACCCTCCTCCCGCAAAAAAAGAACAAAATGGAACAGTCACATTCCCACCCCACCCCTCACCCACACCCAAAAATGAGAAAGATGGAGTGAAAAACAAAGAATACAAAAAAAACTGTAAAACCGAGAAAAGTCTGTAGTCCACGTCCAGATCCAAAACACAGAAAACCTGGGCAATACTCTTCAGGCACAGGGACAGGCTGTCTCCTCTATGGTAGCATAGCAGAACGATCCTCAGCAATGAAAAGACAGGCAGCTGGCACTCACCCTCCACAGTCACCTCAATGCTTCAATCTCCCTCGTCACTTTAATCGGCGAACGATGGAAGTTTTACATGTAACTCCCGCTTCGGCTTGCGGCTTAATATAGGGGGTGATAGACCCCGGCCTGGCCAAACTTAAGAAATCTCGTTCGGGTTGTTGCTACGCGATGTGTCCCCTGTTACAAATCAGTCCCCCGAAATAATAAACGTACACAATATGCGATTAAATGATTAAGCTTTATAATTCTTACTTTGACTATATGGTTAGTAAAGAAATGAAAAAAAGAAAAAAAAAGGGCCCAATCTCATTAAACAGTCTGTTGCGCAATGTTGGAGCTTACTGATAAGTCAATCGACCTCCTCCGATCGTCACTGCCCTTCGGACCCACGCTCCACGTCCACCCCGTCCGGCGGTCTACCAACTCTCTCCATTCGCGTCTTCTCTCCTCATCTCCCCCCATGTCTCCCCAGCAAAAGACTGCGAAAATCTCTCTTCCAGCTCACAAGAAGGAACAACAGCATTCCAAACCCTGTTAGCTCTAGTCATTATCCAAACATTGCTGCTACAAAGAAACCATTACCTTATCAGTGAAACCTTACAGCATGTTACACAGCAGTGAAACCCTACAGCGTGTTACATACAGTTGGTAAATAGAGTGGACTATCGGCTCGGGCCCCACAACCTGCCCGCCTTGAGGTTCACGCAAGTTGCCTCTGTCTCCCAGACTGCTCTCAGAGACTATAGAGTGCTGGAACACCCAAACAGAAAATCACAGATGCCAACGGTTCCTGAATCACATCCAAGGTGAAAAACAAATGCAAAAGACATAAAAGAAGTGAAATACACGGTTTCATGATCTATCCAGAAGATGTCGACCAAAAGAGCATTGTATGCAGGCGCCATCTTGACCAGTGACCATAAGATCAATGACAAAAATAACGCTTTTTGAACACAAGTATGCAACTGACGCTATTTAAAATATTATATAATACTATATAAATTGTTTAAAAATATAAATAAAAGTCTTTGGCTTTGATACACTCTGAAGGGAATCAGTGATCCTGCTCCCGATCTCTTTCCTTCGAAAAAGGTCTTGGAAGTTCTTTGCTCCCACATACTCACAGGAACATAACAAGCTCATAAAGTTATACAACATGGAAACAGGTCCTTTGACACAACTCGATCAACATGGCAATCTACACTTTTCCTATTTGCATTTGTCCCTAATACTCACATAGACGCGTGTGCATATGTACTCACGTATACACACTGTCGCTCACACACACACCACACTCTCGCACTTACTCTCACACCCACTCTCAAACACATCCACCCACACGCACACTCTCGCACTCTCCAAGCACTCCCACAAGCTCTCACCTATTCTCACACACATATACATCTATGTGAAATGCTGCCGTAGAATCCATCGTCAGAGATTCCCACCATCTAGGCTATGCTCTTTTCTCAGTGGGCCAGGCAGCATCTATGGAAATGAGTACAGTTGATGTTTCAGGCCGAGATCCTTCAGCATGACTGGAAAAAAAAGATGAGTAGATTTAAAAGGTGGGGTGAGGGGTGAAGGGAGAGAGAAACACAAGGTGATAGGTGAAACCTGAAGGGGGAGAGAGGAAATAACAAGCTGGGAAGTTGATTGGTGAAAGAGATACAGGGCTGGAGAAGGGGGCATCTGATAGCAGAGGACAGAAGGCCATAGAAGAAAGAAAATGGAGGAGGTACACCAGTGGGAGGCGATGGGCAGGCAAGGAGATAGGTCAGCGAGGGAAACAGGAATGGGGAATGGTGAAGGTGAGGGGGGAAGCATTACTGGAAGTTTGAGAAATCGATGTTCATGTCATCAGGTTGTAGGTTACCCAGATAGAATACAAGATGTTTCTTCTCCAACCTGAGTGCGGCCTCATCGCGACAGTAGAGGAGGCTATAGACTGCCATGTCAGAATGGGAACGGGAAGTGGAATTCAAAATGGGTGGCCATTGGGAGATCCCGTTTCTTCAGGCTCTCGTTATTTATTGCTATTTATTTATATTTGTATTTGCATAGTCTGTTGTCTTCTGCTCTTTGGTTGATCTTTCATTGATCCTGTCATTGTTACTATTCCATAGATTTACGGAGTATAGAACATAGAATAGTACAGCACAGTACAGGCCCTTCGGCCCACAATGTTGTGCCAATCCTCAAACCCTGCCTCCCATATAAGCCCCCGCCTTCCTCTAATATCCCCCTTGAACTTCCCACCCCTTACCTTAAAGCCATGTCCTCTTGTATTGAGCAGTGGTGCCCTGGGGAAGAGGCGCTGGCTATCCACTCTATCTATTCCTCTTATTATCTTGTACACCTCTATCATGTCTCCTCTCATCCTCCTTCTCTCCAAAGAGTAAAGCCCTAGCTCCCTTAATCGCTGATCATAATGCATACTTTCTAAACCAGGCAGCATCCTGGTAAATCTCCTCTGTACCCTTTCCAATGCTTCCACATCCTTCCTATAGTGAGGTGACCAGAACTGGACGCAGTACTCCAAGTGTGGCCTAACCAGAGTTTTATAGAGCTGCATCATTACATCGCGACTCTTAAACTCTATCCCTCGACTTAGAAAGCTAACACTCCATAAGCTTTCTTAACTACCCTACCTACCTGTGAGGTAACTTTCAGGGATCTGTGGACATGTACTCCGAGATCCCTCTTGTCCTCCACACTACCAAGTATTCTGCCATTTACTTTGTACTCTGCCTTGGAGTTTGTCCTTCCAAAGTGTACCACCTCACACTTCTCCGGGTTGAACTCCATCTGCCACTTCTCAGCCCACTTCTGCATCCTATCAATGTCTCTCTGCAATCTTTGACAATCCTCTACACTATCTACAACACCACCAACCTTTGTGTCGTCTGCAAACTTGCCAACCCACCCTTCTACCCCAACATCCAGGTCGTTAATAAAAATCACGAAAAGTAGAGGTCCCAGAACAGATCCTTGTGGGACACCACTATTCACAATCCTCCAATCTGAATGTACTCCCTCCACCACCACCCTCTGCCTTCTGCAGGCAAGCCAATTCTGAATCCACCTGGCCAAACTTCCCTGGATCCCATGCCTTATAACTTTCTGAATAAGCCTACCGTGTGGAACCTTGTCAAATGCCTTACTAAAATCCATATAGATCACATCCACTGCACTACCCTCATCTATATGCCTGGTCACCTCCTCAAAGAACTCTATCAGGCTTGTTAGACACGATCTGCCCTTCACAAAGCCATGCTGACTGTCCCTGATCAGACCATGATTCTCTAAATGCCTATAGATCCTATCTCTAAGAATCTTTTCCAACAGCTTTCCCACCACAGACGTAAGGCTCACTGGTCTATAATTACCCGGACTATCCCTACTACCTTTTTTGAACAAGGGAACAACATTCGCCTCCCTCCAATTCTCAGGTACCATTCCCGTAGACAACGAGGACATAAAGATCCTAGCCAGAGGCTCAGCAATCTCTTCTCTCGCCTCGTGGAGCAGCCTGGGGAATATTCCGTCAGGTCCCGGGGACTTATCCGTCCTAATGTATTTTAACAACTCCAACACCTCCTCTCCCTTAATATCAACATGCTCCAGAACATCAACCTCACTCATATTGTCCTCACCATCATCAAGTTCCCTCTCATTGGTGAATACCGAAGAGAAGTATTCATTAAGGACCTCGCTCACTTCCACAGCCTCCAGGCACATCTTCCCACCTTTATCTCTAATCGGTCCTACCTTCATTCCTGTCATCCTTTTTCTCTTCACATAATTGAAGAATGCCTTGGGGTTTTCCTTTACCCTACTCGCCAAGGCCTTCTCATGCCCCCTTCTTGCTCTTCTCAGCCCCTTCTTAAGCTCCTTTCTTGCTTCCCTCTATTCCTCAATAGACCCATCTGATCTTTGCTTCCTAAACCTCATGTATGCTGCCTTCTTCCACCTGACTAGATTTTCCACCTCACTTGTCACCCATGGTTCCTTCACCCTACCATTCTTTATCTTCCTCACCGGGACAAATTTATCCCTTACATCCCGCAAGAGATCTCTAAACATCAACCACATGTCCATAGTGCATCTCCCTGCAAAAACATCATCCCAATTCACACCCGCAAGTTCTAGCCTGAAAGTCTCATAATTTGCCTTTCCCCAATTAAAAATTTTCCTGTCCTCTTTGATTCTATCCTTTTCCATGATAATTATAAAGGCCAGGGAGCGGTGGTCACTGTCCCCCAGATTCTCACCCACTGAGAGATCTGTGACCTGACCCGGTTCATTACCTAGTACTAGATCTAGTATGGCATTCCCCCTGGTCGGCCTGTCCACATACTGTGACAGGAATCCATCCTGGACACACTTAACATATTCTGCCCCATCTAAACCCTTGGAACTAATCAGGTGCCAACCAATATTAGGGAAGTTAAAGTCACCCATGATAACAACCCAGTTATTTTTGCACCTTTCCAAAATCTGCCTCCCAATCTGCTCCTCTGTATCTCTGCTGCTACCAGGGGGCCTATAGAATACCCCCAGTAGAGTAACTGCTCCCTTCCTGTTCCTGACTTCCACCCATATTGACTCAAAAGAGGATCCTGCTACATTACCCACCCTTTCTGTAGCTGTAATAGTATCCCTGAGCAGTAATACCACCCCTCCTCCCCTTTATCTGCCCTCTCTATCCCTTTTAAAGCACTGAAATCCAGGAATATTGAGAATCCATTCCTGCCCTGGTGCCAGCCTAGTCTCTCTAATGGCCACTACATCATAATTCCATGTATGTATCCAAGCTCTCAGTTCAGCACCTTTGTTCCTGATGCTTCTTGCGTTGAGGTACACACATTTCAGCCCTTCTACCTTACTGTCTTTACACCGTTTATTCTGCTTTTCTTTCCTCAAAGCCTCTATGTTAAATCTGGCTTTACTCCATGCACTTCTTTCACTGCTCTATCGCTCTGGGTCCCAACCCCCTCGCAAATTAGTTTAAACCCTCCCGAACCATGCTAGCAAACCTACCTGCAAGGATATTGCTCCCCCTCGCGTTCAGGTGCAACCCATCTAATCTGTACAGGTCCCACCTTCCCCAGAAGAGATCCCAATGATCTAAAAATCTGAAACCCTGCTCCGTGCATCAACTCCTCAGCCACGCATTCAACTGCCATCTCCTCCAATTCTTACCATCACTGTCACGTAGCACTGGCAGCAAACCTGAGAACGTCACCCTTGAGGTCCTGTTCTTCAGCCTTCTGCCTAATTCCTGAAACTCACACTTCAGGACCTTATCTTTCTTCCTGCCTATGTCGTTGTTACCAACATGTATCATGACTTCTGGTTGCTTTCCCTCTCGTACCAGGATGTCGTGCACCCGGTCAGAGACATCCCGGACCCTGGCACCCAGGAGGCAACAAACCATGTGGGTGTCCTTCTCACGTCCACAAGATCTTCTGTCTGCTCCCCTGGCTATAGAGTCTCCAATGACAACAGCTCTCCTCTTCTCCGTCCCACCCTTCTGCACAACAGGGTCAGACTCAGTGCCGGAGACCCTGTCACTGTGGCTCACACCTGGTTGGTCATCCTCGCCAACAGTATCCAGGACGGTAAACTTATTATTCAGGGGAATGGCTACAGAGGTGCTCTGCACTACCTGTCTGCTCACCTTCGCTTTCCCCCCTCTGACTGTCACCCAACGACCTGCTTCCAACAGCCTAGATGTGACTACCTCCCTGTAGCTCTCATCTATGACTGCCTCATTCTCCCTTATGAGTCGAAGGTCATCCAGCTGCTGCTCTAGATTCCTTACACGGTCTTCCAGATCGCCCAGCCGTATGCACTTCTGGCAGATGTGACTCTGCAGGAGAGGGGAGTTCCCCCAAGACTGCTACATCTCACATGAGAGGCACATCACTGTCTCAGGAGACATTGTAAAAACTAACTGTGAGCAAGCTTGTCCTCTGCCTCTTCTCGTTGAAGCCTCTCGAGTCAAAGCCTCAAAGCTCTACTGACTGACTGGCCATTTTCCACAGACCGCTTTGCTTAAGCTATCCCTCTATTTATCTGTTTGAGCTTTTCAAAATGCTTGGTCATCTGGCCTCGACTGCCCAATCAGCTGCTTTCTGCTGAGTCTGAGCTATTCAAACTTTGATAGTCTAATCAACGGCTTTCTGCTGATCTACTCAAATCTTGATTGACTTGATTGCACAGACCAACTGCCAAAACTGCCAGAATCTCTCGAGTCAAAGCCTCAAAGCTCTACTCCTTCACTGGCCCGCTCACGCACTGGCCGCTTTCCGTTTGTCTGCAGGAAAATAAATCTCAGGGTTGTATGAGGTGATAATAAAATTTACTTTGAACATTCACACACACGTTTAATCAATCTCTCTCTCTCACTCACACACACACTCTCGCATTCACATGCACATACATGCATGCATACTAATAGGCATTCATGTGTGTACATGCGCGCACACACACACTCACTCACTCACTCACATTCACACACAGCTATTGACAGGAAATATGACCTGAAGCTAATATCCCAGAATGACACTTATCACCATATTAAGGATTTAATAAGCCTTAAGAAGTACAATCCTTTTTTTCTCATGCTAGCCTTCTTTTAATTAAAAAAAGTTAACAGTATTTAAAGTTAACAGCTCTACCAATGTTTAATGGATAAAAGTACCGCTTGATGCTGCTGTGTTCTATAGAGACCAGGTCCAAGGTTCATTTCCTTGTCTGTGCTGCAGTAGGGTGGGGGTGTTGCTGGCAAGTGGATTTCATGCTCCAAGATTAAGGAGGGGATAAAGTTGACCAAGATTCTTTAATCACTCTGCAGCAAGGTACCCAAATTTGATATGACCAAGAATGGAGGTCCAAGTGAAAACTGGCTAAGTCCGTTATGAGGAAGAACCTGTTGAAGTTTATTTTTCTTCATGAAATTTTGTGGTCAATACCCAACAAGAGTTGCTTTTGGAAAAGAAGCAGAGAAAATGCCAGCAAGTGGAGGCCAATTCATTAGGTATATTTAAAGTGAAGGTTGATAGGTTTTCAATTAGCAAGGGAGACAAAGGTTACAGGGAGAAGGCAGGAGAATTTGGTTGAGAGGGATAATGAATCAGCCATGATGCAATGGTGGAGCAAATTCGATGGGCTGAATGGCCAAATTCTGCTCCTATATCTTAAGGTCTTATGGAGTCAAGTTGCTTTTTATCTAACTGAACTCTGTTCTTAACTATCTTTTGCTTTTCCTTTGCAGTATATTGTGGAATGCCATGGTAATACACTTCTTCCCCAGTTCCTGGGCATGTACCGGTTAACAGTGGATGGAGTGGAGACGTACATGACCGTAACAAGAAATGTATTTAGTCACAGACTTACCGTCCACAGGAAATATGACCTGAAGGTACTGCTCAGACACAACATGTCACCTTCACTGGAATTTTCTTGTGTATGTCTCTTTCAAAACCATATAAGACACAAGTTGGATCAATGAAGCATAATGATTTCACTGTCAACAAAGGGACTGTACACTGCAAAATAATTGATCCGTGTAATTTCATATATAAAGCTGTTTGAATCTGAATTGCAGGGAAGAAAAGCAGGATAAGATTCTGTGGGTAGACTGAAATATGCTTTATCTTTTGGGAAGTTGTGAAGGAAGAGAGTAAACACCATGCAGTGATTCACTGAGACTGTTCAAGAGGGAAGGGACCTGATAGAGCAACAGGCTGCATTGATGGGAAATATTTATTTAGAAATACAGCGTGGAACATGCCCTTCAACCCAATGAGCTGCACTGGCCAGCAACCCATCTATTTAACCCTAGCCTCTCACAGGACAATTTACAGTGACCAATTAACTGACTAACCTGTATATCTTTGGACTATGGGAGGAAACAGGAGCATCTGGAAGAAACCCATGCATTCACATGGAGGCGGTGCAAAGAGAATACAGTTCAGAGAATTGAACTCTGAACTGTAATAGCATCGCGCTAACCAGTACACCACAAATAAACTCACCCAGTGTAAAAGAGGTAAATACAAAGGCATATAGCTGCAAAAAGTCACCATTGTAAGGTTGCAAAGATCTTTAAAATCTAGAACAAATTGGTCAGTTTATTGGGACATTGGAAAAACTTATACACAAGAGATACTGCAGGTGCTGGAAATCCACACAAAATGCTGGAGGAACTCAGTAGGTCAGGCAGCAGCTATGGAGCAGAATAAACTGTCAATGGTTTGGGCCGAGACCCTTCATGAAGACTGGAAAGGAAAGAGGAAGAAGACAAGAAGAATGTGAGGGGAAGGGAAGAAGTACAAGCTGGCAGGTGATAGGTGAAACCGAGTGAGTGAGAAGGTGGGTGGGGGAGAGGGGATGAAGTGAGAAACTGGGAGGTAAGAGGTGGAAGAGGTTAAAAGAGGTAAAGGGTTGAAAAGGAAGGAATCTGACAAGGGAGGTGAGTGGACCATGGGAGAAAGGGAAGGAGGTGATGGGCAGATGACAAGAAGAGAAGGGGTAACAGCTTAGAACTTTGGTAAGGACTGAGGAAATGTACTTGTTCTTTTTGTTGTGTCTAATGAAAGCTCTCTTGCATTTTCAGTAGCAAATGCTGTAAGTTTTAAGCAGCTCCCAAGTCTTAGCTGTCTGCTTGTCAATACATCCTTTTTATAGAGTAGATGATGAATGGTATACCACTGTGTTGGCAAGTAACTCTTACTAAATTTCTTGTAGTTATTTAACTATGTGATATAGATTAAGTTCAGTTCAGCAGCCACTTAGCAGGGCACGAGATGCAAGTACAGGGAAGATCTGGGTTTGATTTACTGCTGTCGTGTTGAACTGGTTGACTCCAGGTGAAATTATTTTTAAAAAGTCTTTGGTTTTATGCTAATATACTTTTGAGGGAATGAGAGATCCTGCTCTTGATTTCTTTCCATTGACAAAGGTCTTGAAGCTCATATACATGAAGTTGTACAACATGGAAGCAGGCATCTTGACACAACATGACCAAGATGCCAATCTACACTGTTTCCATTTGCCTGTAGTTTGTCCCTTTTCTCTCTAAACAGTTTTTATTTGTGTACCTGTTCAAATGCTTTTTCAAAATTTGTAATCGTACCTGCTTCCACCGTCTTCTCTAGCAGCTTGTTCCATAATTAAGCATCAAACAATTTGTTGGATGAACTCAGCAGGTAGAGCAGTATCTTTTGGAGGAAAGCAATCCTGCAGGGTTTCAGCCCATAACAGCGACAATTCTCCTTTCCTTCACAAACGCTGTTCGACTTGCTGAGTTCCTCCAAAGATTGTTTATTGCTCCAGCTTCCAGTATCCTCATTCCCTGTGTCTCTATCTAATGTTGATTCCTGGTGCTTTTGTGATCTAGAGGTCAAGAATAAGGTGTGAAACTTGTTGTTCACAGCCATTTTATTAAATGTTCCTAAAACAAAGAAAAAAATACAAGAGATCAAAGAAGTCCTGGCCTTCCTCTACAAAAACTAAGTTAAAGTCTGTCCTGAGCCTTATAGGCTCATCAGGCCGGTGCTGATGTCAGTTTCCATGGCGTGAAGCGACTGAGAGTACGAGACTCCACCCCCCCCCTTCCCGATAGGACGCCAGTCTATCGCAAGGTTAACCCCCAGCAATTTTGTCGGTACCCATTTTCAACTGGGTGGACTGGAGTAATCTGTGGTTAAGTGCTTTGCTCAAGGACACAACACGCTCCCTCGGCTGGGGCTACAAAAACTAGCTCCAACTAAAAGGTCACAATGTTCCAGTGATAAGAATTGGCCAATAAAATAGCCAGTTTCAAGTGGTGTGACACCTGTTTCAAAAAAAAACAAGCAACACACATCAAAGTTGCTGGTGAACGCAGCAGGCCAGGCAGCATCTCTAGGAAGAGGTACAGTCGAAGTTTCTGGCTGAGACCCTTCATCAGGACTAACTGAAGGAAGAGTTAGTAAGAGATTTGAAAGTGGGAGTGGGAGGGGGAGATCCAAAATGATAGGAGAAGACAGGAGGGGGAGGGATGGAGCCAAGAGCTGGACAGGTGGTTGGCAAAGGGGATATGTGAGGATCATGGGACAGGAGGCCTGGGGAGAAAGACAAGGTGGGGGGGGACCCAGAGGATGGGCAAGGGGTATAGTCAGAGGGACAGAGGGAGAAAAAGGAGAGTGAGAGAAAGAATGTGTGTATAAAAATAAATAACGGATGGGGTACGAGAGGGAGGTGGGGCATTAGCGGAAGTTAGAGAAGTCAATATTCATGCCATCAGGTTGGAGGCTACCCAGACGGAATATAAGGTGTTGTTCCTCCAACCTGAGTGTGGCTTCATCTTTACAGTAGAGGAGGCCGTGGATAGACATGTCAGAATGGGAATGAGATGTGGAATTAAAATGTGTGGCCACTGGGAGATCCTGCTTTCTCTGGCGGACAGAGTGTAGGTGTTCAACAAAGCAGTCTCCCAGTCTGCGTCGGGTCTTGCCAATATATAGAAGGCCACATCAGGAGCACCAGACGCAGTATATCACCCCAGCCGACTCACAGGTGAAGTGTCACCTCACCTGGAAGGACTGTCTGGGGCCCTGAATGGTGGTAAGGGAGGAGGTGTAAGGGCATGTGTAGCACTTGTTCCGCTTACAAGGATAAGTGCCGGGGGGAGATCAGTGGGGAGGGATGGGGGGGATGAATGGACAAGGGAGTCGTGTAGGGAACGATCCCTGCAGAAAGCAGAGGGGGTGGGGGAGGGAAAGATGTGCTTAATGGTTGGATCCCGATTTTGGATCTCCCCCTCCCCCTCCCACTTTCAAATCTCTTACTAACTCTTCCTTCAGTTAGTCCTGACGAAGGGTCTCGGCCTGAAACATCGACTGCACCTCTTCCTAGAGATTCTGCCTGGCCTGCTGTGTTCACCAGCAACTTTGATGTGTGTTGCTTGAATTTCCAGCATCTGCAGAATTCCTGTTGTTTGCGTTCAAAAAAAAAAACAAAGAAGCTTCTAGAAAAACACAGGAGCAGCTGTACCACAATTACCGGTAAATTCACTGAACAATTACACATATATAGGTGATTATATAAAAATACAAGCAAGCATAGGGAAGTTAAACTACAAAAAAAAAGTAACAGTTCTACACCCTAATCCCTAATCCAACACAGTGGTGGTCACTGTGACAGAACAACCTTGTGATATTAATTAGACAGGTTGGCTCAAAAGTAATGCTCACATGAGAAATGTGAACATTAAAGAGATTTTTGACTTTATAAAATGCTGTTTATGGCCTTCACATCCTGTAGATCTTCATCGACAAATATCTCTGATGTATAGTGACTTTTATCATGTAGGACAGCGGCACTCAATTTGCATCGAACAACCAAACCAGAAGCATGAGAGTCACCAGATAACCTATGGTGATATTGATTGGGAGGTAAGTATTGGACAGACACTGGGAATAAGAAGTACATAAGTAATAGAAAGAGGAGTAGTTCACTGTTCACACTCTTGCTACTACCATTGGGAAGAGGTACAGGAGCCTCAAGTCCCACACCATCAGGTATATATATTATTTACATAGTTAGCTTTCTTTTGCATTTTTTTGTCAGTCTTTATGGTTTTTCACCAATTCTATTGTATTTCTTTATTTTTCTGTAAATGTGTGCAAGAAAATAAATCTCAAGGTATACATATGTAGTTTGATAATAAATTTATCTGGACTTTTAGCTCTGTAACACTTACATGATCACTAATCTCATACACATTTCCTTTAACGTTGAACACTTAAATTGAAGACAGAATAATTATTTTTTAAACTACAAATGAAAGAGCACTAAATGATTAACTTCTGAAGGTTTAAACTGAAAACATGGAGTTGGTTCATGGGTCAGTTTGATAACAGGAAATGTTCAGAATTCCATCTGATTTAAAAATTCCAGCTGTGAGTTAGACAGGTTCCGCTTGTACACTCTTGCAGAGTAAAGCAATTATTTAAGTGTTTACTCTCACTCGCTGAAAACTCCTTCTTATTCTTGACATAGAACAGTACAGAACAGGAGCAGACCTGGTCTGCCCTGTGCCAAGCATGATGTAAAATTAAGCTAAATCTCTTTTGCCTTAAAATGATCCCTATTTGTAAGAGATTCTGCAGATGCTGGAAGTCCAGAGCAACACATATGCAAAATGTTGGAGGAACTGAGCAGGTCAGGACACATCTATGGAGGGCAATAAACAGTCGACGTGGAGTCATAGACTCTGATGAAGGGTCTTAGCCTGAAATATCAACTGCTTATTCCTCTCCATAGATGTTATCGGCCTGTTGAGTGTATGATACATATCCTTTCATTCCCCGCATATTCATGTATCTATATAGAAGCTTCTTAAAAATTACTCTTGTATCTGCTTCCACTGTTACCCTTGGCAGCTTATTCCTGGCAACCAGTACTCTCTAGCAAAAACAGTATTTACCTCATATATCTCCTCTAAACATTTTCCCTCTCACCTTAATGCAGTGGATCTGGAGCCTGCTGATTATAGGGTAAAAATGAACCTAGAGGTGTCAGATGCATGTGCTCTAGTATTTGACATCCGATTTCTAATCTTTGTCATTGCACCTTAACAGAACTTTCTGGGTACAGTTCCTCAAACAACCAAGATCCAGATTGTATTTTCATGATTAATTTGGATATTAGGGGTGGTGGTTGACAGAACTAGAGCTGTTCAATGAAAAGTTGGTCCATGCACATGAGCAGGTTGTGAGTTGTGTGTATATTTTTGGATGTTGCAGTGTCAGGAGATCAGCCTTGGTTATGATGAATAGCTAGCTAATCCTGAAGTCTGCGCTAAAGTAAATCAAGTACCAGTGAACTCTGTCCCAAAGACTTAATGCCATGTAACAAAAATAGGGAAAAGCTGTGAATATATTTCTGTAAGTTATGCAAGGCCATTGTGGTCTTTCCACTGTGCACTGATTAACGAATGCTAAATGTTTAGTTCAGTCCACTGTCAACCACAGTATTTTTCAAATCATTGCAGTGTCTCTGGGAAAGGAATGGAGTGGGAGATACAGATCACACAGTCCAACACTGATGACATGCAGTCTTCTTACATACGCCAGATCCCCTCCAAAGTGGCAATGATAATAGGGACAAAAATACAAGAACTTTTGCAGATGCTGGAAATCCAGAGTAACATGCACAAAATGCTGGAGAAACTCAATAGTCAGACATCCTCTATGCAAAGGAATAAAGAGTCAACGTTTTGACAATCACTTTGGTCGTGAAGAAGGATCTTGGCCGAAACATCGACTTTTTATTCCTTTCCATAAATGTTGCCTGACTTGCTGAGTTTCTCCAGCATTTTGTGCGTGATAATAGGGGAGCAACCATTTCATCAATAACTCCAAGAGATAAGAGGTTCTACTTTATTTTCAGTCTCTGCCAGACAGCCCCCTCAGCCCTACAACCCAGAACAAAACTTCTCACAGCTATAGGTGATGCAATTGAATGTTGGTCGATCTTGTGATTTGAAATCCAGCCTGGAGCACTGTGAAAAAAATACACTCAGTTGCCACTTTATTAGGTCTACTTCAAGGTTCAGCATGTTTTGCATTCAAAGAAGCTCTTCTGCACACCGCTGTTGTAAATTGTAGTTATTTGAGTTACTGTCTCCTTCCTGTCAGCTTGAACCAGTCGGGCCATTCTCCCATAGAACTGCCACTCACTGGATGGCTTTTTGTTTACCATACCATTCTCTGTAAACTCTAGAGCAGGGTTTCTTAACTGGGGTTCCGCGAGAGGTCGTGATTTAAAAAATAAACATCACTTTTTGAACTTTACCTGACACGCGATGCTAGTGCTCATGGTGGTGGGCAGTGACCGAGCAGACCCATTAGCAATCTAATTAGAGGTCTCAGCCCTGTACAGCAGTACACAGTAGGACCGTGTTTATTTAGTTAAGTCCATTCTCTGTTTTTGACGCGAGATAGGGGAGACCATTGATATGTGGTGAGTACTGTATTGTGTGGAGGGGAGGGCGGTAGAATGATAATTGGTTAGTGCCGTATTGAACAGAGGGGAGGATAGTAGGCTGGTGAGAAACAGGAAGTGCACTTTCTGAGCATTGAATGGACTCGCCCAACTTGGGCTGTGATATCAGCCTCTCCCTCCTGAATTACCTCCCCCAACTTCCTTTATGCACTGCCGACTGACTTATGGAAGCAAACAAACTCTACTGGTGGTGTAGAGAATTGGGGGGAGGTTTTCATTTTACACGCCGCAACTCAGCTGCTGGCCTGCCATTTTGCTGTTGTAAACGTTGCAAAAGGTGGACTTTGTCGGTTAGAAGTGAATTGTATTGTGAAGTTTATGGTTTTTTTTTTTGCAGAGTTCTAGTTTAGTTATTTATTATGCTATTCTTTTTTATATTTTATAAAATTGTGTCTTCAGCTATATTTTTATTCCCATTGCTTTGGCTGATGGTTTTTAGTAACCTTACTATTCAACATTGTCAATAAATTTTCATGTTGTAAATAGCATTAATTAAAATTTATTTACAACCTTTATTTAAATTAAATTTACCAAGCTTACCTTTATAAAGATTAAATCCCATTTTGGCTTAAGCCAGTTCTATAACAGAAATTTATTATGTTTGTGTTACGGGTTTTTTAAATTTATGAAAGAGAAAGAAAGATTAATTTCAAGTAAGGTTGGCTAAAAAATATATTCGGTACTCATAAGAGCATTAACAATTATTTTTGAATTGTTATATCTGCAACTTATTGATCATGCTAATTTACCATGAGCTGTAGATGCAATAATTTTATACACAGGGGCTCCCTGAGACCTGAAAAACATCTTAAGGGTTCCTCCAGAGCAAAAGGTTGAGAAAGGCTGCTCCAGAGAGTGTTGTGAGTGAAAATCCCAGGAGTTCAGCAGTTTATGAGATACTCAAACCACCCTGTCTGGCATCAACAATCATTCCATGGTCAAAGTAACATATCACATTTTTGCCCTTTGCTGATGTTTGGTCTGAACAGCAACTTGACCATGTCTGCATGGTTTTGTACATTGAGTTGTTTCCATATGATTGGCTGATAAGATGTTTGCGTTTGTGAGCATGTGTACATTTGTACCTGATGAAGTGGCCACTGTATGTATGGGCCTTGTAATTTCAGATGCCATGGAGTCATTATGTCATACATTATGGAAACAGGCCATTATGCCTACTGGGCCCTAACTAGTGGGCATGTGGACATTAATGCCTATGTGGTTCAAGTGCTCATCTAGACACTTCTTAAAAGCTGCCAGTGATACCATTCTCTCAGGCAATGCATTTCAGATACTCTTCACACTCTTGGTGAGTTCCCCCTCAGATCCCATCAGTGTTTGATGTTGCTGGGCCTGTACTTGCTAGAGTGTAGGAGAATGAGGGGGTATCTCAATATTCCTGGATTTCAGTGCTTTAAAAGGGATAGAGAAGGGGGGAAAGGGGAGGAGGGGTGGCATTACTGGTCAGGGATACTATTACAGCTACAGAAAGGGTGGGTAATGTAGCAGGATCCTCTTTTGAGTCAATATGGGTGGAAGTCAGGAACAGGAAGGGAGCAGTTACTCTATTAGGGGTATTCTGTAGGCCCCCTGGTAGCAGCAGAGATACAGAGGAGCAGATTGGGAGGCAGATTTTGGAAAGGTGCAAAGATAACAGGGTTGTTATCATGGGTGACTTTAACTTCCCTAATATTGACTGGCACCTGACTAGTTCCAAGGGTTTAGATGGGACAGAGTTTGTTAAGTGTGTCCAGGACGGATTCCTGTCACAGTATGTGGACAGGCCGACCAGGGGAAATACCATACTAGATCTAGTACTAGGTAATGAACCGGGTCAGGTCACAGATCTCTCAGTGGGTGAGCATCTGGGGGACAGTGACCACCGCTCCCTGGCCTTTAGCATTATCATAGAAAAGGGTAGGATCAGAGGACAGGAAAATTTTTAATTGGGGAAGGGCAAATTATGAGGCTATAAGGCTAGAACTTGCGGGTGTGAATTGGGATGATATTTTTGCAGGGAAATGTACTATGGACATGTGGTTGATGTTTAGGGATCTCTTGCAGGATGTTAGGGATAAATTTGTCCCAGTGAGGAAGATAAAGAATGGTAGGGTGAAGGAACCATGGGTGACAAGTGAGGTGGAAAATCTAGTCAGGTGGAAGAAGGCAGCATACATGAGGTTTAGGAAGCGAGGATCAGATGGGTCTATTGAGGAATATAGGGAAGCAAGAAAGGAGCTTAAGAAGGGGCTGAGAAGAGCAAGAAGGGGGCATGAGAAGGCCTTGGCGAGTAGGGTAAAGGAAAACCCCAAGGCATTCTTCAATTATGTGAAGAACAAAAGGATGACAGGAGTGAAGGTAGGACCAATTAGAGATAAATGTGGGAAGATGTGCCTGGAGGCTGTGGAAGTGAGCGAGGACCTCAATGAATACTTCTCTTCGGTATTCACCAATGAGAGGGAACTTGATGATGGTGAGGACAATATGAGTGAGGTAGATGTTCTGGAGCATGTTGATATGAAGGGAGAGGAGGTGTTGGAGTTGTTAAAATACATTAGGACAGATAAGTCTCCGGGGCCTGATGGAATATTCCCCAGGCTGCTCCACGAGGCGAGGAAAGAGATTGCTGAGTCTCTGGCTAGGATCTTTATGTCCTCGTTGTCCACGGGAATGGTACCGGAGGATTGGAGGGAGACGAATGTTGTCCCCTTGTTTCACACTGAAATGCAGTTGGTGAGTATGCTCGCAAGGGTACAGCAGTAAAAGTCCGTCAGTATCCTGGGACAGAGGTGAGCTTTCTTGATGCTCCGCAGGAAATAAAGGCGCTGTTGCACCTTTTTGACCAGGATGAAGGAGTTCAGGGACCAGGTGAGATCCTCAGAAATGTGGACACCAAAGAATTTAAAGCTTGATACATGCTCCACTACAGTTCCGTTGATGTAGATGGGGACGTGAGTGTGACTCCTGGCATGCCTGAAGTCCACAATGATCTCCTTGGTCTTCTGGGTGTTAAGGGCCAGGTTGTTGTCGGCACACCACGCGGCCAGGTGCTGTGTGAAGTGTGAGGTATTGCACTTTGGAAGGACAAACCAAGGTAGAACGTACAAGGTAAATGGTAGGGCACTGAGGAGTGCAGTAGAACAGAGGGATCTAGGAATACAGATACAAAGTTCCCTAAAAATGGTGTCACAGGTAGAAAGGGTCATAAGGAGAGCTTTTGGTACATTGGCCTTTTACAAATCAAAGTATTGAGTATAGGGGTTAGAATGTTATGGTGAGATTGTATAAGACATTGGTGAGGCCGCATCTGGGGTATTGTGTGCAGTTTTGGTCACCTGATTACAGGAAGGATATTAATAAGGTTGAAAGCTTGCAGAGAAGGTTTACAAGGATGTTGCTGGGACTTGAGAAACTGAGTTACAGAGAAAGGTTGAATAGGTTAGGACTTTATTCCCTGCAGTGCAGGAGAATGAGGGGAGATTTGATAGAGGTATATAAAATTATAATGGGTATAGATAGAGTGAATGCAAGCAGGCTTTTTCCACTGAGGCTAAGGGGGAGAAAAAAACAGAGGACATGAGTTAAGGGTGAAGGGGGAAAAGTTTAAAGGGAACATTGGCGGGGGGCTTCTTCACACAGAGAGTGGTGGGAGTATGGAATGAGCTGCCAGATAAAGTGGTAAATGCGGGCTCACTTTTAACATTTAAGGAAAACTTGGACAGATGCATGGATGAGAGGTGTATGGAGAGATATGGTCCAGGTGCAGGTCAGTGGGAATAGGCAGAGAAATGGTTTGGCACAGCCAAAAAGGACCAAATGGCCTGTTTCTGTGCTGTAATGTTTCTATGGTTTCTATGGAATATTCTACATTCTAGAAAAATAAAGTTCTAACTTATTCAATCTTTCCTTATAACTCCTGGTCCTCCAGACCCGGCAACATCCTTCTAAATTTTCTGTGTACTCTTCCAACTTTGTTTACATCTTTCCTGTAGGTAGGTGACCAGAACTGCACACAATTCTCCAAATTTGGCCTCATCAACATCTATGTACTACTAAAACTCTCAAGCTCTGTCTGTCTGTCTGTTTGTGACCCCCAGTTAGCGCAAGCAGTGCATTACAGTGGCACTTTTTTTTGGCTAAGTCGAATTAAAATGCGCTAACTTACAGAATGCAGGCAAAGTTCAGGGTTATATATTCATATACAATTGCTCATTCGCCAAAATCAACAGGCTCTCTCTCACCCGAGAGCCAATCCGCCATCATGGAAATCAGGACGCAACAGCCCGACGCATGCGCACAGCCAGCCTCAGCAGCGACACCTATCGGAGCAAAAGGGCAGGGCAGCTCTATTTCGAGGGACCACATTCTGCTAATCCCCACTATCAGTATGTGCAGGATTGGGACAGATCTAACTGCCACCCATCAATAAGAGATAATTAAATCTTATTGTAATGATGTACTTCGAGACACCCACTTTGCTGCAGTCAAAGGACAGCGGTGACTATATCACATCCATTTAGGAGAGCGCCAACCACATCATCAAGAATAATCAGCATCCTTTGGTGTTACTGCTTCGTATCTTCTATCCAGCATTAGAGTAAAAAAATGGTCAGGCTAATTATGCCGCATGGAAAGGGAAGGGGGACATTATGGTCAAGAGATGACACTAAACATTGTTGGGAAGCAGCAAGGAGAGGGAGAGAACAAGAATCAGATGAGGCCGGGGCCGCGCGACTCCAGGATCAAAGAGTCAGGACAAAAAAAGATGAGAGAAGAAGAGACAGAGGAGGAGAGGCATGCACGTCTCCAGGATCAGAGACAAACAACAAACAGCAGAAGAGATGAAGAGACGGGGGATGAAAGGACTGCACGTCTCCAGAATGACAATGAGAGGCACAAGGCTGGCAGATAAACCAGAAATGATGCCATTAAAAGTGTCCTTCATTAAGCGAGGAGCAGCAATATTTGCTTTGCTACGCGTCGTTCTTCTTTAACAAACTGAGGATTTCTACTTCAGTTTCCAAAGCAAAGCGATACCAATAGCATTCAGGAAAATTTAATGTTCATTCTGGTCACATCAGACTGCATTACCCTTCTCTCAAAGGGTGCCCCAATGGGTCACCCGGTTGTCTAGTCTTATATAATTTCAATATAACATCCCAACTCCTGTACTCAGTACATTGATTTATGAAGGACAATGTGCCAAAATCTTTCTTTACAAACCTCTCTAACTGTGACCCCACTTTCAATAAATTATTGACCTGTATTCCCAGATCCCTTTTTTCTACCACCCTCCTCAATGCCCTACCATTTATTGTGTAAGACCTACCTGGTTGGTCCTACCAAAGTGCGACACCTTGCACTTGTCTGCATTAAATTCCTTCTGCCATTTTTCAGCCCACTTTTCCAGGTGGTCCAGATCCCGCTGCAAACTTTGATAGCCTTCCTCACTGTCCACTACACCCCCAATCTTGGTGTCATCCACAAATGTGCTGATTCAGTTTACCACATTATCATTCAGATCATTGATTTAGAATGACAAACAACAATGGACCCAGCACCGATCCCTGCGGCACACCTCTAGTCACAGAACAGAACAGCACAGAAACAAGCCCTTTGGCCTGACTCTCACATTTAAGTACTGTGTGTGTGTGTGTGTGTGTGTGTGTGTATATTTTTTTTTAAATATGGTAATCTTCTGAATTTATGTTGGTTGCTGAATAAATACCAGTCAGAAATCCCACAGAAATGTTTTTAAAGGTTGAGATTAGGACGCATTATTGGTCTAAGAATAAGGACCTTCCTCTGATTTTGCCCTTGTCAATTAGAGCAAGAATTGTGGCATTTTAACCATGTTATGAATATTGGTTGGAATATGCTTGAATATTGCAATGGCCACAGAGAAAATGCTTTCTAATCCATAGATTTATTGGCTCCTAATTTTAATGAAAATGTAATTACCAACTAATTGCTGAATTATAACCTGTTCAACACAGACTGTTTTAAAGTCCCGTTCCTAGACCCATTAATTACTGCCAGTAAGTCAACTAATTATGGAGCGGGTGAGTAATTTAATTATTGATTCAAATGAATAATTATGAAATGCAGAGCTTAATTTAATTTAGTAAAAAGTATATTCCATAGAAAGTGAAGGAATCTGTTGTATAAATAAGAATTGAAAACTTATTGACTGCTCTAAGGTCACTGAGTGAACACGCAGCACATATACAGGGTCATGGGAATCAGACTAAAGTTGAATCCAAGACCACTGATTTGTGCAATTTCAAAATTGCGTACACCACTTCTGTTAGAGAGCAATGCACATAAAATGCTGGAGGAACTCTGCAGGTCAGGCAGCATTTATGGAGAGGAATAAAGAGTCGGCAATTCGGGATGAGACCCTTCATCAGGACTGAATGGCTCTGGGCCTGTACTCACCTGGAATTTAAACATATAACCATATAACAATTACAGCACGGAAACAGGCCATCTCGGCCCTTCTAGTCCGTGCTGAACTTTTACTCTCACCTAGTCCCACTGACCTATATAACCATATAACAATTACGGCAACCATATAACAATTACAGCATGAATGATTAATGATAAATGATAATAATTAGATGAATGAGTGGTATCTCATTGAAACCCATTGAAAATTGAAAGGCCTAGATAGAGTGGACATGGAGAGGATGTTTCTATTAGTAGGGGAGTCTAGGACCTGAGGGCTCAGCATCAGAATAGAATGTCTCTTTGGAACAGAGAGGAATTTCTCTCGTGAGATGGCAGTGGATCCGTGAAATTCATTGCCACAGATGGCTTTGGAGGCCAAGTCATTGGATTTTTTTTACAGTGGTGGTTGATAGGTTGTTGATCAAGAAGGGTGTCAAAGGTTATGGAGAGAAAGCAGGATAATGGGGTCGAGAGGAATAATAAATCAGCCATGTGGAATGGCAGAGCAAGCTCAAATGGCCTAATTCTGCTCTGATGTCTTATGATCTTATGGAAAGGAAGATAGGAAGAAGCCAGAGCAAGAAGGTGGGCAAGGAGGAGGAGTATAAACTGGCGGCTGATAGGTGAGAGAGAAGATAGATGGGTGGGAGAGGGGGGCATGAAGTGAGAAGCTGGGAGGTGATAGGTGGAAGAGGCAAAGGACTGAAGAAGAAGGAATCTGATAGGAGAGGAGAGTGAACCATGGGAAAAAAGGAAGGAAGAAAGTCACCAGAGGGAGGTGCCATGCCATAAGGACAAGAGAAGAGGTAAGAGGGGAGGCAGAATAGAGAATTTACAAAAAAAGAAGTGGGAAGGGAGAGAAATTAGTGGAAGTTAGAAAACATTGCTTTGGATTTCCAGCATCTGCAGAATCTCTTGTGTGTCTGTTGGAGAGCAATTCAGCTGACTGCTTCTCTTTTACCGCATACCCCTAAGACATTAAGACATAGGAGCAGAATTAGGCCACTGGCCCATCAAGTCTGCTTCGCCATTTCATCATGGCTGACCCATTTCCGTTTCAACCCCATTCTCCTGCCTTCTCACCATATCCTTTCAGGCCCTGACTGATAAGGTACCTATCAACCTCCAACTTAAATGCACCCAATGACCTGGCCTCCACAGCTGCCTTTGGCAATGAATTCCACAGATTCACCACCTTCTGACTAAAGAAATTCCTCCTTATCTCTGTTGTAAATGGACATCTGTCTGTTTTGAGGCTGTGCCCTCTGGTGCTAGACTCCCCCACCAAAGGAAACATCCCCTTCACATCCACTCTATCTAGGCCTTTCAATATTTGACGGGTTTCAATGAGATCCCCATCTTTCTTCTGAATTCCAGTGAGTAGAGGCCCAGAGACTTCAATCACTGCTCATATGATAACTCTTTCATTCCCAGAATCATTCTTGTGAACCTTATCTGAACTGTCTCCAACGTTAGCACATCCTTTCTTAAATAAGGGGCCCAAAACTGCTCACAATACTCCAAGTGAGGCCTCACCAGTGCTTTATAAAGCCTCAACATTAAATCCTTGGTGTTATATTCTCGTCCTCTGAAAATTAATGCTAACATTCATTTTCTCAGAGCTTAAACAGGGGCCAGTCAGAGTTTGGAATTCATTAGCAAGGCCAAAAATAATATATAACCTGGCATAGTTTGCATATTGTTGTTTGATTGTTTGTGGTTTTTGTATTGCTATATTTATGCTCTATTCTTGGTTGGTGCGGCTGTAACAAAACCCAATTTCCCTCTGGATCAATAAAGTATATCTATCTATCTATCTATAAGGCAGTGCCAAGCAGAGCAGCCATTGTTGGAGTGGGCCAGAGTTAGAGTGGGGAGACTTTTAATTTTGACTCAACAGGTTTGGGCGATAACAGGCATGGGTAACATAAATATCTGGTAGGTTTTTTCTTGCTCATTCTTCATCTTTAAGTGTATAGTTAGGTCAGTTAGAATGGCTCTGAGGCAGTGTTTTGTTCTTTGTGTGAGATGTGGGAATTCTGGGAGATCTCCAGCCTCCTGGATAACCATATCTGCACCAGGAGGGCACCACAGTGACTGGAGCTCTGGCGCTGTGGCTCAGAAGGAAAGGGGGCAGAGGAGAAATGCAGTGATGATAGGAGATTCCATAGTTGGAGAAGTAGATGGGAGATTCTGTGGATGCGGTAGAGACACCTAGATGGTATGTTGCCTCCCAGGTCCAAGGGAGGCATCTCAAATCATGTCCATAATATTCTAAAGGGGGAGGGTGAGCAGCCAAATGTCTTGATACACATTGGTATCAATGACATGGGAAGGAAAAGAGAGGAGGTCCTGAAGAGAGAATTTGGAGAGCTAGGTAGAAAGCTGAAAAGCAGGACCTCCAGGGTAGTAATCGCTGGATTGCTGCCTGTGCCATGTGCCAGTGAGGGCAAAAATAGGATGATTTGGCAGAGAAATGTGTGGCTGAGGAACTAGTGCAGGGAGCAGGGTTTCAGATTTATGGATCAGTGGGATCTCTTCTGGAGAAAGTATGACCTGTGAAGAAGAGATGGGCTTTCTCTGAACCCAAGGAGGACCAATATATTTGCAGGCAGGTCTACTAGAGCTGTTGGGGAGGGTTTAAGCTAATTTGGTAGGTGCATGGGAACCAGAATGGTAAGGCTGAGGATAGGGATGTTGGTTTACAAGCAGAGGAAGTGTATAGTGAGACTGTTAGGAAGGACAGGCAGATGATAGGGCAGAATTGCAGCCAGTGGGATAGGCTGCAGTGTAATGGGGAGACAAAGTCAAGAAGGATGTTGTGTCCTTGGACAAGGTGCCACACACAAAGCTGCTGACCAAGGTAAGAGCCAAGGGTATTACAGGAAAAATACTAGCATGGATAGAGCGCTGGTTGATTGGCAGGGGACAAAGAGTGGGAATAAAGTGACCCTTTACGGATTGGCTGCCAGTGAATAGTGGTGTTCCACAGGGTCCGTGTTGGGACCACTTCTTTTTAGGTTGTATGTCAATGATTCGGGTAATGAAATTGATGGCTTTAAGGCCAAGTTTGCAGACAATACTAAGATAGGCGGAGGGACAGGTAGTGTTGAGGAAGCAGAGAGGCTGCAGAAGGACTTAAACAAATTAGGAAAATGGACAAAGTAGTGACAGATGAAATACAGTGTCAGGAAGTGTATGGTCATGCACTTTGGTAGAAGGAATAAACACATAGTCTATTTTTTAAACAGAGAGAAAATCCAAAAATCTGAGCCTCCAAGGGATTTAGGAGTCCTTGTGCAGGATTCCCTAAAGGTTAACTTACAGGTTGAATCGGTGGTAAGCAAGGGAAATGTAATGTTAACATTCATTTCAAGAGGATGAGAGTATAAAAGCAAGGATGCAATGGTGAGGCTGTATGAGGCACTGGTGAGGCCTCACTTGGAGTATTGTGAGCAGTGGACTGGTCAAAGAACACTGAGGCTGTCTACAAGAAGGGTCAGAGCCGTCTCTATTTCCTGAGGAGACTGAGGTCCTTTAACATCTGCCGGATGATGCTGAGGATGTTCTACGAGTCTGTGGTGGCCAGTGCTACCATGTTTACTGTTGTGTGCTGGGGCAGCAGGCTGAGGGTAGCAGACACCAACAGAATCAACAAACTCATTCGTAAGGCCAGTGATGTTGTGGGGATGGAACTGGACTCTCTCACGGTGGTGTCTGAAAAGAGGATGCTGTCCAAGTTGCATGCCATCTTGGACAATGTCTCCCATCCACTACATAATGTACTGGGTGGGCACAGGAGTACATTCAGCCAGAGACTCATTCCACCGAGATGCAACACAGAGCATCATAGGAAGTCATTCCTGCCTGTGGCCATCAAACTTTACAACTCCTCCCTTGGAGGGTCAGACACCCTGGGCCAATAGGCTGGTCCTGGACTTATTTCATAATTTTCTGGCATAATTTACATATTACTATTTAACTATTTATGGTTCTATTACTATTTATTATTTATGGTGCAACTGTAACGAAAACCAATTTCCCCCGGGATCAATAAAGTATGACTATGACTACTTTTGGGCCCCTTATTTAAGAAATGATGTGCTGAAACTGGAGAAGGTTCAGAGGAGGTTCACGAAAATGATTCCAGGAATGAAAGGGTTATTGTTCCAGGAATGAAAGCGATTGATGGCTTTGGGCCTATACTTGCTAGAATTTATAAGAATTGGGGGGGGGGGCTCATTGAAACCTATCAAATGTTGAAAGCCCTAGATAGAGTGGATTTGAAGAGGATGTTTCCTTTGGTGGGGGAGTCGAGCACCAGAGGGCACAGCCTCAAAATGGTGGTACATCCATTTAGAACAGAGATGAAAAATAATTCTTTAGCCAGAGGGTGATGAATCTGTGGAATTTGTTGCCACAGGTGGCTGTGGAGGCCACATTATTGGATGTGTTAAGGCAGAGGTTGATAGGTTCTTGGTTAGTCAGGGTGTGAAAGATCATGGAGAGAAGACAGGGGAATGGGGTTAAGATCAGCTATGATGAATTGGCAGAGCAGACTCAATGGGCTGAATGGCCTAATTCTGCTCCCATGTCTTGTGGTCATTTACCTTCCTCACCAGCGATTCAACCTGCATATTAACCTTTAGGAAATCCTACATAAGGACTCCCAATTCCTTTGCACCTCGGATTTTTGAATTTTCTCCCCGTTTAGAAAATAGTCTGCGCATTTATTCCTTCTATCAAAGTGCATGATTTTACACTTCCCGACGCTGTATTCCATTTGCCATCTCTTTGCCATTTCTCTTGATCTGTCTAAGTCCTTCTGCAGCCTCTGCTTCCTCAACACTACCTGTCCCGCCACCTACCATCACAAACCCATCAATTCTATCATCCAAATCGTTGACATACTACATAAAAAGAAGTGGTCCCAAAACAGACCCCTGTAGAGCACAACTAAGACTCCGAGTTGTTTTTTTCCCCCTTACAGCCGCATTGTGTAGGAAAATGTCCCAAGGCACTTCATAGGAACTTATAAGACATTGGATCAGACCAAGTAGGCAGTTTTTAATGAAAGTCTTAAAGGCAGAGTGAGAAGTGGAGCAGTTTGGTGAGGAATTCCAAAGTTTAGAGCCCAGACATATTAAATCTTGAATATTTTGTCCATGAATGATTAAAAGTGCTCAAGAGGTCAGATTTGAGGCAGCAGAGGAGTTTCCATTTAAAACATGGAGAGGAAATTGGAAAATAATTTCAAAGGACAGTTTTATTATTCATATTTTCTGTCAAAATCAACTTTATTGTCATACGTACAAGTACACGTTTGTGCAGGTGCAGTGAAGTGGTGAGGTACAGCAACACAGGCATATCATATCAGATGAGCAGCATTAAGAAAATCATGCTGAGACCAGTTGGAAATTTCAAGTCTTTAAGCTTATAGTTCAAAGTAAATTTATTATCAAAGTACATATATGTCACCATGTACAACACTGAGATTAATTTTCTTGCGGGCATACTCAATAAATCTATAATAAAATAATAACCATAATATAATCAATGAAAGACTGCACCAACTTGGGCATTCAACCAGTGTACAAAAGACAACAAACTGTGCAAATACAAAAAGAAAGAAATAATAATAAATAAAATAAGCAATAAATATTGAGAACATGAGTTGAAGAGTCCTTGAAAGTGAAAGAGTAGGTTTTGGGACCACTTCAATAATGGGCAAGTGAAGTTATTCCTTTGGTTCAAGAGCCTGATGGTTGAGAGGTAGTAACTGTTCTTGAACCTGCTAGTGAGAGTCCTGTGGCTCTTGTATCTTCGTCTTGATGGCAGCAGCGAGAAGAGAACATGGCCTTAGTGGTGGGGGTAACTAATGATGGATGCTGCTTACTTGCGACAGCACATCATCTAGAAGCACTCAATGGTGGGGAGGGCCTTACTGGTGATGGACTGGGCTGTATCTACTACTTTTTGTAGGATTTCCTATTTAAGGGCATTGATGTTTCCATAACCAGGCTGTAATCCAGCCAATCAATATACTCTCCACTGCACATTGTCAAAGTTTTAGATGTCATGCTGAATTGTTGCAAACTCCTAAGGAAGTAGAGGCACTTCTGTGCTTTCTTTGTAATTGCACTTATGTGCTGGGCCCAGGACAGGTCTTCTGAACTATAACACCGATGAATTTAAAATAGCTGACCCTCTCCCCGTATGATTCCCCTGATGAGTGAGTGGGTTGTGAGAATCCTGCTCATGGACCTCCGATTTCCTCCTGAAGTCAATAATCAGCTCCTTGGTCTTGCTGGCATTGAGAGAGAGGTTGATGCTGTGGCACCACTCAGCCAGATTTTCAGTCCCACTCCTATGTGCTGATTCGTCATACCTTTGATTCGGCCAGCGACAGTGGTGTCGTCAGCAAACTTAAGTATGGCATTGGAGCTGTGCTTAGCCACACAGTCATAAGTGTAAAGCCAGTAGAGCAGGGGGCTAAGCACACAGCCTTGTGGGGCACCTGTGCTGATGGAGATTGTGGAGGGTCTGCAAGTGTGGAAATCAAGGATCCAATTGCACAAGGATGCATTGAGGTCAAGGTCTTGAAGCTTATTGATTAGTTTTGAGGGGAAGATAGTATTAAGTGCCAAGCTGTAGTTGATAAAGGTATGCATCTTTACTGTCCAGATGTTTGAGTATTGAGTGAACAGCCAATGAGGTGTCACCTGCTGTGGACCTGTTCCTCCGGTAGGCAAATTGTGGTGGATCCAAGTCGCTTCTCAGGCAGCAGTTGATATGTTTCATCACCATCCTCTCAAAGCACGTCATCATTGTGGATGTAAATGCCTCTGGACGATAGCAGGTATTGGTATAATTGAAACCTGCTTGAAGTAGGTAGGAACCTCAGACTGCTGAAGCAAGAGGCAGAAGATCTCAGTGAACGCTCTAACCAGTTGATCAGCCTAGGTCTTCAGTACTTGACCAGGTATCCTGTCCGTGAGATTAAGAGTCCTTGAAAATGTGTCCATAGTTCAGTGATGGCTGATTGAAGTTGAGTGAAGTTATCCTGTCTGCTTCAAGAGCCTGATGGTTGAGGGGTAATAACTGTTCCTGGACCTGGTGGTGTGGGCTCTGAGAATCCTGTACATTCCTCCTGATGACAGCAGTGAGAAGAGAGCATGTTCTGGGTGGTGAGGGTCCCTGATGATGGATACTGTTTTCCTGTTACATTGCTTTGTGTATATACACTCAGTGGTGGGGAGGACTTTGCCCGTGACGGCTGGGAATATCCACTGCTTTATTAGAAATTTTTGACTTATTTTTAGAAGTTAGTATTTTTAAAAAGTACTGGTGAAATTAATGGGACTGAACACTAAAAAGTCCTTAAAATGTAATGAACTCCATCCACAGGTTTCAAGGAGATTTCAAGGACTATGAAGACAGTGGATGCATCAGTTGTCATTAACATTTTGCAAATTTCTAGAACAGTTTTCATGTGTTGGAAAATAGCAAATGTATCCCTCTATTTAGGAAAGGAGAGAGTGAAAACAGAGAATGACAGGCCAGTTATCAGACACCAGTTGGAGAAAATGTTATTAAGGAAGTAGTAGTAAAACTCTGTCATGGACAATCCCAAGCTAGGCTCTGAAAGGAGGAGGGTTGGGTACAGGGCTAGCACCCCCATCCTGTAAAATCCTAGAGCTACAGAAACACCAACAGAAGCTCCAAGGCCTCATTCCTGGGAAAGGAAGGATACACCAAGAAGATGAGTTATTCCTGGAGATAACGTGAAAGACTGGCCCAGGACCAAGGACTCTGATGAACTGCTGTTGGCCGCCTATATCCCAGTAGGGGTGATGGGCTTAAGTGAATAAGAAGTGGTATTAAGGCATCTGGAAAATAATGATGGGATTGTACAGAGGCAGCGTGTGTTTATAAAAGGGAACTAGTGGAATTTTTTTGAAGTTGTAACTCACAGAACAAATAAAGGTTAACCCATTTGATGTGGGTATTTAGATATTCGGACAGTTTTTGATGTGCTACATGTTAATCCAGATTAGAGCACAGGGTGTTTTTAAAATAAACTGGGGTAGAATGAGGATTGAATTGATTAGCATGCAGAAAATAGTGCAGAAATAATCAGCAACACAAAAGGGTGCTGAAGGAACTTAGCAGGTCATGCAGCATCTACAGAGGGAAATGAACAGTTGAAGCTTCAGCTCAACACCTTTCATCGAGACTCAGAAGAAATAAACAGCTCATTTTCAGGTTGGGGTCTGACTGTTTTGGGAGTGACAGGAATCAATGCTGGAACACATCTATTCGCAGACTGTTTCCGTGATTCAGATGAATGAAGTTCATGTTTCAGAGTTTATTGATGATACAAAGTCAGGCAGCAGTCAGGATAATGAAGAGGACACAGAGGGGCTTCAGGGGATTAAAGACAAAGTGAGTCAACAGGAAAGGATATAGTAAATAAAGCATAAAGTGAAGCCCTCCCCTTTGGTAGAAAAAATAAAGAGATTTCTAAATGGTGGGAGATTGAAAAATATTTGTGTTCAGAGAAACATGATATCATTAGCATGCATATTTATCAAGCAATTCAGAAGGCATTTGCTATGTTTTACTTTATTACAAGAGGATTTGAGTAAAAGTGTGTTGATATCTTTCCCAATTCAATGGAGCAGTAGTGATCTGTCTTATTCTGCGCTCCTCATCTAAGGAAGGCTACACTTGCAAAGAAGGGAGTATAGTGACGGTTCACCAGATTTGTTCCTGGTTTATTGTATGAGGAGAATTTAAGCAGACTCTTTTTATTTAGATACACCGCATGGTAACAGGCCCTTCCAGCTTAACCAGACCTCGCTGTCCTATTACATCCATGTGACCCTCACAGTCGTGGGGATAACATCTAAACTCCATACAGACAGTGGTAGAATTGAGCCTATGTCACTGGCGCTGTAATAGCATTACACTGCTACACTACCATGCCGCCCCAACCTATCACACACCTGAGTTCAGAGAATGAAAGGTTAACTCAGTGGAACATACATGCTTCTTTATGGAGCTTGGCAGGTAAATGCTGAGATATTTTGCTGACTATGGTATTCAGAACCAGGAGGTATGATCCCAAAATAAGTAATTGGCTGTCAGGACAGCAAAAGGTTTGGTTGCCGGCCACTCGGCCATGGTTTCTCGGTCGGGCGCCGGGCACTGGGTGAGATGTGGTGGGCGGGCACCCAGCGCTCGACGGGGGGCCATGGTCAAGTGGTCAGCGACTTGGGCCGACTCCCCCATCGGACTTAGTCTGGTGAGGAGGGTGTGAGGACACCCAGCAGGACTAAACAAAAACAAGACCTGACAAAGGGCGGATGAGCTCCTTGTGAGCCAACGGCCATCTTCTGTGGAAGAGATTAAAGCCTCACCACGTATCTACGAATCATATGCTATGCACTTAGTTAGAAGAGACATGATGAACTTAGGCGCTGCACCGTGTGCCTGGACCTGCCCAAGGCCTCCACCTAAGGAAGGGCCAAGCTCAAAGAAGCTGCCGTGGCTGGAGGCTGACACGGCCTTGGGCTCAAGTTCAGCGGGGGTAGCGGCCGACGGTGCCAAGGCAGCCAGCGAGAACAAACTGGAGGAGAGGCTGTACTTGGTGCTGTCGCAAGATCAAAGGAGATGGAGGTGCATAGCCACCAACCCCAGATTTGGGACAGCACCCACTGACTGACTGTCAGGGCAGCAAAAGGTAGAAATTCCTTAATCCGTAAGACCATAGACATAAGAGCAGAATGAGGCCATATCAAGTCTTTTCCACCATTCCTTCATTACTGATTTATTTTTCCCTTCAATTCCGTTCTCCTGCCTTCTCCCCGTAACCTTTGATGTCCTTACTAATCAAGAACCTATCAACCTCCGCTTTAAATATACTGTACCTAATAACTTGGCCTCCACAGCCATCTGTGGTAATGAATTCCACAGATTCACCACCCTCTGGCTAGAGAAGCTCTTCCTCATCTCTGTTCTAAATGGACATCCTTCTATTCTAAGACCTTTGGTCCTAGACTGTTCTACCATTGGAAACATCCTCTTCACATCTACTCTATCTAGGCCTATCAATATTCAATAGGTTTCAGTGAGATCCCCCTCCCCACCCCAACCTTCTAAACTCCAACAAGTACGGACCCAGAACCGTCAAATGCTCTTCGTGCATTAACTTGTTCATTCCTGGGATCATTGTCGTGAACCTCCACTGAACCGTCTCCAATGCCAGCACATTCTTTCTTAGATAAGGAACCCAGAGTGAAGCTTTGGAATGCTCTGGCCATGAAGGCCGTAGAGACTCAGTTCCTTAATAGAAACATAGAAAACCTACAGCACAATACAGGCCCTTCAGCCCACAATGCTGTGCCGAACATATACTTACTTTAGAAATTACCTAGGGTTACCTATAGTCCTCTATTTTTCTAAGTTCCATGTACCTATCCAGGAGTCTCTTAAAAGACCCTATTGTATCCGCCTCCACCACCATCGCCGGCAGCTCATTCCACGCAATCACCAATCACTGCGTAAAAAACCTTAACCCTAACATCTCCTTTGTACCTACTTCCAAGTACCTTAAAACTGTGCCCTTAATCAAGACAGAGCAGTAGATAATTTGTAAGGAAGTTGAGGGATGTGGGTTTAGCAATGAAATCAAAGATCATTGAATGGTGAAGCAAGCATGAGGGGCCTGGTAACTTCCTAATGTTTCTATGTGCCTGTATGTACTTGTTAAGATTTTGTTAAGGATACTAAGGCTATTGAAATGGTGAATCGGAATCAAATTTATTTCCACCAACATGTTACGTGAATTTACTTGCTTTGCAGCCACAGTACAGTGTAAAAATAAAAAGTTGCAATAAATTATAAAGATAAATGGTGCAACAAAAAAGGAAACGAAGTTGAGGCTCAGATCAGCCCTGAATGACATGACAGGCTGAAGGGGATAAAAGACCTACTGTTGTTCTGTGATGTAAAGTTTACTTTTACACCCATGTTGTTCATTGTTTCAGTAGATTGTTGGATTTCACCAGATTTTGTGTACTTTTGGTATTGGACGTCTCCCTTTTTCAGATATAATGTGAAATAAAAATCATCAGACATTGCATTGCAGAACTTTCAGATCTCTGGGAAACAATTAAAATCTGTGTGAGGAGCAGTTTCTAGCTAAGTGCCTTCTTAATTTAATGTCATTGACATTTTCAGCAGGTATTTGCAAATATAAGGAGCAGGAACAGGAAAAGGACCCTCGAATCAGTAAATTTGCAATTGAATCTCAGTCTTTTTCTTACTATTTTTGTTGCCCACTCAATAAATCTCTTAGACCATAAGACCTAGGAGCAGAATTAGGTCATTTGGCCCATCAAGTCTTCTCTGCTGTTCCATCATGGCTGATTTATTATCCCTCTCAACCCCATGCCCTCTGCTTTCTCCTTGTAAGCTTTGATTAATCAGGAACCTATCAGCCTCCATCCTAAATCTACCCGATGACTTGGCCTACGCAGCCATCTGTGGCAAAGAATTCCACAGATTCACCACCCTCTGGCTGAAGGAAGGTGAGTCCATTTCAGCTTACATGGCTGAATAGTAGAGATTGTCCGAGCACTTTCAGTTCAGTGATGGGCTTAATGATGCCTAGGAAATTGCTCTCACACACCGGACAATTGCAGGTTGAAAGACAAAACTTGAGGAAAATACAACAAAGTAGCATGTCAGGCAGAGACAACTGCACGGGGAAGAGAAAAAGATAAAAAGTCAGGTTGCAGTTTCAAAATGCACTAGTCTGCATGTTGTTGATTAAAAATCTGATAATGATGAGAGTATCACTGGACTAGGTAACCTTGAGATTTACAGTGTGAAAATTAATAATAGACAAGCAATATGGCTTACACCAGAAGTGAACAGCAAATTAATGGAGATGGAATTAGGCACTGATTTAGCTGTTTCAGTCATTCCACAAAATGAGTTCGAAGGACATCTCAAAGATACTAAACTGAGGCCTGCAGATATCCAACAAAGAACTGGTACTGGAGAAAAGGTAACTCCTGTGGGAATGACATTTGTAACAGTGAAATGCAGCAACCAACAAGCCACTTTGGGCTTATGTGGGGTAAAACAGGATGGTCAACACTGTGGGGCTGTGACAACGACAACTTGATTGGAAGTTCGTCCACCATTTGAATACCACATCCCCTGCAAAAGAGTCAACTGAAAGTGAATTAAGAAAGGTATTGGATGATGCCACAGCAGTGTTCAAGGCTGGCATTGGAAAACTCAAACATATCACCAGTAAAATAGTGTTAAATGAAAATATCACACCCAAATCTTACAAAGCCTGTCTTATTCCTTATATACCATCCGTGATAAAGCCAGTGAACTAGATCACGTGGAAGCTGAAGGAATTCTCTCCTAGGTTGTGTAGAGCCTGTGATCCCAGTAACAAAAAAGGATCGGTCTATCGGGATCTGTGGTGACTCTCCTTATGGTGTAGGAGGAGTCATATCACATATTATGAGTGATGGAAGTGAACATCCCATTGCCTTTGCATCACATTCCCTTACCGCTGCAGAGAAAAATTACACACAGATTGACAGAGGCCTCGAGTTTGGTTTGGGATGTAAAATGTTTCAACCAGTACTTGTATGGGAGAGAGTTTACTCTCAAAGTTCAAAGTTATTAATTACTGATTATCAACCACTAGTTTCCATTTTTGATCCACAGAAGGGTGTTCCACTAGTAGCAGCAGCAGGAATGCAGTGGGCTTTGTTTCTTGGAGGACACAATTGCAAGATCGAATTCAAGAGTATGACTAATCATGGAAATGCTGATGGATTGTCCCATTTACCCTCAGAAAAGGGAATACCTGAAACCTTTACAAAGTAGGATACTCCTCTTGACATATTATCCCTAATGAAAGTAAAAAGTTTCCCTATTGTGGCAGAGATGATCCAAACGAAAACCAGTCTACATGGCCACCCAAAATGGCTGGATTGTGAAGCAGAAATTCCAGTTCCCCCATTTTTACCAGTGCTGGGATGAACTTGCCCTTGTCATGGGTTGCCTTATGTGGGGATTGAGAGGTGTTGTACACCCTATCCTCGTTATATGCGAGGGATATGTTCCTCGAAGTTGACGCATAATGTGAATAATTATTTAAATAGAGAAAATAGGGATGTGTTCCAGAGGGTTTCCTAAATGTATTTTATCTGTAATTTATTCACATTTTTATACCAATATGACACAAAAGCAGTACTACAAGACAACATTTGTATTATATTTATTCAATTTAAGGTAATATTCAATGTAATAAATCATAGAAAGTTAACATCCTTTGGTGTACAGTACTCACCAACAGTGGCAGGTAGGTGTGTTCGCTCCGGGAGATGAGTGGTTGTTGTGGTGGTGTTGGGCAGCTTTACATGGATAAGGTGGATGGTTGTGGTCGTCAGGATAATATCAAGCACAGCAAGGGGTGAAAGAAGACTCACAGAACTCTTAGAACTGCCGGCAGCAGAAGATTACAGCGATTTGCGTAAAGTGGTGAAAGTTGTTTGCTTGGCAGCATTTTGTTTTTCAGCATAAATTTGTTTGTAGGGAAGAAGGGTTGACGGCAGGGAACGACTGAAATGCTGACTCCGTTCTAAACTTGGGTCCATGTCCTTCGCCATTTGTGCTGAGTGTTCCGACTTCTACCATTCCCTCACCTTTGATAAACTCCCGGGGTTTTCAAAATTGTCTGTTGCTTGCAACATCTGAGAGATAGTTTGCCGTAAAAAATACATACACCTTGAATGTGGATTACACCTTGGTCGAGTGATTGAATCAGCGATGTTGTGTTAAGCGGCAGGAAATGCACTGTTATGTTAGGATAAATGCTGTCCAAATGCTTAAGATGGGCTGGCGCATTGTCAAGCAACAAAAGAACTTTAAAGGCAAGACTCTGTTCCCGGCAGTAGCGTCCCACAGCTGTGTTACCTTCAGCTGATGCCAAGCTGTTTATAATTTCCAACTTTTTTTCAAGTGTTAAAGTGGTTCTCTGCCGCTCGGCTGACAGCCCAGGACATGACACCAGACGCTTAGGAGGCATAGTTAAATATTTCAAGCGCAAAATCACTGCACCGTAGGTAAAACCAACAAAAGTTTAAGATCGCACATCCACACCTTGCCAAAACCAATGTGAGAGTGGCGGGAGAGAGGTTGTGAGCCGCGCGCACCTGACTTGTATTGGCGGGAAAGCAGTGCTTCTCGTCCCAACAGTGAGACTGTGAGGTGTGCACACGTGACTTGTATTGGCGGGACGGCAGTGCTCCTCGCATAACTGTGAATTTTGGACGCATATAACGCAACATTGGTAGAAATAGGTTCCTCGCATAACTGTGAATCCGCATAGTCTGAAGGCGCATATAACGAGGATAGGGTGTACCATCCAAGCTCAGAGTTAAAGTGTTGGAGGAGCGACATGCCAGACATCCATGTATGGTCAAAATGAAGACATTGGCTAGAAGCTTTGTCTGGTAGCCCGAGGTAGAACAGCAGATCAAGCAGCTTGTCATGCACTGTTCCAGATGCCAACATGTCCAGAAGATACCAATGTGTCAAGAAGATACCAAGAGCTGCGCCTCTCCATCCTTGGGAATGGCCTGCATGATTCAAAGTTCAAGTACATTTATTATCAAGGCACGTATACTGTATACAACCTTGATACTCATCTCCTTATAGGCAGCCACAAAACAAATAAACCCAATAGAACCTATTAAAAAAAAGACCATCAAACACCCAATGTGCAGAAGAGAAAAATTGTGCAAACAATAAAAGTAAGCAAGTAGCATTCAGAACTGAAGTTTACAAAAATGAGTCCACAGCCATAAAGCCAGTCACAAGTGAATCCAGGAGCCCTTTAGTTGCAGGCCACACCCTCAGTTCAGCGCAGAGATGAGCAAACCTCACAGACCAGTGAACTGATCACCCACCCGTCCCTCTCCTCTGGACCTGACACCCTGACCTTTTCAATGTGCGTGCATTCAAATGTAACATCTTCAGTCTTGTATTCATCACCCATTTTAATTTTGGACACTTTAGCTCATCCCAATCCCACTGACTGCAGTTTTGCCCTAACAACTGCCTGTCCTTCCTCACAGTCTCACTACACACTGCATCTACTTGTATACCAATTACCCCATTCTTAGGTCCCATCCCCCTGCCAAGTTAGTTTGAACCCTCCCCAACAGATCTTGCAAACTTACTCACAAGAATATTGGTCCCCCTCGGGTTCAGGTGTAATCCATCCTTTTTGTACTGGTCATACCTTCCCCAGAAGAGATCCCAATGATCCATAAATCTGAAACCCTGTTTTTTCCCTGTAGCAATTCTTCAGCCATGCATTTATCTGCCAAATCGTCCTATTCTTAACCTCACTGGCATGTGGCAGAGGCAACAATCCAGAGATTACTAGCTTCTGGCTGTTCAGCCTCCCCCTTTAGAATGCTGTGGACCCAGTCAGAGACGTCCCTAACCCTGACCCTGGCACCTGGAAGGAAACATACCATCCAGGTGTCTCTCACGTTAACAGAATCTGCTTTCTGCTCCTCTAATTATGGAATCCCCCCCCCGCTTCTTTTCTGAGCTACAGAGCCAAGCTCAGTGCCAGAGACTTGGTCACTATAGCTTCCCCCTGTTAGTTCATACCCCGCAACCATATCCAAAGTGGTATACTTATTATTGAGGTGAATGGCCACAGAAGTACTCTGCACTGGCTGCCTATTCCCTTCCCTCTCCTCTCCTGACAGTCACCCAGGGACCTGCCTTCTGCAACTTAGGGGTGACTACCTCTCTGTAGCTCCCATCTATCACCCCCTCATGCTCCTGTATGAGTAACCATTGTTGGATTGAGCCATTGTTAGAGTCCGTCCAGCTGCAACTCCAGTTCCTTAACACGGTCTCTATGGAACTCTAGCTCGATGCACTTTGTGCAGATGTAGCCAACAAGGAGAGTGGAGGTCTCCCAATTTTCCTGCATCTTACACAAGGAACATACCAATACCTCCAGATCCCTTCTCAGTGCACAAGCTATGTGCTAACAGGAAATAGAAACTTCCTTACTTAGAACCTCTGCATGTGCTTGCCCACGCCTGTTGAGCCAAAGCCAGACCACTCTGACAATGGCCCACTACAACAATGGTCACTTCACTTACAATCCCTTTCTTTTTATTGACCCAGTGCTTTTTGTTGCCCACCAAGGGGGACAAAATGCCAGAAGCACCCAATCTATTTTTAAACGCAGTGCTGTGCCACCAATGAATGACCTCTTGTGCTGGAGGGGCGTGGGGAGGACTTTGGGGTTCTAACCTTTAACTGTTGTTCATTCTTTGGGGCACTTCTCTGTTTTCATGGATGGTTGCAAAGAAAAAGAATTTCAGGATGTATATTGTATACATTCCTCTGACATTAAATGTACCTTTGAAACCTTTGAAGTCCAAAAATCTATCAACCTTTATGGGTTGTGTAACCTCAACAGTTAAAACGGTGCTGTTTTTGGAGAAAAGAATTACAAAAGTTTGAAACTTGAATTGAACTGACTTTATTTTTGCATCCTCCACATACATGAGTAAAAATCTTTATGTTACGTCTCCATCTAAATGTGCAATCATAGTAATTTATAATAATTTATAAGAAATAGAACAGTCAAATCAGTGTGAGTTCATCAGTCTGATGGCCTGGTGGAAGAAGCTGTCCCGGAGCCTGTTGGTCCTGGCTCTTGTGCTGCGGTACCGCTTCCCAGATGGTATCAAAAGGAATAGATTGTGGTTGGGATGGCTCAGGTCCCCAATGATCCTACGGACCCTTTTTACACATCTGTCCTTGTAAATTCCTGAATCATGGGAAATTCACATCTACAGATGCGCTGGGCTGTCCGCACCATTCTCTGCAGAGTCCTGTGATTAAGGGAGATACAGTTCCCATACGAGGCAGTGATGCAGCTAATCAAGATGCTTTCAATTGTGCCCCTGTAGAAAGTTCTTAGGATAGGTACATGGAGCTTAGAAAAATAGAGGGTTATGGGTAACCCTAGGTAATTTCTAAGGTAAGGACATGTTTGGCACAGCTTTGTGGGCCGAAGGGCCTGTGTTGTGCTGTAGGTTTTCTATGTTTCTACTTGGGGGCCCATACCAAACTTCCTCAGCTAGCTCCATTGTTTTCGCAGCATTCTACAAATGTTAGAAATCCAGAGTAAAACACACAAAATGCTAGAGGAACTCAGCAGGTCAGCAGCATCAATGGAGAGGAATAAACAGTTGACATTTTGATCCAAGTCCTTTCATTAGAAGAAATTTCTCCTTATATCAAACCTAAATAGCTGCCCGATGTTTTGAGACTGGTGCCTAGTCTGGCATTGTTCAGCCAGTGGTGATGGACCCTCTCATTCTTATGATTCCTGTATTTCAGTGTGACCATTGAATTCGGTTTTTTAGGGATTTGATTAATATGCTTGTGGCTATGATCTACAGTGCTACTGTCCACACTCGAATTCTGTATATCCTGCCTTGTCCAATAAAAAATTAGTTTGGCTCTGTACTGCAGGGTTCTGCCACTAATTGTCTTTGCAGGCTAGTTTGGATCTGTGCATTCTCAGGAAGAACCAGAAAGTAGATGTGTAGAATATGTCAGTACATTGAAGAAAGGAATGTCAGAAAATGAACTCCCCACTCCAAGAATGCAATGTCAGATACTAAGGATATATATTTAAGGTGGGGTGGGAAAGGGTTTTCTTTACACACAGTGTTGGGTGTCTGGAACAGGCTTCCAAGGGTGGAGTATCAGAAGCAGATTCATTATCAAAAACATGACATGAAGTTTGTTGTTTTGCAGCAGCAGTACAATGCAAAGACATAATATTACTGTACTATGAATAACAAACAATAAATGGTGCAAAGCACAGGCATTGTGCACCAAAGGGCTTGTTCCAGCACTTTGTTCTAATTGTTCAAAAAAAAAGCATTACTGTACATCACAGATAATGCATAAACCTTTGAACAAATTGCTAAGCCTTATGGCATCTCCTTTTAAATAGCAATGGTTTATGCTGTATTTTACATTAGCTTTATAGTATTAAAACCAGTGCTTCGGATAGATGGAGTTCATCAGCCTGGGAAGGCAGTCCGTCTAAGAGATTTCAAACCTCCGCTGCCTTGCGGCCCTACCCACTCATGGGAAAGGCTTTGGGAGTAAACCCTGAGGACAAATCCGGAGCTGGAGTCCCTAAGGCAGTCCGACGTTGCTTTCAACCTCGTTCTGGCAACTCCTGTGATGACACTGGTGCCAAGCTGTATCGGCCCTTGCCCTTCCCTTGGACAACATCGGTGGCGTGGAGAGAGGAGACTTGCTGCTTGGGCAACTGCCGGTCTTCCATACAACCTTGCCCAGGCCTGCACCCTGGAGAGACTGAAGCCACTCTTTCCAGGCGCAGATCCATGGTCTCGCGAGCCTAACGGATGCCATCCATCTTATAATATTAGTGAAATAGAGGAAAAATAAATGATTGCATTCATTATTATGTGAAGTGCCACATCTTCAGAGCAGATGTTAATGCCTACAATGCTGTGACAATATGTATAAACATAAAAAACTAAAAATGTCTTTTCACACTTACTTTGCAATAAAATTCATTATTTGAGCTTATTTACGATCTTATGCAGGCTGTGCATGGGCAGTTACATGTAGCCTAATCACAAGGGATTCTGGAGTTGCTGGAAATCCAGAGTAACACATACAAAATGCTGGAGCAACTCAGCAGGTTAGGCAGCAACTACTGAGAGGAATAAATAGTTGACATTCCAGGCCGAGAACCTTCATCGGCATGCATAGATGCTATGTAACCTGCTGTGTTACACGTAGCTGAATCTGTGCTGTAAACTGAGAGGGAGACAGTATGTGAACAAAGTTGCATTGGAACACATTCAAATTTTTGATTTACTATTTTATGAAATTGCGTAATATATTCCCAGTTGCGTGAGAAATTTGGATGCTTAAATACCAGCTAAATAGATCTTATCTCTCTCCTCTTTAGTTTGGTTATGATAGATGGAGTCCCAGGAGTGAATAATTTCAATTTCCTTTTAAAAAGACAATGGCAATAACTTATTGTTATTTATTTCCATAGGGTTCAACAGTATCGAGGGAAGCTAGTGGAAAAGAAAAGGTATGGTGATCAACATTTATTAACTGCATAATTGTCCCTTCAGCTCCTTGATGTAACACAACAGTACCTTTGCCTAATATGTAACATACACTCAGTGGTCACTTTATTTGGTACAGGAGTAGAACCCAGTATGGTCTTCTGCTTCTATAGACTATGCACTGTTGTAATGTGTGGTTATTTGAGTTACTGTCACCTTCTGGCCATTCTCCTCTGACTTCTCTCATTAACAAGGTGATTTTGCCCACAGAACTGCCACTCACTAGAGGTTTTTTTTGTTTGTTTTTTGCACCATTCTCTGTAAACTCCAGAGAATGTTGTACGTGGAAAATCCCAGGAGATAAGCGGTTTCTGAGATACTCAAACCACCTTATCTGGCACCAATAATCATTCCATGGTCAAAGTCACTTGGAACATATTTCTTCCCCATTCTGATGTTTGGTTTGAACAACAACTGAACCTCTTGACCATGTCTTCGTGCTTTTATGCATTGGGTTACTGCCACCTGATTCTCTGATTAGATATTTGCATTGATGGGCAGGTGTACCTAATAAGCTGTAACAGCTTTGTGTTTACTTGAGAAAGAAAACTGACGTAGTCAAAAGCAGACCATTCTGTTATTGATATTCTATTGTACTACCTCAATGCACCATGTAATGAAATGAACTGTATGGATGGCATGAAATAAGAGTTTTTCCACTGTATCTCAGTACATATGACAGCAATAAACCAATTTACCACAAGTAACCAATAAAGCTGCCAACGCAAACATCTTTAGTATAAGTGAAGGAACCAGAGCAGTCAGAAGAAACTTCCACAGTTATGGAGAGAATATGTGAATTCCACACAAATAGCACCTGAGGTGAAGATGAAAGCCAGCAGTTTAAGCTCAAGCTTATTGTCATTCAACCACATACATGTATACCACCAAATCATTCCTCTAGACCAAGGTGCAGAACACAGTACATATAACTCACACGCTTATGATAAAGTCATATTACCGCAAATAAGATTAACAAATAATACAATGTGTATATTCCAAAAGATTGACACTTAGCATGAGGTGCATTTATGACAAAGTTAAAAAGTAAACAGTATAACGCTACTGATGCTTCATAAGTGATAAGACCTGTGTGGTGGCAGGGAACTCAGTAGTCTGGGGAACTACTTGGGCAGCCCTCACTTTGAGGTATAGCCACTGGTGGAAGAGTGGATTACTTCAATCCCTGTGTAGTATTTAGTTTTATGACAATAGGATAGTTGAAAAAAAAACAACAAAATTAGTACAATAGAACATAGAGCAGTACATTTATGCTTCTTATCATCTTGTACACCTCTATCAAGTCACCTTCAGCCTCCTCTTCTCCAAAGTTAAAAGCCCTAGCCCACTCAAACTATTGGCATAAGTCCACAAGACCATAAGACACAGGTGCAGAATTAGGCTATTCAACACATTGTCTGCGCTCTGCCATTACTGTTCCAGCTGCTACCATCCAGGAAACGGTACCGCAGCATAAAAGCCAGGACCAACAGGCTCCGGGACAGCTTCTTCCACCAGGCCATCAGACTGATTAATTCACACTGATACAATCATATTTCTATGCTATATTGACTGTTCTGTTGTACATACTATTTATTATAAATTACTATAAATTGCACATTGGACATTCAGACGGAGACGTAACATAAAGATTTTTACTCCTCGTGTATGTGAGGTCTCCTCCTTTATTCTCTCTCTGTATACCAGTGACTGTGTGACCACCCACAGCTTCAATCTGCTAATTAAATTTGCTGACATTACTACATTCATTGGCCTTATCCCAAATAATCTGGGGTTAAGAGGGTAAACAGCTTTAAGTTCCTTGGCATACACATCACTGAGGATCTCATGTGGTCTGTACATACCGGCTGTGTGGTGAAAAAGGCATAACAGCGCCTCTTTCAAGCAACACACATAAAAGTTGCTGGTGAACGCAGCAGGCCAGGCAGCATCTCTAGGAAGAGGTACAGTCGACGTTTCAGGCCGAGTCCCTTCGTCAGGAATAACTGAAGGAAGAGTGAGTAAGGGATTTGAAAGTTGGAGGGGGAGGGGGAGATCCAAAATGCAGAATTCCTGTTGTTAGCGCCTCTTTCACCTCAGACGGTTGAGGAAGTTTGGTGTGAGTCCCGAAATCCTCAGAACTTTCTACAGGGGCACAAATGAGAGCATCCTGACTGGCTGCATCACTGCCTGGAATGGGAACTGTAATTCCCTCAGTCACAGGACTCTGCAAAGAGTGGTACGGACAGCCCAGCACATCTGTGGATGTGAACTTCCTACTATTTAAGACATTTACAGAGACAGGTGCGTAAAAAGGGCCAGAAGGATGTATTGGGGACCCGAGTCACCCCAGCTGTTACCATCCAGGAAAGGGTACCGCAGCATAAAAGCCAGGACCAACAGGCTCCGGGACAGCTTCTTCCACCAGGCCATCAGACTGATTAATTCACACTGACACAATTGTATTTCTATACTATATTGACTGTCCTGTTGTACATACCATTTATTACAAATTGCTATAAATTGCATATTGCACATTCAGACGGAGATGTAACGTAAAGATTTTTCCTCCTCACGTATGTGAAAGATGTAAGAAATAAAGTCAAATCAATTCAATTTACTATCCCTCTCAACCCCATTCTCCTGCCTTCTCCCCATAACCTTTGACGCCCTGACTATTCAAGAACCTATCAACCTCCGTTTTAAATATACCCAAGGACTTGGCCTCCACAGCCGACTCTGGCAATGAATTACACAGATTCACCACACTCTGGCTAAAGAAATTCCTCCTTATCTCTGTTCTAAAGGGACGTCCTTGTATTCTGAAACTGTGTCATCTGGTCGTGGACTCTCCCATTATTGGAAACGTCCTCTTCTCATCCACTCTATCTAGGCCTTTCAATATTCAATAGGTTTAATTTCAATGAGATCCTCCCTCATTCTTCTAAACTCTGGAGAGTGCAGGCTTCAAACATTCCTCATACGTCAGCCCTTTCATTCCTGGGATCATTCTCATGAACCTCGTCCGAACCTTCTCTAATTCCAGCACAGTCCCAAAACTGCTCACAATACTGCAAATGTAGTCTGACCAATGTCTTATAGAGCCTCGGCTTTGCATTCTTGCTTTGATATTCTAGTCCTCTTGAAATGAATGGTAGCATTGCATTTGCCTCCCTCACCACAGACTCAACCTGCAAGTTAGCCCTTAGGGACGGCCAAGTTGCTTTGCTCCCTGTTTAGAAAACATTGTATGCCTTACTGCAGACAGCATCCTGGTTAAACTCCTGGTGAATTGAATGTTAATCTTGTAGTGCAACAACTTTAAAATATTGAGATTCAAAGCCATCATATTACAACATGTTGGCTCTCTGATGTGTTATCTTTGCTGTCTTGGGAAGATGCCCACAGGGAAGAACAAATACTTTCGCTGCTTCTAAGCACCTTCTTGAGATTAGAGAAAGAAGCCCAGAGGAGCTATCTCTGGTGCCAGTAGAACTTGGCTATGATAAACTAGGGAAACCAGGCATTGAGGAAAGTAATATTCATCTACATTAGTAGATGGCTGTAGGTACAGAATAACACCTCCTGAGACAATTGATGCAAGAACAAGATTTAACAGGACCTCATAAAGCCAATTTTAAACGTATTCATAATAAACCCACCTTAATCCCTATCCCTAGAGTGGCTGTGACAATATATCTAGAGATGTGTGCATAAGTTTTCAGAACATTTAACCTCAAGTGAATTTCATAGCTATGGATGTAATTATGGAATTTGTCTGTGCTGTTTCTTCAAAAACATCATTACATTAGAATGCATGTTATTTTAAACTGAATGCTATTGATCGATATTACCAGAAAGAATATAGTAATTAAAAGCTAATTCTATTACGTTCCTCTTTTACTGAGTAACTACAAACTCCTCTGGCAGGACAACATGCCTCGTTAATCTCATGATAGGAGGCTGAGAAAGCTCTTGTTTTCTTCACACTGAACAGTTAAAGGTTAGATTAGATTAGCATTATCTGTCACATATACAGCAAAATGCGTCATTTGCGTCAATGGCCAACACTGTCTGGGTATGTGCTGGGGAGCAGCCCACAAGTGTTGCCATACTTCCAGTAGCAACATAGCGTGCCCACAGTTTACTTACACTAAACCTTATGTCTTTGAAATGTGGGAGGAAACCAGAGCTCTTGGAGGAAACCCACACGGTCACGGGGAGAACATACAAACTCCTTACAGAGAGTGTCGGGAGCTGAATGCCAGTTGCTGGCATATAGAGCGTTATACTAGCCATGATGTGCAATAGTCCCTTTCAGAATGCTTAGCAGTGAAGTACTTTTGAACTGTAGCCACTTTTGTAATGTGCGTAGATCTGCAAATATTTTGTACACATCAAGCTCCCACAGGAAATAATGTGATTAAAAGTTGTGGATGAGAGGTCAGAACATCAGAGTTAACACATCTAAACATAGAATATACAACAGTACAACGCAGTGAAAGCCCTTCAACGGAGATCAATCTAAAGGCTGATTTATACTTGTACATACTAGCTTACGCCATAACGTACGCAAGTGGGCTACGCCATTGTGAGCATTTATACTTGTGTGTTGGTGTGTCTGCGTCGCTCTGCAATTCACCGCCAAAATGCTAGTTAGCAAAACTCAACACGAAGAGACTCAAACTTCAAACAATGGCGACTGAAACTGAAGGAGGATGAATTTTCTGTGCTTGTCCAGCCACTGAGAGACATGGACGAAGAAATACATTTCAAATGTTTTCAGATGTCGGCAGGTAGATTTGATGATTTGGTTCATCGTCTCCAACACATTTATTTCGCATCAGTGTAGGCACAGTATACTCAGAGACTGGCAATCACCATTCGAGTTTTAGCTTCAGGTGGAAGTCAACGGGCTGTAGCAACTAGCTGCAAACAGGCGTCAAGCACAGGGTCTTCCATAATTTCAGAGGTCTGTAAAGCTTTATGGGAAAGCATTGCAGCCAGAGTTCCTTCCCTGCCCTTCAGTCGCCCAACGGGAAACTATTGCAGCGTAGGAGGAAATGTGATGCTCCCGAGTGGACCAATCACAGTTGTTGTGGTCTGCGACGCCATAACACGTAGTTACGTTTTGGGAGAGGTGCGCGTTAGGCTACGGCGTAGGGTTCGGCATAGAGTACAGTGTAGGGTATGCTGCTACGCCGTACCTATGGCGTACATTTGACACACAAGTGTAAATCAGCCTTAACTCTTCCCTCCTTCATTGCCCTCGATTTTTCTATAATCCATGTGCCTATCTAAGAGTTTCCTAAATGTCCCTAATGTTTCTGCCTGGCATCCCTGGCAACGTGTTCCATGCACCCAGCACTCTCTGTGTGGGGGGAAAAAAACTGCCCCATATATACAAGATGCTGACCTGTTAGACATTATTTTAAAAATGAATCCTTTAGTGAAAGGTTTTATTGGGAAAATTTATAATTTACTATTACAACAGTACAATTATCCTTTACTTGAGATTAAGCAAGATTGGGAAAGAGAGTTTAACGTGACCTTGATAACAGAGGATTGGTTGTGAATTCTGAAGTTGGTTAACTCTTCTTCAATTTGTGCCAGTCACACTTTAATTCAATTTAAAATTGTACATCGTTACTATCTGACAAAGGAGAGACTGTCTAAAATGTTTCCTAATGTTGATAGTCAGTGTGATAGATGTAAAACTGAGACAGCTACATTGACACACATGTTTTGGCCGTGTTCTGTATTGAAACAGTTTTAGAAATCTATTTTCTCTACAATTTCTAAAGCTTTAAAATTAATTGACAACCTAATAAATTGATGGTTTTGTTCGATATAATCCCTCAATATATTCATGGTATTTCTATATCAGACCAACAGATTATTGCATTTGTTACATTATTGGCCAGAAGGACTATTTTATTGAAATGGAAGGATGCCCCTGCTCCCACTTTGATACAATGGTTCTCTCAGGTGATGTTATGTCTTAGTTGGGAGAAAATCAGAAGTTGAACTTTTGATCCTCGATTTGACTTTGAAAAAGGGTGGGGTTCTTTTGCCCGCTACTATTTGAGTTAATTAAGATGGTTCCCTTCTGATTTTTGTTTAAATGGATTTGAGTTGATGAATTGATGTTTTTCTTCTATGGAAGCTTGTATGGCGTATAGCTCCAGGGTTGTGTTCCCAATGGTTTTTTTTTGTTAGTAGGGTTTTTTTGTTTTAGTTAGTAGGGGTTCTTTTTTCCTTCTTTCTTTTTTTCAAAAAAATAGTTTTAACTTTTTGTTTTCTTATTATTGATATATTGTTTAGCTTTGTTAATCAGTTATTTGATAATTTAATTTCTCATTGTACATATTGACATGACTTGATTACTTTAATGTTTTTTATTGATCTTCAATAATAATTAATAAAAAAGAGTTTAAAATGAAAAAAACTACCTCTGACACCACTCCCCCATACTTGCCCCTAATCATCCTGAAATTATCTCTTCTCACCCTGAGAAGATGTTGCTGGCTGTCCACTCAATTTATGTCTTTTATCATTTTATACATCTCTGTCAAGTCACCTCAGGTCCTACTTCATGCAAAGAGAAAAGCCCTATAACTTTAAGGTGATTGTTGGAAAGTACAGGGGGAATGTTCTGTTTGCAAGGATAAGTACCAGGAGGGAGATCAGTGGAGAGGGACAAATGGACAAGCATAGGGAGTGATCTCTGCAGAAAGCACTTGACCCTGCGCCTCCTTCTTCACTACCATTCAGGACCCCAAACAGTCCTTTCAGGTGAGGCAACAATTCACCTGTGAGTCTTTTGGGGTCATCTACAGTATCCAGTGGTCCCCATGGGGCCTCCTGTGTATTGCTGAGACCTGGCATAGATTGGGAGACCGTTTCGTCCGCCAGAAAAAGCGGAATCTTCCAGTAGCCTCCCCATTTTAATTCCACTTCCCATTTCCACTCCGGTATGTCCATCCACAGCTGCCTCTACTATCGTGATGAGGCCACACTTACATTGAAGGAACGACACCTTGTATTCCGCCTGGGTAGGTTCCAACCGATGGCACGAACATCGATTTCTTTAATTTCTGGTAATGCCCCCCCCTTCACAATTCCCCATCCCCTTTTCCCTCTCTCACCTTATTTCCTTGCCTGCCCATCGCCTCCCTCTGGTGCTCCTCCCCCTTCCCTTTCTTCCATGGCCTTCTGTCCTCTCCTATCAGATTCTCCCTTCTCCAGCCCTGTATCTCTCTCACCAATCAACTTCCCAGCTCTTTACTTCATCCCTCCCCCTCCCGGTTTCACCTATCACCAGTTTAACGCAACGCGCGTGGCCGTTCCAAATGAATATCAATATGTGTAACTAGGGGTGCCGTGCATCAATCCGGATTTGATGGGGACAGCCGTGAAAGCACAGAGGAACATCCGGAGTAACTTCTGAAATGCCTGCTTCGCTGCCGCTGTTACTGTGCGATCAAGAATCTCCGGAGACGAAGGCCCCAAATCCTCGGCTTTGCGTATCGCCTGTTGCCAGGGCCGGGGTCGAAACGCTCGGCAGAGATGGTGCTCGGTACTTGGTGTCGAAGAGGTGGTCGGAGGCTTGGAGTTGTTTGGACGGACTCGGAGTCGGATTGTGGTCGGATGCTTCCAGGATGCTGCATCGGCAAATTGGCACTGGAGGTTTACCGTCTGAGTGAGATGATGGGACTTCCGAGAGACTCTGAGACTTTTACTGTGCCATGGTCTGTTCTTATCAAATTACGGTATTGCTTTGCACTGTTGTAACTATATGTTATAATTATGTGGTTTTTGTTAGTTTTTAAGTAAGTTTGTCATGTGTTTTCGTGATATCATTCTGGAAAAACATTTTATCATTTCTTAATGCATGCATTACTAAATGACAATAAAAGGGGACTGCGTGTTCTCATAATCATAATCAACTTGCATTTCTCTCTCCCCTCCCCCACCTTTTAAATCTACTCCTCATCTTTTTTGCTTCAGTCCTGCTGAAGGGTCTCGGCCTGAAACGTCGACTGTATTTCTTTCCAGAGATGCTGCCTGGCCTGCTGAGTTCCTTCAGCATTTTGTGTGTGTTGCTTGGATTTCCAGCATCCACAGATTTTTGCTTGTTTGAGACATAGGAACAGTATTCAGCCATTTGGCCTATCGAGTCTGCTCTGCCATTCTATCATGGCTGATTTATTATCCCTCTCAACTCCATTCTTCTGCCTTCTCATAACCTTTGATGCCCATACTAATCATGAAACTATTAACATCCAATTTAAGTACATACAATGACTTAGCATCCACAGCCATCTGTGACAATGAATTCCACAGATTCACCACCCTCTGGCTAAAGAAATTCCTCCTCATCTCTGCTCTAAAGGGACGCCTTTCTATTCTGAGGCTGTACCCTCTGATCCTAGATTCTCCCAATATTGGATATATCCTCTTCTGATCCACTCTTTTCGAGCCTTTCAGTATTCCATAGGTTTCAGTAAAACACCCAACCCCCCCTACTCCCAGTGAGTATAGGCCCAGAGCTCGTCATATGTTAACCCTTTCATGTGATCAAGTAATTTGTGCTCTAAGACATTTTGGCTTGGTTCAAAGGTGCTGGTGTAAATAGGTTTTGTTGGAACTCTACAGGTGGTAGACTTTGTAATGGACGTTTATCTTTGCTCTTTGTATCCTGATAATTTGTCATTTTTTTACATCGTTGCATCTTGCACAATGAATGGCTTTTTTATTTGAAGTGCATTGATCATTGTTTTATAGCAGGTCCATCTCTCAAATAACCATGAGATGAATGGGCTGTCGGTTTGATTTCAGCTGGTATTGGTTGTACCTGCTCGCTACATCAATCATCACTTCCACATTGTAATCTCAATACAGCGTGGCCCCAGTACATAAATTAAATAAACACCCTAATGGTAATTGAGTAATATACAGCATGTGTTATGCAGTGTAGTTAAGCATTGGCAACAGAGTTGCTTGATGGTTTAGAACACATTAACAGGCAATTGAAACTTCCTGAACTTTTTTTTCTTGGCTTTGAACTGAAAGAGTGATTGAGATTTATCACATGAGTATTGTTTGTATTACCAACCAACACAGCCAAGGATGTGCTAAGGGCAACCTGCAAATGTCACCACACATTCCAGAGGCGACATAGCATACCCATGATGCTCAACAGAATACAATACGCTACAAAACAACAATAACAAACCCAACCCCCTTTCTTCCCTCCAACCTCCTAAACTCATGGACAGTGTATTATCACTGACGTATGTCCTGAAATTTGTTGAGTCAATTTGCACAGGGATATTTAAAGAATATCCCTGTTGGCGCGTGGCCAAGTGGTTAAGGTGTTCATCTAGTGATTTGAAGGTCGCTAGTTCGAGCCTTGGCTTAAGCAGCGTGTGTGTCCTTGAGCAAGGCAGTTAACCACACATTGCTCTGCGATGACACCGGTGCCAAGCTGTATGGGTCCTAATGCCCTTCCCTTGGACAACATTGGTGTCGTGGAGAGGGGAGACTTGCAGCATGGGCAACTACTGGTCTTCCATACAACCTTGCCAAGGCCTGCGCCCTGGAAACTTTCCAAGGCACAAATCCATGGTCTCATGAGACTAAAGGATGCCTATAAAAAATTTAAAGAAAATAATGTAACTGTATTACATGAGTATGTAAGTTATCTAAGCAGCAAGGAACAGGAGGACATGATGTTGAGATGAAGGAAAGGTTAGAAGATACCAGAATTAAGCTTAAACATCAGTATACAAGTTCAAGATTATTATCACCTGACTGTACATTTATACAACCAAACGAAGCAATGTTCCTGCTGACCACGGTGCACCCACAAAATATATATCACACACAGCACATTGAAAGAAATTACCACAAATAAGTTAATATAATTCATTATGCATGTGACGTGCACAGCACAGGTAAACAGTAAACAGCTCACCCTCCTGGTGACCTGACTTCAGTGATGGTAAGGTATTCATTAGTCTTAAGGCCTGAGGGAAAAAGTTGTTACCCAGTCTGGCAGTTCTAGTCCTGATGCTTCTGTACCTCCTTCCTGATGGTAGTGGGTCAGAGAGAATGTTGGATAGATGTTTGGGATCCTCAACAATGCTTTAAGCCCTTCATTTGCAACACTTCCAGTATGTTACGAATAGGGAAGAGGAAATCACTGGTGATCATCTCAGCATTTTAATGTGTTTGATTGATTAAGATGAATATCAATACAATCATACAATAAATTCAATATAATTAATATAAGAAAACAAACTATTTGCATTTGTAAATGACTTTTATGTCATTGTAGGGGATTCCAAAGCACTTTGCAATAAAATGATTTTGCAGTGTAATCCTTGCTGTTTCATAAAATCCATGATAGCACAGTTTGCACAGAGCAAGCTTCCACAAGCAGTAGTGTGATAATGAACTAATACTCCAGTTGTGACACTAAGAATTGATGGTGAGACTACTGTGGATATTCCCTGACTTTTCTTCAGATCAGAATTGTTACGGCTATGACTTCCCTCAGGTTTTGAATCTTATTATATGACAACTAAATGTAAATCAAAGTAAGGAAACGGCTGAGTTTTAATGAGCAGTTTTGAGCCCCTTACCTAAGGAAAGGTTTGGAGATTTGTATTGGAGCATTGGAGATGGTCCATAGGAGGTTCACAAGAATGATCCCGGGAAGGAAAAGGTCAATATATGAGGAGTGTTTGATGGCTCTGCACCTGTACTTGCTGGAGTTTAGAAGAATGAAGGGGTATCTTACTGAAACCTCTTGAATTTTGAAAGGGCTAGACAGAGTGGATGTGGAGAGAATATTTCCAATAGTGGGAGAGTCTAGGACCAAAGGGCACAGGCTCAGAATGCAAGGATGTTCCTTTAGAACAAAGACGAGGAGGAATTTCTTTAGACAGAATGTAGTGACTGTGGAATTCATTGCCACGGATAGCAGCTGTGGAGGCCAAGTCACTGAGTGTATCTGAGTGTTGATAGGTTCTTGATTAGTCAAGGCGTCAAAGTTTTACGGAAAGACGGCAGGAGAATGGGGTTAATCAATCAGCCGTAATGGAATGTGGATGAGACTTGATGGGCTGAATGGCCTAATTCTGCTCCTATGTCTTATGGTCTTTAAATTCACCTCCCCCCACCCCCAACCTGGTGCCATGACTGAATTAAATCTCAGAGTTTCAAATTCAAATGGCAAATGCTCCGTGGGCTCATGATCAAATGTTACAAGTTACATTTCTGATTAGTAAACAATTAATGAAACATGCCTGTTGTCACTGTGATGTCATTCCTGACGTGCATGATCCACACATGAAGTTTCGTGTTTGTGTGCCTTGATCAGTAAAGATATGCTTTTAGTCACATGAACATCGAAACATACAGTGAAATGCATTGTTTGTGTCAAATCAAATCAGCGAGGATTGTGCTGGGGGCTTCTGGTGCCAGCATAGCACGCTTATATCTCACTAACTCTAACCATACATCTTCGGAAAGTGGGAGGAAACCAGAGCTCTTGGAGTAAACCCACACAGTCACAGAGAATGTACAAGCTCCTTACAGACAGTGACAGGAATTGAACGCAGATCTTACAGCTGACATTGTAATAGTGCCACGCTAGAGGTAAAACAAAATGTACGAGTCTTTGATCATTGTGAATGTTGGTGATAGATGCTTAGTTAAGATTTGCTATTGTGTAGCTATTTTAACTGTATACTCTGAAAACACCATTCACATGCACCACTGGCTAGGAGCAATTTAGTAGACAACTACCATAATGGATACATATCATACTGTTGGATTCTAATGTTTTTAATCCAAGGTTCTTTTGGAACTCAGGAAAGAGGCACAAGACTTGTTTCACAATCATTTTATTAAGTGTTAATAAAACGGAAAAAATTAAGTGTGGACAGTAATGGGAGCAAATGCTAGCAGCAGAAGGGAAAGAAGAAGCAAAAGCTGGCAGCATCTTGTGGTCAGCTCTGTTTATACCCATAAATAAGAAATATTTCATTCAAGTCGTAGATAAGAGTTAACCAATCATATAGCTCCTATTCAAATAATACAACACCAAAGAAGCATACAGAATCATACAAACGTCGTCACTAGGGGACACATTGAACAATTGCATAGACAAACTGTGGCCATTAGGAAACATACTAAACAGTTACATAATACATACATACACACAAAGGTTCATTTATTATCAAAGTATATAACTCTGAAATTCTTCTTCTCCAGATAGCCTCGAAACCAAGAAAGGAAAGAAAGGCAGCACAAACATCAACCCCCAAATCCCTCCTCTCCGCACAAAAAACAAACAAAAACAGAACGGGCACATCAACCCCCAAATCCTCCTCACCCAAAAAAATGAGAAAGATCAGGCGAAAAAAGCAGAATATAAAAAACTATAGGACTGAAAAATAGTCTATAGTCCAAGTTCATATCCAAAATGTAGAAAACCTGAGTAACGTTCTCCAGGCACTATGGCAGGCTTTTCCCTCTGCGGCAGCAGAGCGATCCCACCAATGATCAAAAGACAGTCTCCCCTCTCCAGCAGCAGAGTGATCCCTCCAGTGATCAAAAGGCAGTCTCCGCTGTCCAGCGGCAAAGTGATCTCCCCAGCGATCAAAAGGCAGGCAGCTAGTGATCACCTTCCACATTGGCCTCCATGTTTCAATCTCGCTTGTTGCTTTAATGGCCGAACAATGGAAGCTTTAATTGGCAAAATGGAGTTGAACACAGGCTCACGCCCCACAACCGTTCCGCAGTCTTTTCACCACGAGGTTTGTGCACGCTACCTTTATCTCCCAGAATCCTCTCGGAGACTGTACTGTACTGAAACACCCAAATGATCTCCAAACTGCAAATCCTGGGCTCCAACAGTTCCAGAATCATATTTAAGATGAAAAACAAATGTTAAAGACATAAAAGAAATGAAATATATGGTTTCATGATCTATCCATAAGATGTTGACTGAAGGAGCGTTGTAGGCAGGCACCATCTTGACTGGAAGATGTACATATAAAATACTAGCAGGCTTAAATTGTTAAACTGCAAAGATAATGACAATTAAACAGTGTAGTACAACAGTATCAACACCTTGCCATAAAGGGTTACAGATACAAAGTCATCATTTAACCAGGGTAGTACAGGGCTGTCAGTTCCCCTGATGCAATAGGCAATTATAAGTCAGCAGGTTTGAGCTGATAGACGAGTATACAGTCAATGAAACATTGTTCCCTCTGCTCTAAGTGCAGACAATATCTCAGTTGTAAATGGTTGAATAATCTTCCTGATGGGGAAGGGGTGGGAATGATGTAGTATAGAGCTTTTATTTTAAGAACGTCTTTTAAAAAAATGCAAAGGATCATGGCACAGTGATGGTTCAGTTGAATCAAGCTAACAATAGTCAAGGCTGTCAGAATCCAGAACTAAATATGCCAGAAGTATTATGATGCATCTTGTGCTTGGCTTTCCAAATAGTTAGATTTGTGAAAAAGTGGAATAAGTGTATGTAATTTAAGTTTCCATTTATAATTACAAAACTCTTCTAAGCTCAGGGAGATTCTGTATTCAGACATTTGAATGGCATCTTTGCAAGATTGTGAAGAGGTTGCGGTTTTCTGTTGATCGCTATTTATTCAACTATAAATTTGAAATAATAGTCTTATGATAGAATATAGAGCATAGAACACTGCAGCACAATGCAGACCCTTCAGCCCTCGATGTCATTCCGACCTTTTAACCCAGACCTTAAATCAATCTATCCCTTCCTTCCATTTTCTTTCATCCATTTTCCTATCTAAGAGTTGCTTAAATGCCCCGAGTATATCTGTCTCTGCCACCCCCTGGCAGTGTATTCCGTGGACCCACCACTCTCTGTGTAAAATGGTACTTTGCTGAAACCAATACCTTTAATCATGCAGACAAACCTGCACCTGTTGCATTGGAGTCTGTCTGACCTTGGGTGGTGGTTGACTCTTGATGCTATATCTGTAGGGTATATATAAGGAACCCATAGGAAGGAAAGTTATTAGTACAGAAAATATCTTTTGTCTCAGAGTCATAGAGCACTACAGTACCAAAACAGGCCCTTCAAGCATCCTTTTAAGGTGAGCGGAGGACCTATAGAGGGGATGTCAAGGGTAGGATTTTCCACACAGAGTGTTTTAAGTGTATGGAACACACTGTCAGGGGTGGTGGTAAGGCAGATACATTAGGGACATTTAAGAGACTCATAGGTAAGCATGTGGATGAAAGAAAAATGGAGGATTATGGGTTATGTAGGTGGGAAGGGTTAAGTTGATCATGGAATACGTTTATATATTTGGGAATAAAGGTATCTCTGCCTTATTTCCCATATGTTGCAAGCAAATTTTATTTTAATATAGTTATTTTTAATAAATTACATATTTGGATCAAACCATCATGTAACTTGCATTATGTGTAAGTGTGTTTGATATCTTTTGTTTCAGGCCAAAGAGCTGCCAACGCTAAAAGACAATGACTTTCTAAATGAAGGGCAAAGAATTCAAATAGGGGATGAAAATAAAAAGATGTTTCTGGACAAACTTAAGCGTGATGTTGAGGTGAGTAATGATGATGACAGTTGCAGAGTGGAAACTGCTGAATTATGCTGCATGAGAAAGATCTCTGAGTCGGAATTATGCTTGGTCAGATGGGACCTGAAGCTGGATGGTGCTTCTCTCCTGTCAGTGTTCCATGTGGAATACTTGACTCCTGCTTGATGCCTTTGTGTTTGGATCTCAAGAATTTACTCCTTGTTCCTTTCAATGATTTTGCAGCTCCTCCTATTCACCTATGCCTCTTACATTCTTTAAACGGTAACCTGTGCCTAACATCTTCTGCCAGCCCATAGAGCAGCAGAATGAATTAATCACAATGTTTTAAAGCTGAGCTTGCAGGCAGAATAGTCTGGTCTCTCCATGTACCCCACGATTAAGAAGTCATTAATGCTGGGATATTTCTGAATGGGACACTCAAAGCTTTGCTTATCCCTTTGCCTCCTCAGATCCCACCTGATAGAATGTGTTACTCTAGCAGCTGTTCTTTTTTATGATGTGACGTGGAGCAAAAGGAGAATATGTGTTTTTTATTGAAAAGCTGTGATCTGCTTGAGTATGAGAATGGACTTGAGAAACTGACACTCTCCTGTAACCACATTACTGACTAGAAGCTCTGACTGAGACAGTCATATTGGCTCATGTTAAATTATGAGACATACAGAGGAGCACAATTAGACAAATTGGCCCATCAAATCTGCTCTGCCATTCAGTCATCTCTGATTTATGTTCTCTCTCAATCCCATTCTCCTGTGACCTTTGACATCCTTAATAACAAGAACCTATCAACCTCCTCCAATGACTTGGCCTCCACAGCCACCCGTAGCAATGAGTTCCACAGATTCACCACCCTCTGGCTAAGAAATTCCTCCTCATTACTGTTCTAAAGGGAAATCCTTGATGATGAGAGGCATTGATCATGTGGATAGTCAGAGGTTTTTTTCCCAGGGCTGAAATGGCTAACACAAGAGGACACAGTTTTAAGATGCTTGGAAGTAGGTACAGAGGAGATGTCAGGGTAAGTTTTTTATGCAGAGAGTGGTGAGTGCGTGGAATGGGCTGCCGGCGACGGTGGTGGAGGCGGATACAATAGGGTCTTTTAAGAGACTCCTGGATAGGTACATGGAGCTTAGAAAAATGGAGGGCTATAGGTAATCCTAGGTAATTTCTAAAATAAGTACATGTTCAGCACAGCATTGTGGGCGAAAGGGCCTGTATTGTGCTGTAGGTTTTCTGTGTTTCTATCCCTCTATTCTAAGGCTGTGCCCTCTGGTCCTAAATTCTTCCACTATTGGAAACATTCTCTTCACGTCCAGTCTATGAAGGCCTTTCAATATTCAACAGCCTCCCGTTCTTCTAAACTCCAGTGAGTACAGACCCAGAGCTCTTCATACATTAACCCTTACATTCCTGGGACCATTCTTGTGAACCGCCATTGGACCCTCTCCAATTTCAGCACATCCTTCAATAAAGGGTCCAAAACTGCTCACAATACTCCAAGTGTGGTCTGATCGCGTATTTTGGGAAGAATCATCCTCACTGAGAAAATAATGGCACTTTGATTTATAACTTTTGGGCAGCATGGTGGCAGAGTGGTTAGTGCAATTGCTTTACAATGCCAGTGAACACAAAATGAGGTTTGACTCCCGTCACTGTCTGTTAGGAGTTTGTATGTTCTCCCTGGGAACCACATGATATTCCTCAAGATGCTCATATTTCTTCCCACATTCGGGTTAATGAGTTGTGGTTATGCTATGCTGGCGCCCAAAGTGTGGCGACACTTGCAGTCTGTCCCCAGCACATTGTCACAATGTGTTGGTTGTTGATGCAAAACAACACATTTCACTGTGTGTTTCAATGTACACGTAGCAAATAAAACTAATCCTTATCTTTGCGACAGCACAGTATCATAGCAGTTAGCATACCACCATTATAGTGTCAGCAACCTGGGTTCAAATCCTGCCACTGTCTGTAAGGAGTTTGTACGTTCTCTCCGTGACCACATGGGTTTCCTCCCATATTCCTAGGATGCACAGGTTAGTTGGTGCATTGATCACATAGGTGTAATTGGGCAGTATGGGCTCATGGCCCAGATCTCTAAATAAAATGATATGGTTGAAGTTCATTGCAGTGATGCTCAGCTTTGCAGTTCAATTGAATGGATCTTGGATTTGGGACTGCTTGTGAACTAATACAATTCTGGCTTCTTCCCTTCCTAGTCCTCATGAAGGGTCTTAGTCCAAAATATCCTCTCCATAGATGCTGCCTGACTTGCTGAGTTCCTCTAACATTTTGTGTGTCTTCCTCTGATTTCCAGCATCCACAGAATCTCTTATGTTAAAGCTTAAACCGTGGTCTAATCAACGCTTGAATTAATCTCGCACTTAATGAATCCAGATGGAGCATAAAGTGTTTTGCTTTTTTTTCAGACAGCACTTTTAAGTTTATCCTGGAAAATGCTGGATTTGAATCATTGTACTGTTTTCAGTGAAGAATAAATAATATATCAAATTCACATTTACAATTGGTTGTACATATGTACTGTAAGATGTGGATTTCAGTTCTATTTCCTTTAACATATCATCCAGGTGGTCTTATTTAAAGAATGAATTAAACTCAGACACAACACGTGGTTCCAAGGGACGCTGGATAACTATTCATTAGAATATAAAATGCCACTGATCTGAGTTTATTTTGAGGGTAAAACTAATAACTCATAGTATAATTATGAGTCCTCATGAAGAGTCTTGGCCTGAAACATTGACTGTTTATTCCTCTTCATAGATGCTGCCTGACCTGCTGAGTTCCTTCAGTATTTTGTGTGTGTTACTCTGGTGAACCAGTAGTTTTTCTATTTCATTTTATTAATGGTGTCTACTGACAGAAGGGTGCAGCGCTATGTTCCCTCTAAAGGCTGATTTATACTTCTGCGTCAAGTTGACGCCGTAGGTACGGCATAGCCGCGAACCCTATGCAGTGCCTACGCAGATCCCTACGCCGTAGCCTGACGAGCTTCTCTCCCAAAATGTAACTACGCATCACGGCGACGCAGACCGCAACAACTGTGATTGGTCCGCTTGGTAGCATCGCATTTCCTCCTACGCTGCATTGGGCGACTGAAGGGCAGGGAAGGAACTCTGGCTGCAATGCTTTCCATAAAGCTTTACAGACCTCCAAAATTATGGAGGACACATTTCGCTTTTATGAAAAAAGACGCTCGCTTCTAGTTTGCCCCGAGAAAGACTACCATGACCATGAGGCCTTGCACGGGCAGGTGTGTGCGCATGCGTGACGTGCGCAAGTTGCAGAGCGACGCAAACACACCAATGCACAAGTATAAATGCTCACAATGCGCGTAGGCCACTTGCGTAGGTTACGGTGTTGAGTTGACGCAGAAGTATAAATCAGCCTTAAGCTGTGCACATGTGCGCTCAAAAGGTTAGTTATCTAAAATAATGTAATTAATAATTATACTTATTGAAAATAATCTTTTAGCTAACTGTTTCTGTTAACTAGTTAGTCGGTTTTTCAAATACCACAATGCATGTCACTAATTTATGTCACCTCACCTTTCCTGTTCCGGTTTGTACAGCTGCATCATGGCGGCAGCCATCTTTGGCGGACAGTGTTCATATCGTAAAGTTTACAAAGATCTGTTTCAAATCCTGTAGATAGCTTACTAAGTTTTTATTGAAAAAGATCAGTCAAATGACCCTGTGGCTAAATACTGTCACAAGAAATTGATAAACATCACATATAAAGTAGCTTTACAGGTTTTGAGTGATGTCTTTCATGAACTGTCTGCACTGTGCAAGGTTCTGCAAAAGAGTAGCCTGACACCGATTGATTCACTTCATTTTGCGCGAGGCAAAATTAACAAGATAAGAAAGCAGTATCTGGGAGGCAATGTTTCGTGGAGTGACAAAGTTAAAGTTTTGCTAAGCCAACAACATGAAGAAAACATCACAGTAGATACAAGTTTGCTGTTGACTTTTATAAATAGTCTTTGTGTTCATTTAGAAGAAAGGTTTTCTGAAGCTGAGATACAAGAATGGTCAGCTTTTGATTTCTCTGCAATTGCAGATTATGACTTCACATTTGGCGATGAACAAGTTAATGCCTTATGTCTAAAATATCATGATTTTCTAGCTGAAGATACTGTAATAGTTAGACAGTTTAATGATTTCAAATTTTCCGTGCAAGAAAAAATTAAATCCAAACCGATTTCAAACTTTGCTCAAATGGTGGCATTTGTACTTCAAAATGAACAGTTTTGCGACCTTGCACAGTTGATGGACATTGGGGGAACCTTTCTTGTGTCTACTGCGGACTGTGAGCGAGGTTTTAGCCTAATGAATCAACTTAAAAGCAAGCTGAGAAACCGTTTAGGATCTGGATCTGTTAATGAGAATCAAAAGCTATCAATTGGATGGAAGTTCTATAGAGTTTACAAAGAATGGGTAAATGCCAAAGACAGGAGAGGGAAAAATAACTGAATGACTTAAATATGTATGTTATTTTGTTGTTATTCTGTGCAGTTTTATGTCAAATATTTTGTAAACCTACATAAACTGTGCCATGTGTGCATTCAGTGCGCACATACTATTGTCACAGGGAAAAATTTGCACAACATAAGATTTTTGCGCACACTGACCACTGAAAATTAGAGGGAACATTGGGGCAGTGGTGTGATCGGAAGATTTGCCACAGTTCATCAGCAATATTTTAGACGTTCCAAACACAAACCCCTTGAACACCCATAATCACAAGTAATTCTACAGATACTAGAAATCCAGAGTAACACACAAGATGTTGGAGGAATTCAGTAGGTCAGGCAGCATCTTTGGAAAGGAATAAATAGTTGACATTCGGGCTAAGACCTTTCATTGGGACGAACACCAAAGTAGTTTGATCCCCAGATGTAGCCAAGTGTGTGGAATCAGTTTTACACACAACATTTACGTAAAGACAGCCGATGTGTGTTAGTGAGGTGTTTGGAGCACTAAATTTACTGTGTGTTTAACGTAGACAGAATATAATAGAGGTAATAGAATAGTACAGCACAGTACAAGCCATTCGGCCCACAATGTTGTGCCGACCCTCAAACCCTGCCTCCCATCTAAGCCCCCACCTTAGATTCCTCCATATACCTGTCTAGTAGTCTCTTAAACTTCACTAGTGTATCTGCCTCCACCACTGACTCAGGCAGTGTATTCCACGCACCAACCACTCTCTGAGTAAAGAACCTTCCTCTAATATCCCCCTTGAACTTCCTACCCCTTACCTTAAAGCCATGTCCTCTTGTATTGAGCAGTGGTGCCCTGGGGAAGAGGCGCTGGTTATCCACTCTATCTATTCCTCTTACTATCTTGTACACCTCTATCATGTCTCTTCTCATCCTCCTTCTCTCCAAAGAGTAAAGCCCTAGCTCCCTTGATCTCCGATCATAATGCATACTTTCTAACCCAGGTAGCATCCTGGTAAATCTCCTCTGTACCCTTTCCAATGCTTCCACATCCTTCCTATAGTGAGGTGACCAGAACTGGACACAGTACTCCACGTGTGGCCTAACCAGAGTTTTATAGAGCTGCATCATTACATCGTGACTCTTAAACTCTATCCCTCGACTTATGAAAGCTAACATTCCATAAGCTTTCTTAACTACCCTATCCACCTGTGAGGCAACTTTCAGGGATCTGTGGACATGTACCCCGAGATCCCTCTGCTCCTCCACACTACCAAGTATCCTGCCATTTACTTTGTACTCTGCCTTGGAGTTTGTCCTTCCAAAGTGTACCACCTCACACTTCTCCGGGTTGAACTCCATCTGCCACCTCTCAGCCCACTTCTGCATCCTATCGATGTCTCTCTGCAATCTTTGACAATCATCTATCTACACTATCTACAACACACCAACCTTTGTGTCGTCTGCAAACTTGCCAACCCACCCTTCTACCCCCACATCCAGGTCGTTAATAAAAATCACGAAAAGTAGAGGTCCCAGAACAGATCCTTGTGGGACACCACTAGTCACAATCCTCCAATCTGAATGTACTCCCTCCACCACCACCCTCTGCCTTCTGCAGGCAAGCCAGTTCTGAATCCACCTGGCCAAACTTCCCTGGATCCCATGCCTTCTAACTTTCTGAATAAGCCTACCGTGTGGAACCTATATGGTATAGATATTGGGAGCCTTTCAGAAGATACACTCCCAGGAATGACTGAAACACTCCACCTGGGACATACTGAGCAACACACTCAAACTGCTGGAGGAGCTCAGGAAGTCAGCCAGCAATTATGGTGGGGAATAAATAGTTGACGTTTCAGGCCGAGACCCTTCATGAGGACTGGAAAGGAAGGAAGCAGGAGCCAGAGTAAGAAGGTGGGGAGAGGGAAAGGTGAATGCAGTTAAGCTGGCAGGTGAGACCATGTAAGGGGGAAGGTGAATACAATTAATTTAGTTTAAAAAATCCTCTTGGTTGTCCCAAATGCACTTATAATCAATGAACTGGTTTGAAGTGACAAAGTTTAAATGTAGACATTCGGGATATTTTGGTTATGTGGCTATCTAAACTACATACTTTTCTCAGTCACAACCACAACTGTAGTTCAGCAGATCAACACAAACAAAATGCTGGAGGAAAGTAAACAGTCAACATTTCAGGCTGAGACCCCTCATCGGGACGTATTTTTATTTAAACAGCTTCACTTTACAAAATTTATTTTTAAACAGTTTTTAGCACAGTTGAAGATCATGGATTACAGCCTGTTAGTTGGTATCCATGACGTAGATCGTGCCGAGCAAGAAGAGGTCGAAGTGGAGGAGAAAGGCGAGGAGGAAGATTGTGAAAACGATGGAATGAGCCATCCTGTTGGTTCATATGGAACTCCGCCGGATAGCCCTGGAAATATGTTGAGCTTCCCACGAATCTTTGGACCAGGGGAGTTTGACCCAACCGTGGACGTGTATGCTATAAAGAGCCATGACAGTAAGCATACAAGTTGCCTCTTTGAAAGATATTTTGATTTTTAAGTATTTTGTTGTAAGGTATTTCCATCTGTTCCTATTTAAGATTATTGTTAGGGGTATCATCACGAGAGGGAGGCAGTGGTTCAGAAAACCCAGAAATCAGTATCAAGTTTACTATCATTGTAAAATTTGCGTTCCATGGCAGCAGTACATTACAATACATAAAATATACTATAAATTACAATAAAAACTATATATATATATATAAATAATTATATATATGTGTGTGTGTGTGTATATATATATATATATATATATATATATATATATATATATATATAAAAATAAGTAGTGCAAGAAAAGAAGACAAAAATAGTGAGATAGGATTTATCTTCCACAGGTCATCTTCCGCCAGGGCATGTTTTTGGCTGAGGGGTCCATAATGAATTAAACAGTTTTGCACAAGTACTTTTTTTTCTCCCCTCTCTCCCCCCTTTCCCCACCCCTCTCCCCCCCCTCCCCCCTCTCCTCACCCCCCACCCCCTCTCCCTCCTCTCCCCACCTCTCCCCCCTCTCTCTCCCCCTCTCTCTCCCCCTCTCTCCCCCCTCCCCCCTCCCCCTCCTCTCTCCCCCCTCTCTCCCTCTCTTCCACCCCCCACAAGTGTATCTACATATTTTGATTTCAGTTTGTTTCTTTTTTCTCTCCAATTTCTAAATTAATAGTTACTTTGACAGATCTGATTTGGGTCCTGTCACAGACATTCTCTTTGTTCTTTTCTCCTTACCTCTGTAACTTAAAAAATAGTTGTTTTCACACTTCTTCAGTTTTGGCAGAGGGTCCTTGACCTGAAACATTGACTGTTTCCCTCCCCAAGGGTGCTACCTGCCTTGCTGAGTACCTCAAACAATTTCCTTTTGATGTGATCAAACCAATTGGAGAAATGCATAGCTGAACACCTCTGTCCTGTCCACTAAGGGAGATCCTGAACTCACAGTCTCCTGTCATGTTTAATTCTATCCCACTATGACATCTCTGAATTTGACCTCCCCCAGTGCTTCAATGATCCCCTAAGTACATTTTACAAACAGCTCCTCATCGTCCATCAGGACATGTTACTGCTTTGAGGGGTCCATAATAAATTAAGCAGTTCTGGATAACTTTTTCTCCACAGATAGAACATAGAACATTACATCACATTACAGGCCCTTTGGCCCACAATGTCATGCTAACTTCTTATCGTGTTCTAAGATTGATCTAACCCTTCCCTTCCACATAGCCCTCCGTTTTCCTGTCATCCATGTGCTTATATAAGAGTTTCTTAAATGTTCCCGCCTCTACACTGCCACTGCTGGCAGAGCATACCACAGACCCACCACTCCATGTAAAAAAAATTCCGACATCTCCCCCCTGCACTTTCAATAATCACCTTAAAATTATGCCGCCTAATATTAGCCATTTTTGTCTTGGGAAAAAGGCTCTGGCTGTCCACTCTATCTATGCCTCTTATCGCCTTGTATACCTCCGTCAAGTTGCCTCTTACCCTCCTTCACTCCAAAGAAAAAAGCCCTAGCTCACGCAACCTATCCTCAATCTATGTATCTGTACATTGTGATTTCAGTTTATTTATTTTTTCTGAATTAAGTTACTTTGACAGATTTGGTTTGCTTCCTATTACAGGCATTCCCTTTGTTCTTTCCACTCTCTCTATCTCTGCAACTTAAAAGATAGTTGATATTTTTTTGCTTTTCCAGTTCTGGTAGAGGGTCCTTGACTGTTTCTCTCCTGATGGATGCTGCCTGACCTGAGTACTTAAAGCAATTTCTTTTTAAATTTTGAATATCCATATCTATTGATTTCTTACCCCCTGCCCCAACTTCCAGTTTGAAAAAGATCACTTAATCTAATATCACACACAAAATGCTGAGGAACTCAGCAGGTCAGGCAGCATTTTGTGTGTGTTACTCTGGATTTCCAGCATCTTTGCAATCTTATGTTTATGACTTGTGCCTAATCTAATATTTCCCTTTGTGACTTGTTCCTAAATATTATTTGATTGTGATTCCATGAGCAGGGTGCTAATTTAATACATATGGGATCTGATTCTGAGTGGGCATCTGAGAAAGGGAGCCCCTTGTTCTAGTTCTGATCATCCAGAATTTTGCACTTTTGAGCTGCCACAGTTTATCATCATGTGGTAAAAGTGCTAAATGAAGATTATTGCTTCCAGCTGCACATTGTTTTTATTGACTTGTGCATCGATATTACACTGGGCAAGTAAAGTGCATGGATAGATCTAATGGAAATTGTTGCTCATCTTCGTCTTTTTCCCCTTGTAACATCAGGAGTCACTGTGGGATGTCAAGTAGGAGGTATTGGTCAGAGATGTCTGTTTGATGTTCAGTATTGGAGCCTTTTGAATGGTTTCTAAAATGTCACTGGCTTCAGAATCTAACTCGGTCTTTGATGGGGCACCAAAGGGGCAGCAAGGAAGTGACATTTCGGAGATTCATGACCAACAGGTTTCAACAATTTTCACTGCTATTATTGCCAAATTCTTAAAATATACCTAATCCTAATTAATGTGATTGTCAGAGTACAAAGGTACAACAGATTAACCAGCACATAAGAAACCAAACTGTATGAGGTGTAGGTTCCAGATGTTGTTAAAGACTGCTTGCTAAATTGGCTCACAATAAGGTTTCCAGCTGAAATTATTGAACTTTTGATACACCCAGTCCATCACAGGAAAAGTTTCCCAAACACTGAGCACATATACAAGGCGCACTGCCACGAGAAAGCAGCATCCATTATCAAACACCCTCACCATCCAGGCCATGCTTTCTTCTTGCGGCCAAGAAGTTCTATTCAAAAGGTTCAAAGGAACATCTAAACAAGCCTGATGCATTTTGGAAACAAGTCCCATGGACAGATAAAGTTAAAATAGAACTTTTTGGCCGCAGTGAGCAAAGGTATGTTTGGAGAAAAAAGGGTGCAGAATTTCATGAAGAGAACCCCTCTCCAACTGTTAAGCACCGGGGTGGATCAATCATGCTTTGGGCTTGTGTTGCAGCCGGTGGCACGGGGAACATTTCACTGGTAGAGAGAAGAATGAATTCAATTAAATACCAGCAAATTCTGGAAGCAAACATCACACCATCTGTAAAAAAACCAAAGATGAAAAGAGAATGGCTTCTACAACAGGATAATGATCCTAAACACACCTCAAAATCCACAATGAACTACTTCAAGAGGTGCAAGCTGAAGGTTTTGCCATGGTCTTCACAGTCCCCCAACCTAAACATCATCGAGAATCTGTGGATAGACCTCAAAAGAGCAGTGCGTACAAGACAGCCCAAGAATCTCACAGAACTAGAAGCCTTTTGCAAGGAAGAATGAGCAGAAATCCGCCAGACAAGAATTGAAAGACTCTTAGCTGGCTACAAGAAGCATTTACAAGCTGTGATACTTGCCAAAGGGGGTGTTACGAAGTACTGCCATGCAGGGTGCCCAAATTTTTGCTTCAGGCCCTTTTCCTTTTTTGTTATTTTGAAAGTGTAAAAGATGGAAATGAAAAAGTTTTTCTTGTTCAAAATATTAAAGAAATGTGTCATCTTTAACTTTATGCCTTTTGGAAATCAGTTCATCTTTTACTCGCTTAGCTATTCACACTAACAGAAATTTTGACTGGGGTGCCCAAACTTTTACCCCTGAACCAGAGTGGATAACTCCACTCACCACTATACTGAACTGATTCCACAACCTATGGACCAACTTCCACGGATTCTATAACTCATGTTCTAAGTATTATTTATTTACTTATTTATTGTTCTATTCACACTTTGTTTTTTGCACATTGCACATTGGTCACTCTTTGTATGTCGTTTTTCATTGTTTCTATTGTATTTCTCTGTTCTACTGTAAATGCCCGCAAGAAAATGAATCTTGTGGTAGTATATAGTGACATATACTTTGAACTTCGAATTGTAATAAAATCTTACTATTCTTATACTCTTAATATCTTTGCAATAAAGGCCAATGTACCATTTTTCTCAACCACCTGTTGGACTTGTGTGATAAATCAAAAGTGGTGTCAAATCAGCACATAGGAGGGAGATTGAAAATCTGGCTGAGTGGTGACAGAACAACAACCTCTTACTCAATGTCAGTAAGACCAAGAAGCTGATTATTGACTTCAGGAGGAGGAAATCGGAGATCCATGAGCCAGTCCTCACTGGGGGATCAGAGGTGGAGAGGGTCACCAACTTAAAATTCCTTGATGTTATCATTTCAGAAGATCCCTCTTGGGTCCAGCATGTAAGTGCCATAATGAAGAAAGCACAGCAACGCCTCTAGTCTCTTAGAGGTTTGTAAAGATTGAGCATGTTATCTAAAGCTTATGTAGATGTGTGGTGGAGAGTATATTGACTGGTTGCATCATGGCCTGGTATGGAAATCCCAATGCCCTTGTACAGAAAATCGTACAAACAGCAATGAATACAGAGTAGTCCATCACAGGTAAAGTCCTCCCAACTATTGAGCACATCTACAAGGAGTGCTCCACATGAAAGCAGCATCTATCATCAGGGACCCCCATCATCCAGGTCATGCTCTCGCTGCTGCCTTTGGGAAGGAGGTACAGGAGCTTTAGGTCCCACACCCCCGCATTCAGGAACAGTTACTACCCTTCAACTGTCAGGCTCCTGAACCAGCTTGGATAACATCACTCACCACAATGCTGAACTAACTCCACAACCTATAGATTCATTTTCAAGTTCTCGGTATTATGTATCTGTTTTGTATTTACAGAGTTTGCTTTCTTTTGCACATTGGTTGTTTGTCAGCCTTTGTGTATAAATTTTCATTGAGTCTGCTGTGTTTCTTTGTTTTCCTGTAAATGCCTGCAAGAAAATTAATCTCAGGCTAGTATATGGCGACAGATACATACTTTGATAATCAATTTATTTTGAACTCAGCAGGCCATGTTAGGACCTTTTATTACAACTTCAGCTTTAACTTTTTAAAAGTTTGTTTTAACCATGCATCTTTTTTTTCATTTTGCATCTTATTTTGTTCATTCTATCTGCAGACTAGATGAAATTGAAAAATTCCTGCTGAATGCAGTCACAGTGCGATGTTGAGGGAGAGCTAACCTGGCCTGGATTTTTATTGGAAACGAGATACATTTCTCTATGTATAAATTATCAGGCTGGTAAATCTGGAATTAAAAGCTAGCATCTATGCTAATAACTATGAAGGAGCTACACACAGTGTCCACTTTATTAGGTACACCTATATACCTGATCATTAATGCAAATATCGAATCAGCCAATCAGGTGACAGCAACTCAGTGTATTAAAGCATGCAGACATGGTCAAGGGGTTTAGTTGTTGTTCAGAAATGTCACCATGGGGAAGAAATATTTATATCTGTGCACTTGTAATGCTACTATGACACTATAATTTCCTTTGGGATCAATAAATTATCTATCCCTAAATGTGATCTAAGTTACTTTAACCGTGGAATGATTGTTGGTGCCAGACAGGGTGGTTTGAGCATCTCAGAAACTGCTGATCTCCTGGGATTTTCACGCACAACATTCTCTAGAGTTTACAGAGAATGGTGTGAGATACAAAAAAAAATGCCCAGTGAATGGCAGTTCTGTGGGCAAAAATGCTTTGTTAATGAGAGAGGTCAGAGGAGAATGGCCAGGCTGCTTATCGCTGACAGGAAGGTGACAGTAACTCAAATAATCACATGTTACCAAGTGGTGTGCGGAAGAACATCTCTAAATGCACAACACGTTGAACCTTGAAGTGGATGGGTCCAGCAGCAGAAGATCATGAACTAGATACAGGAGGTGCCCAGTAAAGTGGCCACTGAGTGTACGTCATTGCTTTAAAAAAACAGAGCACAGATAGTTATATGGTTATATAAGGTCTTTTTTCTAGTGTGGAGAGTCTTAAGCCTGAATGAGAGGGAAGAAATTTCTGTTGCATTTATTGTACTCCATAAGCACCTCATTTGTTCCTACCTGTCTATACCTGCTATGTACCTTGTTTTCTGTCTTAATTGGGGCTTCAATATCTCTTGAAGACCAAGGACCCTACACTTGCTATCTTTACCTTTTATGCTGATGGGTATGTACAAGCTTTGTATTCTCTGAATTTCATTTTTGAAGACATCCCACTTTTCAAGTACTCCTTTGCCAGAAGACAGCTTGCCCCAATCCACACTTGCCAGATCATTTCTGATACCATTGATATTGTCCTTTCTCCAATTTAAACCTCAACCCACGGAGCAGGCCTATCTTTTTGCGTATTCACTTTGAAACTAATGGCATTGTGGCCACTGGATGCAAAGTGTTTCCATACACAAACTTCTGTCACCTGCCCTGTCTCATTCCCTAATAGCAGATCCAGTATCACACAATCTCTCAAAGGGACGTCTACATACTGATGAAGGAAATGTTCCTGAACACATTTGACAAGCTCTATCCTATCTAGTCGTTTGACAGTATGGGATTCCCAGTCAATATGTGAAAAGTTAAAATTCCTCACTGTAACATCGTTATGGTTTTTGCAGCAATTTGCGATATCTTAACAAATTTGTTCCTCTCAACTCCTAGGACTGTTAGTCGGTCTGTACTCTAGCCTCAGTAACATAGTCATACCTTTCTTATTTCTCAGTTTCAACCATAATGCCTCGGTAGTCGTGTTCTCCAGTCTGTCCTGAAGGAGCACTGCCATGATATTTTCCCTGACTAAATAACACCACCTTTAATCCCTCCTGCTCTGTCACATCTAAAACAGCAGAACCCCAGAATACTTTGTCCTGCCCTTCCTGCAACCAAACCTCACTAATGGGTACAATGTCATAATTCCAGGTGTTGATCCAGACCCTGAGCTCATCCGCCTTTCCTACGATACTTCTTCCATTGAAATATATGCAGCTCAGGATATCAGTCGCACCATGCTCAGCCTTTTTGATTCCAGACTTTCTGAACCACAACCTGTCCACCAACTGTTCTGGCACTCTGGTTCCCTTCCCCCTGCAACTCTAGTTTAAACTCCCGCCTCCCCAAGCAGCATTAACAAGCCTTCCCGCAAGGATATTAGTCCTCCTGCAGTTCAGGTGCAAACCGTCCCTTCTGTACAGATCCCTCCTTCCCTAGAAGAGAGCGAAATGATCCAAAAGTCTAATGCCCTCCCTCCTACACCAACTGCTTAGCCACATATTAAACTGAATAATTTTCCTAGCTCTGGCCTCAGTAGCATGTGGCCCGGGTAGCAATCCTGAGATCACAACCCTGTAGGTGCTGCCCTTTAACCTCATCACTCGTCCTACCCATGTCATTGGTACCTACATGGACCATGACCTCTGGCTGTTCACCCACCCACTCTAGAATGCTGAGGACTCAGTCTGAGATGTCCCAAACCTTGGCACTCGGGAGGCAACATACCATCCAGGAATCGTGTTCTCATCCACAGAACCTCCTGTCCGTTCCCCTATAACTAACAAATCCCCTATCACCACAGCGTTCCTTTTCTCCGCCCCTTCCCTTTTGAGTCACAGAGGCAGACTTAGCACTAGAGACTCAACCACTGTGACTTTCCTCTGCCAGGTCATGCTCCCCCCCACCCACTCCAACAGTATCCAAAGTGATATACCTGTTGTTGAGGTGGATGGCTATAGGGGTACTCTGCACTGGCTGTTTAATTCCTATCCCTTTTCTGACTGTTACCCAGTTTCCTGTGTCCTGCACCTTGGTGTAACTACCTCTCTGTATGTCCTATTTATCACCCCTTCAGCCTCCTGAATGATCCAGAGTTCATCCAGTTCCAGCTCCAACTCCTTAATGTGAATTGTTAGAAGCTGCAGCTAGATGCATTTCACACAATTGTAGTTATCAGGGACATTGGAGGTCTCCCTGTCTTCCCACATCCTGCAAGAGGAACATTCCACTATCCTGCCCGGCATCTCTTCTGTCTGAACTGAGCAGATATAAAGAAGGGAAGGAGAAAAAAAAACTTTACCTGGAGCTTTTCTTTTCTTTGCTTTGTCTGACTGAAGCCTAGAAGAGCTAATGCCTGATCGCCAGTCTGACTCTGTCCACTGTGCTTGCCTCTGCCTTCCTTTAATTTGCTCTTACTAATCAATTCCAAATGCTGACTGGTCACTGGTGAAAGCTGAATTACGCTGCTGTGGTCCGCTGCTGCCTTTTCCTACTTGGGCTGTGGACCTGAGTGAAATCCCTCCTTCTCAAACTTCTGATGTCCGGATTGGTTGCTGGTCAAAACTCAATTACATGTCTTTTGCCACAATGAGACTACTCTCAGGTGGTGGAGGAGCAACACCTCTTTTTCTATCTAGGTGGCCTCCAACTTGATGGCATGAACATCGATTTCTTCTGGTGAATTTTTTCCCCTCCCTCTTCCCTCTTCTTTTATTCTTTGCTCTGGCCTCTTACCTCTTCACCTGCTCATCATCTCCTCTGGTGACCCTCCTCCTTCCCTTTCTCCCTTGGTCCACCCTCCTCTCTCAGCCTTTGCCTTTTCCACCTATCACCTTTTAAAATGTAATCCTTTCCTCCCGCACCTTTTTATCCTGGCATCTCCCCTTTCCTTTCTCATCCTGATGAAGGGTCTCTGCCCAAAACATTGACTATTTATTCATTTCCATAGATGTAGCCTGACCTGCTGAGTTCCTCTAACATTTTGTTTGTGTGGCTCTGGATTTCCAGCATCTGCAAAAGCTCTTGTGTTTACAGATGGTCATATGGGTGAAATTTGGTGGCACAGGCTGATTAGGCTTGTTACCATTTTGTATATTTAAATAAAAAACAGTGAAAAATATTTTCCAAACTTCAATATATAGATTGTGTGTATATAAAGTATCTGAGCATAAAGTGACTACTGGGAAATCATGAAGTGACAAAGTGACTTTTGATAAGACAAACTCTTCTTGGTAGCAGCAGGCCATATGAAAGCACAGTAGGGGAGTGACTGTGTCAGTGTAGGTCTGAGATGTGGAGCGTAAGCATAAAGTTCATGGGGAGGGGGTGAAGGTGCTGAAGGCCTGTGGAGAGGAGTTGCTGATGTGGATGTAGTGGTGGTGGTGGGGGGGTGGTGAGGTGGGTTAATGGGTGGAGGTGTTGATCAGCCTGATGGCTTAGGGGAAGTAACTGTTTTTGTGTCTGGAGGTCCTGGCATGAATGCTGCATACCCTCTTCCCTGATGGGAATCTACTTTTTGAAGGAGGAGTTTACACTGGTCAACTTTCCTTCTTTGATTTGGGATTTTCTATATTTGTTTTGTTTTTCAATGCTTATTTCCTGTTGATGGAACATTTCAAGTGCACAATGGTGACCTTATTTAACTGTATGACAACAATTCAGTGTATGTGAAATTCTGGGAGACATTTCAACAATGTGACCTAAGGTGTTACATAGATTGAAACATTTCTCATTTCTAATCCAAACCCCTTCAACCTTGCAGATTGTTTAAGGTTGTACAGGACCATGATTTTGCAAAGATGGTAAATCCAACGCAAAAATTGAGTGAGTACAGGCAGTCTGCAGTTTACAAAAGGGTTCCATTCTTGCAAACCATTTATAACATGAATTTTCCATAATTGGGAGATCAGCAACAGTGCATGGGAGAGGATCAGAGGAACAGTAGAGTTGGGAGAGTGAGCAGGTGTGGGAAATGTGGCTGGCGGCCTCTCTTCCTAGCTCAGTGCTCCCAGCTCTACTCGGCTCCACCCAGCCCCCAGTTGTTATGGCTCATTCTCCCAATTGTGCATCCATAAGTCAGGTGTTCATAATACAGGGAGAGACTATAATGGCTTTCACTCTAGTTCACTGGAACCCAATACCAGTTCACCTGACACATACCATGCCCAATTATCCACAAAATATTTAATTTCCGCCCACTACGATTTCTGAACAGCTCATGAGTACTACTTTAAAGTAGAGCTTGATAGGTTCTTGATTAGTAAGGACATCAAACGATATGGGGAGAAGGCAGGAGAAGGGGGTTGGGAAGGATAAAAAAAAATCAGCCATGATGGAATGGCAGAGCAGACTCAATGGGCCAGATGACCTAATTCTGTTCCTATGTCTTATGGTCAGTAATTTTTTAATGTAAATACACACACACACACACACACACACACGTATTTAAATTAAATACATTGTATCATCAACAGCATTGTAACATTTCAGATGATTGTTGATTTCTTCAAATTCTTTGTAGGTCCTAACTTGTTGAAGTAGATGTTTCATTTCACTCCTGGCCATTTGTGGCATCTCGAAGCCTGAATGCTTGAAACCACAGTGAGCAAAACAGTTCTGAATTGTCTTACTGCTTATTTCTCTTCAACAATCAGTGACAAAAAGTCGCTGTTTTTGAACACAAACACACACAACTGGCACTATCTAAAAACTGCAGTGTAGTGCAATTACGCACGACTGACACCAGTTAGAAAACTGTTCACAGTCTCCTGCCTCAATTAAGCAGTATAGTGTCCCAAATAAACGAAGAGAATTCTGACTATTTTCTCGATTAGCTTTTTTTCTTTAGAGTTGTCCCAAATAAGCAGCTGCCCAAATGCCCAATTAACTAGGATCCACTGTGTGTGTGTGTATGTGTGTCTGTGTGTGTGTGTGTGTGTGTGTGTGTATAGTATATGTATCGTGCTGTACTGCTGCCATAAAACAACAAATTTTACAACCAATATCAGTGGTAATAAATCTGATTCTGATTTGGAAGTTTTATATCAGCAACTAAATTACAATCAAGTGTTTTAGTTGCTCCAAACACAGCCTACATCCCACTGCACTCTCTGTTTCTTGGTTTTAGTCGAATAAATAGTTTTTCCAGACAGCAGCATCTGGGAAATTTACTGTCTTTATATTTCAATAATCAGTGGGTAGACTGCCTGCAGTTTATTTAATATAGTAAGGATGGCATTGTAATATATGGTTGTTATTAAAATGGAGAACAGTATCAGCAATGTTTCTTTTTAAACATTAAATCTAACAAGCCTGGAGCTTGTAGACTTGGACTTTGCATTTCCATCAATTTCATGCCTTACCAATGAAGTTACTAATTAGGTGGTCACTATTGCCATGGTGATGACCAGGAACACTGTTGTGATTGACCGTTGTCACGGAAATTGTGATTAGCTAATTAGATGGTGTGTGTGAAAAGCGATGTTCTGTTCCATCTCCCACTCTGTCTCACCGGGGTCTTGGGTGAATTGTTATATGTGCAGAAAGTATGCAAATGTGAGTTTGTAAAGTTATTGTGGTCACAGCTGCACATTTCAAAAAAAATGTGTTCTCTAGTGCTTACATCATAACTAAGTTGTAATAGTCTTGTTCTCTAATGTCAGTCATACTGGCTAATTTTCCAGATGCCCCAAGGAAAGAAGTTTTCTTTATGGCAATAATTGACATTTTAACTCATTATGATGCAAAGAAGAAAGCTGCTCATGCTGCCAAAACAGTGAAACACGGGGTAAGTAGATCACCTGTGACAATTAAATTCAAACTCTGGGCACATTTGGAGATATGGAGAATTTGAGAATGATTAATAATACCAGTTTCTGTGCCCCTGCGCTTTATCCAGAAGCAACTTGCACATATCCTCAAGATTTAAGATTGTTTAAATTTCCAGTACTCAAGTGTAAAGGAGAATGAAATAATTGTTACTCCAGCTCCAATGAAGCACAATAAGATAAAGAACAATAATAATTTTGTAAAAGCACAATAAATAAAAATACATAAGATAGCTTGTATTCATTGATTGTATGTTAACAAAAATAACACTAGGCACAGGAGTGTGTGTACATGGGTGATAGACAGAGAATGATAAAGCAGCACACACTAAATGCTGGGGGAACTCAGCAGGCCAGGCAGTGTCGATGGAAAAGAGTACAGTTGACGTTTTGGGCCAAGACGCTTAATCAGGACTGGAGTAAAAAGATGAGGTCAGCATAAGAAGGTGGGGGAGGGGAGGAAGAAATACAAGGTAGTAGGTGATAGGTGAAACTGGGAGTGGGGGAGGGGTGAAGTAAAGAGCTGGAAGTTGATTGGTGAAAAATGATAAAGGGCTGAAGAAGGGAGAACCTGAAGGGAGAGGACAAAACGCCATGGAAGAAAGAGAAGTGAGAGGAGCACCAGAGGGAGATGATGGGCAGGTAAAAGGAGATAAGGAGAGAGAGGGAAATGGGAATGAGGAAGGGGTGGGAGGGCAGTGCCAGAAGTTCAAGAAGTCAATGTTCATGCCATCAGGTCGGAGGCTCCCCAGACGGAGTATAAGGTGTTGTTCCTCCAATGGGATCATTGCGGCAGTAGAGGCGGCCATGGACTGACATGTCGGAATGGGAATGGAAAGTGGAATTAAAATTAGTAGCCACTGGGAGAGCCTGCTTTTTCTGCCAGATCCCGCTTTTTCTGCCAGACCTGTAGGTGCTCGGTGAAACAGAGTCCCAATCTACATCAGGTCTCACCAATATACCCCACACTGGGAGCACCAGATTCAGTAGATGACCCCAACAGAGCCACAAGGAAAGTGTTGCATCACCTGAAAGGACTGGGGCCCTGAATGGTAGTGAGGGATAGTGGCAGGTATGGCACTTGTTCGGTTTGCAAGGATAAGTACCAGGAGGGAGATCAGTGGGGAGGGATGAATGGACAAGAGAGTCATGTAGCAAGTGATCCCTGTGGAGAGCAGAAAGTGGGGAAAGATATGCTTCGTGGTGGGATCCCGTTGGAGATGGCAGAAGTTACGGCGAATTACTTACTAGATGTAGAGGCTGGTGGGGTGGTAGAGGACAAGAGGAACCCCATCCCTGGTGGGGTGCTGGGTGGATGGGTTGAGGTCAAATGTGTGTGAAATGGAAGAGATGCGGGTTAGGGCAGCATTGATGGTGGAGGAAGGGAAGCCCCTTTCTTTGGTAAAGTAGTGGTGGTTGAGGCTGTGAAGGGGTGGGTTAGTGGGTGGAGATGTTGATGAGCCTGTAAATGATTACTTGTATGCTGCAAGGATAAGGTGTTAATCCTATTAACAGACAAGCAGTTGTCCCAATAGAGCCTGAATTCAGATCCAATTTTTGCACATTACTGAGGTATTGTCAGATATTTTGTTCTGTTCATTGTCTTTGTTGCTTTTTCCCACATCTTCTCCCTATCTCAGTCATGGTATCTCCTCAAAATGTATCTCAGTCAGTACTGTTGGGTGGTGGGAGGAAACCAGAGCACCCAGTGGAAACTCGGGGTCGCTGGCAGAATGTGACATCCTCGGAGTTGATGATTGGAATGATGATCGGTGTTGTCTTCAATGAATTTCTCTAATTATTACGTGGCACTAATCCAGCTCTCTTTTACTCCTGAGTAACACACAAAAGTACTGGAGGAACTCAGCAGGTTAGGCAGTATCCTGATCAAGAGATTTGGCCTGAAATACCGACTGCTTCATAGATGCTGCCTGGCCTGCTGAATTCCTCCAACGTTTTGTGTGCCTTCATAATGATTACCAGCACTTAGAGAATCTCTTGTGTCTCTTTTACTCCTTCCTACCCTCTAATTTATAGAACTAGTGAGCTTGGCCATTTTGACTTGAATTCCCAGTGGATTCTGACTCAACAAGACCAGTTGCAACCTAGTCAAGGCCAATGTCAGCTTGGTTTCCAAAGGGGAAATCCTGCCTGACAAATCTGTTGGAATTCTTTGAGGAAATATCAGACAGTATAGACAAAGGATGTTATTTGCTTGGATTTTCAGAAGGCCTTTGACAAGATGCCGCACATGAGGCTGCTTAACAAGATAAGAGCCCATGGTATTACAGGAAAGATACCAGCATGGATAGAGCATTAGCTGATTGGCAGGAGGCAAAGAGTGGCACAAAGGTTGGCTGCCGGTAATTAGTGGTGTTCCACAGTGGTCAGTGTTGGGGCCGATTCTTTCCACTTTAAATGTCAATGATCTGGACAATGAATACAAAGATAGGTGGAGAGGCAGGTAGTGTCAAGGAAGTAGGGAGTCTGCAAAAAGACTTGGACAGATGGGGGAGAGAATGGGCAAAGAAGTGGTAGATGGAACACCAGGACTGGACGAGATGTACCCCAGGCTACTGTGGGAGACGAGGGAGGAGATTGCTGAGCCTCTGGCGATGATCTTTGAATCATCAATGGGGATGGGAGCGGCTCCGGAGGATTGGAGGGTTGCGGATGTTGTTCCTTTATTCAAGAAAGGGAGTAGAGATAGCCCAGGAAATTATAGACCAGTGAGTCTTACTTCAGAGGTTTGTAAGTTGATCAAAAAGATCCTGAGAGGCAGGATTTATGAACATTTTGGAGAGGCATAATATGATAAGGAATAGTCAGCATGGCTTTGTCAAAGGCAGGTCATGCCTTACAAACCTGATTGAATTTTTTGAGGATGCGACTAAACACATTGATGAAGGTAGAGCCGTAGATGTAGTGTATATGGATTTCAGCAAGGCATTTGATAAAGTACCCCATGCAAGACTTATTGAGAAAGTAAGGAGGCATGGGATCTAAGGGGACATTGCTTTGTGGATCCAGAACTGTCTTGCCCACAGAAGGCAAAGAGTGGTTATGGATGGGTCATATTCTGCATGGAGGTCAGTGACCAGTGGTGTGCCTCAGGGATCTGTTCTGGGACTCCTTCTCTTCGTGATTTTTATAAATGACCTGGATGAGGAAGTGGAGGGTTGGGTTAGTAAATTTGCTGATGATACAAGGTTGGGGGCTATTGTGGATAGTGTGGAGGGCTGTCAGAGGTTACAGCGTGACTTTGACAGGATGCAAAACTGTGCTGAGAAGTGGCAGATGGAGTTCAACCCAGATAAGTGTGAGGTGGTTCATTTTGGTAGGTCAGGTATGATGGCTGTCAATATAGTATTAATGGTAAGACTCTTGGCAGTGTGGAGGATCAGAGGGATCTTGGGGTTCGAGTCCATAGGACACTCATGGCTGCTGCGCAGGATGGCTCTATGGTTAAGAAAACATACGGTGTATTGACCTTCATCAATCGTGGGATTGAGTTTAGGAGCCGAAAGGTAATGTTGCAACAAAATAGGATCCTGGTCAGACCTCACTTGGAGTACTGTGCTCAGTTCTGGTTGCCTCACTACAGGAAGGATGTGGAAACCATAGAAAGGGCGCAGAAGAGATTTACAAGGATGTTGCCTGGATTGGGGAGCATGCCTTATGAGAATAGGTTGAGTGAACTCGGCCTTTTCTCCTTGGAGCGACGGAGGATGAGAGGTGATCTGATAGAGGTGTACAAGATGATGAGAGGCATTGATCATGTGGATAGTCAGAGGCTTTTTCCTAGGGCTTGGGAGTAGGTACAGAGGAGATGTCAGGGGTAAGTTTTTTACGCAGAGAGTAGTGAGTGCGTGGAATGGGCTACTAGCAATTGTGGTGGAGGCAGATACGATAGGGTCCTTTTAAGAGACTCCTGGATAGGTACATGGAGCTTAGAAAAATAGAGGGCTATGGGTAACCCTAGGTAATTTCTAAGGTAAGGACATGTTTGGCACAGCTTTGTGGGCCGAAGAGTCTGTATTGTGCTGTAGGTTTTCTGTGTTTCTATAAAAGCAAGAATATAATGCTGAGGCTTTATAAGGCATTGGTCAGACTACACTTGGAATATTGTGAGCAGATTTGGGACCCTTATCTAAGAAAGGATGTGTTGGCATTGGAGAGGGTCCAGAGAAGGTTCACAAGAATGATCCTATGAATGAAAAGGGTTCTCCTCAGAGAACTGGAGCTGCAGCTCAATGACTTTTGGCTCATATGGAAAACTGAGAGGTGATAGATAGGAGCCACAGGGAGGTAGTCACCCCTTAGTTGCAGGAGACAAGTACCTGGGTGACGGTCAGGAGAGGGAAAGGAAAAGGGCAGCCAGTACAGAGTACCACTGTGGTCATTCCCCTCAATAATAAGTATACCGCTTTGGATACTGCTGAGAGGGGGTGCCTACCAAAGGGGAGCAGCAGTGACCGTGTCTCTGGCACTGTGGCTCAGAAGGGAAAGTGGGGGGGAGAAGAGATCTGCAGTAGTGATAGGGGATTCCATAGTCAGAGCAGTAGACACGAGATTCTGTGGAAGTGATAGAAGCACCGGATGGCATGCTGCTTCCCAGGTGCCAGGGGCAGGGACGTCTCGGATAGGGTCCATGACATTCTAAAGGAGGAGGGGGAGCAGCCTGACATTTTGCTATATATTGGCACCAGTGACATAGGAATGAAAAGAGAGGAGGTCCTGAAGAGAGAATTTAGAGAGCTAGGTAGAAATCTGAAACGCAGGATTTCCAGGGTAGTAATCGCTGGATTGCTGCCTGTAAAGGTAAGAACAGGATGATTTGGCAGGTGAATGCATGGCTGAGGAACTGGTGCAGAGGGCAGAGTTTCAGGTTTCTGCATCATTGGGATCTCTTCTGAGGAAGATATAACCTGTACAAAAGGGATGGGTTACACTTGAACCTGAGGGGAACCAATATCCCTCATGGACAGGTTTGCTAGAACTCTTGGGGAGGGTTTAAAAGTATTTGGTAGGGGGGTGGCAAACTGAGTGATAGGGCTGAGGATGGGGCGGTTATTATACAAGCAGAGGCAGTGTGTAGTGAGACTATGAGGAAGGACAGGCAGATGATAGGGCACAATTGCAGTCAGTGGGATGAGTTAAAGTGTAAGGGGGACAAAATCAAAAAAGGTGATGAATACAGGACTGAAGATATTATATTTGAATGCACACAGTATTATGGATAAGGTAAATGATATTGTAGCACAGTTAGAGATTGGCAGATATGATATTGTTGGCATCACTGAGTCGTGGCTGAAAGAAGATCATAGTTGGGAGCTTCAAAGAGAGGCATTGCATCGAAAGGACAGGCAGGTAGGCAAAAGGGCTGGGGAGGCTCTGTTGGTAAAACATGAAATCAAATCCTTAGAAAGAGGTGACATAAGATCAGAAGATGTAGAATCATTGTGGGTAGAGTTAAGGAAACTGCAAGGATTAAAAAGACCCTGGTGCGAGTTATATACAAGCAGACCTCTCAATGGTAGCCAGGATGTGGGCTACAAATTGCAACGGGAGATAGAAAATGCATCTCAAAATGGCAATGTTACAACAATAATGAGGGATTTCAATATGCAGGTAGATTGGGAAAATCAAGTTGGTGCTAATTTTGTGTCCCAAGAGAGAAAATTTGTAGAATGCCTACGAGATGACTTTTTAGAGCAGCTTGTGGTTGAACCCACTAAAGAATCAGCCATTCTGGATTGTGTGATGTGTAATGAACCAGATTTGATTAGGGAGCTTCAGGTAAAGGAACCTTTAGAAGAAAGTGATCATAATATGATAGAATTCAGCCTGCAAATTTGAGAGGGAGAAGATAACAGGTTGAGTGAACTTGGCCTTTTCTCCCTGGAGTGACGGAGGATGAGAGGTGACCTGATAGAGATATATAAGACAGGTTGAGTGAACTCGGCCTTTTCTCCTTGGAGCGACGGAGGATGAGAGGTGACCTGATAGGGGTATATAAGATGATGAGAGGCATTGATCATGTGGATAGTCAGACGCTTTTTCCCGGGGCTGAAATGGCTGCCACAAGAGGACAGAGGTTTAAGTTGCTTGGGGGTGGTACAGAGGAGATGTCAGGGGTAAGTTTTTTATGCAGAGAGTGGTGAGTGCGTGGAATGGGTTGCCGGCGACGGTGGTGGAGACGGATAAGATAGGGTCTTCTAAGAGACTTTTGGATAGATACATGGAGCTTAAAAAAATAGAGGGCTGTGGGTAAGCCTAGTAATTTCTAAGGTAGGGACATGTTCGGCACAACTTTGTGGGCCAAAGGGTCTGTATTGTGCTGTAGGTTTTCTATGTTTCTATATAAGTGGTGTAAAGGGAATTACACAGGCTTAGAAAAGGAGCTGGCCAAAGTTGATTGGAGAGAGATACTGGCAGGGATGACGGCAGAGCAGCAGCAATGCTCTGAAATTCGGAAGGGGCAGGATAGGTACATTCTAAAGGCTGGATGACGCAACCATGGCTGACAAGGGGTGTCAAAACCAACAAAAAAAGCAAAAGTGAGAGCATATAATAGAGCAAAAAAGTGGGAAATTAAAGGATTAGCAAGCTTTTAAAAACCAACTAAAAAGCTACAAGCCGGGAAAATATGAAGGTAAGCGAGCCAATAATGTCAGAGGATACCAAATGTATTTTTCAGATTCAAGATTCAAGATTCAAAAAATTTTATTGTCATTCTAACCATACATCAGCTCTGCAGGGCAGAATGAGACAGCGTTTCCCAGGAGCAGTGCAATCATAACATATATAAAGAGTGAAAGAGAGGTACAAGTAGATATTGGACTGCTGGAAAATTACACTGGAGAGGTAGTAATCGGGGACAAGGAAACGGTGGATGAACTGAATAAGTATTTTGTGGTGTTCTTCACTGTGGAAAACACTCGCAGTATGCCAGAAATTCGAGAATGTCAGGGGGCAGAGGTGAGTGCAGTTCCCTTTACTAGGGAGAAGGTTCTTGGGAAACTGAAAGGTCTGAAGGTAAATAAGTCACCTGGACCAGATGGACTCCACACCAGAGTTCTGAAAGAGGTGGCTAAAGAAATTGTGGAGGCATTAGTAATGATCTTTCAAGAGTCAATAGATTCTGCAATGGCTACAGAGGACTAAAAACTTGCAAATATCACTCTTCAAGAAAGGAAGGAGACAGACTAGTTAGCCTAACTTCAGTGGTTGGTCTTAGGGTACTTAAAGACGCATGATAAAATAGGCCAAAGTCAACAAGGTTTCCTTAAGAGAAAATCTTGTCAGAGAAATTTGTTGGAATTCTTTGAGGAAATAACAAGTAGGGTAGACAAAGAAGAATTGATGGATATTGTGTACTTGGATTTTCAGAAGGCCTTTGACAAGGTGCTGCACATGAGGCTGCTTCACAAGATAAGAGCCCACAGTATTCTAGCATGGATAGAGGATGGACTCATTGGCAGGCGGCAAAGAGTGAGAATAAAGGGAGCCTTTTCAATGACTTAGGTGACAGAATTGATGGCTTTTTGCAGACAATATGAAAATAGGTGGAGGGGCAGGTATTGTTGAGGAAACAGGGAGGTTGCAGAAGGACTTAGACAGATTAGGAGAATGGGCAAAGATGTGGCAGATGGAATACAGTGTCGGGAAGTTTATGATCCTGCACTTTGGTAGAAGAAATAAAAGTGTAGACTATTTTCTAAGTGTGGAGAAAATTCAAAACTCTGAGGTGCAAATTGACTTAGGAGTCTTCGTACAGGATTCCCTAAAGGTTAACTTGCAGATTGAGTTGGTGGTGAGGAAGGCAAATGTAATATTAACATTCATTTGAAGAGGACTAGAATATAAAAACAATGCTGGGGCTTTATAAGGCACTGGTGAAGCCTCACTTGGAGAATTGTAAGGATGTGCTGACATTGGAGAGGATTCAAAGGATGATTCCACAAATGAATTGAATTGACTTTATTACTTACATCCTTCACTTACATGAGAAGTAAAAATCTTTACGTTAGGTCTCCATCTAAATGTGCAATCATTGTAATTTATAATAATTTATAATAAATAGAACAGTCAATGTGATATAGAGCACACTCAAATCAGCGTGAGTTCATCAGTCTGATGGCCTGGTGCAAGAAACTGTCCCGGAGCCTGTTGGCCCTGGCTTTTATGTTGCAGTACTGTTTCCCAGATGGTAGCAGCTGGGATAGCTTGGGTCGCCAATGATCCTTCAGGTACTATTTTCACACCTGTCCTTGTACATGTCCTGAATCATGGGAAGTTCACAACTACAGATGTGCTGGGCTGTCCGCATCACTCTCTGCAGAGTCCTGGGATTGAGGGAAATACAGTTCCCATATGAGGAGCGTTACTCACTGGAGTTCAGAAAAATGGGGGGGGGGGGGGGGATATCATTGAAACGTATTGAATGTTGAAAGGCCCAGATGGAGTGGATGTGGAGATGACGTTTCCTATAGTGAGGAAGTCTAGGTCCAGAGGGCACAGCCTCAGAGTAGGGGTATGTCTGTTTAGAAGGAGATGAGGAGGAATTTCCATAGCCAAAGGGTGATGAATCTGTGGAATTCGTTGCCATTGGCGGCTGTGGAGGCCAAGACATTGGATATATTTAAAGCAGAGGTTGATAGGTTCTTGATTAGTCAGGGCATGAAGGGTTAAGGGGAGAAGGTAGGAAACTGGGGCTGAGAGGGGAATAGATTAGCCATGATCAAATGGCAGAGTGGATTTGATGGGCTGAATGGCCTAGTTCTACTCCTACGTCTTATGGTTTTATGTGTTAACCTATGAGGAGTGTTTGATAGCTATGGGCCTGTACTCACTGGAGTTTAAAAGAATGGCAAGGGATCTCATTGAAACCTATCCAATATTGAAAGGCCTAGATAGAGTGAATGTGGAGAGGATGTTTCCTATACTAAGAGAGTCTAGGTCCAGATGGCACAGCCTCAGAATCTATTTAGAACAGATGAGCATTGTGTTTTTTTAGCCAGAGGGTGGTGAATCTGTGAAATCCATTGCCACAGTTGACTGCAAGACCAAGTCATTGAGTATTGAGTAAAGCTGAGGTTGATAGGTTCTTGATTAGTAAGGCTGTCAAAGGTTACAGGGAGAAGGCAGGAGAATGGACTTGAGGGAGATAATAAATCAACTATGATAGAATGGTGAAGTAGACTTGATAGGCCGACTGGACTAATTCTCATATCTTCTGGTCTTATTGGAGACATTCATTGGGAAATCATTGACCTATGAGAATGGGGAAATGAGTTAAATTATGTTGGACCAGTGCCTCAATCTAATACATAAAATGATATACAAACAGAATTAGGCCATTCGGCCCATCGAGTCTTGCTCCGCCATTCCATTATGGCTGATTTATTATCCCTCTCAACCCCATTCTCCTGCCTTCTCCCTGTAACCTTTGACACCATTATTAATCAAGAGTGTATCGACCTCCAATTTGAACATACCCAATGACTTGGCCTCCATATCCGTCCATGGCAGTAAATTCCACAGATTCACCACCTTCTGTCTGAAAAAAAATCCTACTCATTTCTGTTCTAAATGGAAGTCCTTGTACTCTGAGTCTGTGTCCTCTGAATCCTGTTGAATTCAAAGTCAAAGTTAAGTTCATTGTCATATGCACAACTTCTTGTATACACAGGTGCAATGGAAAACCTTACTTTCGCAGCACCTCAGGCACAGAACTGAAATGAAAAGATAGCTGAAATCAACTGGAAAATAGTGGAGGTGCATAGCAGATTGAACTTTATTGGAGAAGTTCTTAGTTCATTGTGGAGTTTTCACTACCTTTAAAACAACCAGGATCAACAGGTCCTGACAGATCTGTTTTGAATATATTCTATATTTTAAAAAATGATTCAGGTCCTCAGTGCAATAGTCCTTGCATTGTAACAAAGCTATTAATAAAAACTATTAATGGGTTTCTGCATGTTTATATTTAATCTTAACCAGTGCAGTTATCAACCATTAAAACAAAAGACCCTGTCACTCTCCTCAGACCTAGATGCACTCCAATCTCTCACTAAGCCTTCAGCACCAAATATTCCGTGTTAAATATGGGCAGTTAGCAAATAAATGTCTTCCATTTGCATTGCTCACTTTTACACCTGGTGGCCACTTTTATTAACCACACAACAGTGGCATGCAGGAAAGCATCTCTGAGCGCACGTGTCAAACCTCGAAGTTACAGCAGCAGAAGACCATATAACAATTACAGCACGGAAACAGGCCATCTCGGCCCTTCTAGTCTGTGCTGAACCCTTACTCTCACCTAGTCCCACTGACCTGCACTCAGCCCATAACCCTCCATTCCTTTCCTGTCCATATAGCTGTCCAATTTAACTTTAAACGACAACATCGAACCTGCCTCAACCACTTCTGCTGGAAGCTCGTTCCACACAGCTACCACTCCCTGAGTAAAGAAGTTAGGCCTCCTGTACCTAATCAAGTGGCCAAAAGTCTATGATAATAAATACCATGCTGTTACTTCTTTTTAACACTTCTTTTGTTGTGAGTTTGTAACACATCAGCAGCAAATTTCTTATTTAATATTTTTCTTTGAACGTCTGAGCTCTTGCTCTTCCACCAGACTCACCATTGAGTCACGGGTATTCCATAACAGCCTGAACTGAATTGCTTACTCATTACATAGCTAGCCTTTCAGGTTTACACCAGTCATAGCTGGTGTGGCCCAATTCACTTCAATGTGATTTGTCAACCTCGTTTAAACATTGGAGTGGTCTGTGCATTTTTAACTTAAGTTAATTTAACTATTAATGTTATTTAAAATGTCAACTTTTAAGCAACACACAAAAAATTCAGGAGCAACTCAGCGTGTCAGGCAGCATCTGTGGAGGGGAATAAACAGTCAACATTTCGGGTCTTGGCCTGAAAAATCATCTGTCCATTCCCCTCTATAGATCTATGGAGGAAAATAAACAGATGATGTTACAGATCTGACCTGCTGACTTCCTCTAGCATTTTGACCATAAGACCATAAAACAAAGGAGCAGAAGTCGGCCATTTGGCCCATTGAGTCTGCTCCGCCATTTTATCATGAGCTGATCCATTCTCCCATTTAGTCCCACTCCCCCGCCTTCTCACCATAACCTTTGGTGCCCTGGCTACTCAGATACCTATCAATCTCTGCCTTAAATACACCCAATCACTTGGCCTCCACTGCCGCCCGTGGCAACAAATTCCATAGATTCACCACTCTCTGGCTAAAAAAATTTCTTCGCATTCCTGTTCTGAATGGGCGCCCTTCAATCCTTAAGTCATGCCCTCTCGTACTAGACTCCCCCACCATGGGAAACAATCTTGCCACTTCGAAATGTTTCTATGAGGCCCCCCCTCATTCTCCTAAGCTCCAAGGAATACAGTCCAAGAGCGGACAAATGTTCCTCATATGTTAACCCTCTCATTCCCGGAATCATTCTAGTGAATCTTCTCTGAACCCTCTCCAACGTCAGCACATCCTTTCTTAAATAAGGAGACCAAAGCTGCCCACAGTACTCCAAGTGAGGTCTCACCAGCGCCTTATAGAGCCTCAACATCACATCTATATTCTATTCCTCTAGAGATGAATGGCAACATTGCATTCCCCTTCTTCACCACCGACTCAACCTGGAGTTTAACCTTAAGGGTATCCTGTACGAGGACTCCTAAGTCCCGTTGCATCTCAGAACTTTGAATTCTCTCTCCATTTAAATAATAGTCTGCCTGTTTATTTCTTCTGCCAAAGTGCATAACCATACACTTTCCAACATTGTATTTCATTTTGTACATGTTGCTCAAGATTTCCAGAATCTCTTGTGTCAACTTTTAAATGTTTTTAATGTAATTATTTTAAACTGTTTCGAAGTCTCTGATCATGGTCATTTGGAAAGGCCTTTGGTAGCAGGAGCTGTCAGGAGACCATCGTCAGGTGGTTCATGGAAGGGGTCTCAGCTTGTGCCCCCTGAAGCCAAGTGGTGTCCTGTGGCCATGCATCTCCCAACAACCTGGGGAACTCCCCATCATGACCTCTTTGGAAGACACGGGGGCAGCACAACTACAATTCTGGCAGATCTTGGAGGAGCAGACTTGATGGACCAAAAGAGATCTGTAGATGTTGGAAATCTTGAGCAACACACAAAAATTGCTGGAAGAACTGAGCAATTCAGGTAGCATCTATGAGCCTTCGTCAAGCCTGAATTCCTCAACACTTTGTGTGTGTTGCTCAATACAATTAATTCCTTATTGTTAATTGAACAGGAAGGTAACCATTTTAACAGTCTGCACTTGTTGACTCTTGAAGGGTTAATGGTTTCTGAGGATGGTTCTCCATTGAAATAATGCATTGTTGTTTGTGCATTGCAGGCTGGTGCTGAGATATCAACAGTTAACCCCGAACAATACTCAAAGCGTTTCTTAGAATTTATGTCCAACATCATAACATAGTGCCATGCAGCACACGCTACACGCACAAGAGACTACTGCGGAGTATCAAATGCAGCAACGTGGGAATGACAGTTGGGGACACTCTAGTGGTGCGTGCAGAGACTAATCTCAAAATTGCATCCTTTGGAAACAGAAGAAAAACAACAAAAACAAAACACTTACACACTTAATGGCAAATGTGCTTTGCCTCAAATTTTGCATTATTCCAGAAGTTTTCCCTGTCATGCATTAGTGTTTTTACTGGCATTAGTTTCGGCGGCACGCCATAAGACACAATGAGATGTTCTGCATGTTCGAAAAGCTGAAGGCAGGTGCTCGTGCTCAGTGAAAGACAATGGGGCACTTTGGCCATGGCAAGAATCACTTCTTTTTGAAGAACAGTTTTGATGTTGTCCAGCCAGAACAGAGACATGGTGTATAGCTTGCGTGTAACTCTACATAGGTGCACTTACCCAGTCCCTGGTACTGCCACTGTTAACTTGTGCCATGCTGTTTCTCAAAGCATTTTTAAGTTGCCATGTTGTCTAATTGCAAGAAAAATAAGACTTTATAACAGTTATCAATAAACCAACGCATCAATATGTAAATAAAACATTGTTTGATTGGGAATGGGAGGGTTGGCATGGGCGGAAGAGAAAGGGGAATGTTTACTAAAAAGTAGTGTAACCTGTACAATATGATGCTGCGTATCCTGGTTACCCTTGATCGTGTCTGACTACAGAACCTGCCAATGCCCCAGAGATCTGACATGATCCGGGTAAGTTGATTGGATTTGCAGAATCCCAAATGTATTCTAAACGTTTACTTATTTTTGTCACTTGGCAAGAGGGCTGGTGTTTACTTTAATGTGGACTACTTGGCTTTTCAAGGGAGTACTGTCTGTAATATGTGCTTTAAGCTATATTTTTTGTGGACAATGTGTCATTCTGTCTTCTAGGTCAATAGACATGAGTAAAAGGGTGATTTTTTTTGAAATAGCTAACTCCTTTGTAAGGAACTTTTTGAAAAAAAACTCAGTTCTTTTGACAAAGCATAGAGTTCACTCTTGAATCTGATGTTACAAAAAATTAACTGTGATAATGTTGCTTGGTAGAATTTTGTAAGAAAAAAACTACCTAATAGAGTGGTGATTGAATCCATAAAGAATCAGAAATATTACAAAAAAAGCTGCAGCATTATTGTGCTGTTTTATTTACAAAAAAATGCTGGATGTGTGCAAATAAAATATGCTGGCAGCGGGCATCAAATTTCAACCACTTCTGTGTAGTTTGCAGAAATGATGGAAGGAATTGATTGGCACTTTAACCTTTAACAGAATTTAGTGTGCTGTTAATTATGTACAGCATAACAGATATTAACGGAGGAGGTGTGCTTGTTCTGAATTTGATCTCGACTGATTGACCATTGAAATGTATATGTCTAAATCCAAACTACATGTTAATGTTTGCACCCATTTAATGTTTAAACTATCTCTTAACTCATTACTTTATATGGATGTTTAAATACAGAACTTTCTTTACTAAAAGGATGGTGGCCATTTTACAAAGGATTCTGTTTTATATTTGGGAACAATGGACGTAGGGTGTCAGAGGTGTAACAATTAACGGTAGTGTAGCGGTTAGTGCAACGCTGTTACAGTTCGGGGCGTTGGAGTCCGGTATTCAATTCCAGTGCCTTCTGTAAGAAGTCTGTATGTTCTCCCATGACCGTATGGGTTTCCTCTGGATGTTCCGGTTTCCTCTCTCAGTCCAAAGACGTACAGGTTAGTAGGTTAATTGGTCATTGTAAATTGTCACATGATGAGGCTAACGTTAAATAGATGGGTTGCTGGGCAGTGCACCCTTTGGGCCAGAAGGACCTTTTCTGTGCTGTATCACTGAATATTGTTTTTTAATTACAGGAAAATTAATAGTAATGCAGCTTCTGATACCCTGTGTTGCTGGAAAACGAAATGTACAATTCTTGCACAGTATATGTTGTAATAGAGACTCTGGTGCCATTGTAGCTAGCTCGAAATATTGTAAAGGATGATCAAAGGAATACTAAAACCACTACCTAAATTCAGTTGCAACAGTATAAATGCACATCTGATCCAAGGTTCAAATTACTATGTACCAAATGCTTTCTTATTCGCCCTTTTGTTATACAAAGTTCCAGATGAAAGCACAGCTCCTCATGACCAATGTTCCCTCTAATTTTTAGTAGTCAGTGTGCACAAAAATCTTATGTTATGCAAATTTTTTCCCTGTGACAATAGTATGTGCGCACTGAATGCACACATGGCACAGTTTATGTAGGTTTACAAAATATTTGACATAAAACTGCACAGAATAACAGCAAAATAACATACATATTTAAGTCACTCAGTTATTTTTTCCCTCTCCTGTCTTTGGCATTTACCCATTCTTTGTAAACTCTATAGAACTTCCATCCAATTGATAGCTTTTGATTCTCATTAACAGATCCAGATCCTAAACGGTTTCTCAGCTTGCTTTTAAGTTGATTCATTAGGCTAAAACCTCGCTCACAGTCCGCAGTAGACACAAGAAAGGTTCCCCCAATGTCCATCAACTGTGCCTGGTCGCAAAACTGTTCATTTTGAAGTACAAATGCCACCATTTGAGCAAAGTTTGAAATCGGTTTGGATTTAATTTTTTCTTGCACGGAAAATTTGAAATCATTAAACTGTCTAACTATTACAGTATTTTCAGCTAGAAAATCATGATATTTTAGACATAAGGCATTAACTTGTTCATCGCCAAATGTGAAGTCATAATCTGCAATTGCGGAGAAATCAAAAGCTGACCATTCTTGTACCTCATCTTCAGAAAACCTTTCTTCTAAATGAACACAAAGACTATTTATAAAAGTCAACAGCGAACTTGTATCTACTGTGATGTTTTCTTCATGTTGTTGGCTTAGCAAAACTTTAACTTTGTCACTCCACGAAACATTGTCTCCCAGATACTGCTTTCTTATCTTGTTAATTTTGCCTCGCGCAAAATGAAGTGAATCAATCGGTGTCAGGCCACTCTTTTGCAGAACCTTGCACAGTGCAGACAGTTCATGAAAGACATCACTCAAAACCTGTAAAGCTACTTTATATGTGATGTTTATCAATTTCTTGTGACAGTATTTAGCCACAGGGTCATTTGACTGATCTTTTTCAATAAAAACTTAGTAAGCTATCTACAGGATTTGAAACAGATCTTTGTAGACTTTACGATATGAACACTGTCTGCCAAAGATGGCTGCCGCCATGATGCAGCTGTACAAACCGGAACAGGAAAGGTGAGGTGACGTAAGTTAGTGACATGCATTGTGGTATTTGAAAAACAGACTAACTAGTTAACAGAAACAGTTAGCTAAAAGATTATTTTCAATAAGTATAATTATTAATTACATTATTTTAGGTAACCTTTTGTGCGCACATTAATTTCCTTGGTGCGCTGGTTGAAAAACGTGTGCACACAGCTTAGAGGGAACATAGCTCATGAGTCACGCGTGATTCTGGTTGTACGGCAGCCCAGTTGTTTCTGAGCTCAGCCCATTGCTGGCTAGCCACATCACCACTGATTGCTCTGGAGAAGTTTGTGTTTTGCAGTGATTTGGAGGAAGCTGTTTTCTGACCGGGGCTTGGTACCGCATTCTATGGTTGCTGTTAACTTCTAAAGTTCAGTCATGCAAAATTAAAGGGAAAGACCCCCAATGTCATTAACTGCTTTTTATCTTGTTAAAAAGGTATCTCTCACTTTTTTCTGGGACAAATGTTCACTGGGAAATACTCAGATCTCAGTCACCTAACAGGCCATTCATTGTGCTCAGATAAGTACAGAAGAAAATAGGAGCTGCAACAGGCCATTTGGCCCCTCAGGGCTGGTCCACCATTCACTGCAATTGTGCCCCAACTCACCTCTCTGCCAGTTCCCAATGCCCTCAATCCCCTGGTATTTCAGAAATCCTCTTTAAGTACCCCCAATAATATAACTTCCAGAGTCTTCAGAGAGTCACCACCTCTCCAAGAAGGTACTTATACAACTCAGTTTTAAATGATCACCCCTGATCTGTCATTCAGTCACCTTCTATAAGACTCTCCCATTTGAGAGAACATCATAAACATTAACCCTGTCATGCACCCGATATTGCAACAAGATCATCCCCTCATTTTGCAGCATAGTAGTGTGGCAACTATCATTACACTTTACAGTGCTAGCAAAAAGTCCAATTCCCGCTGCTGTCTTTAAGGAATTTGTATGTTCTCCTTGTGACTGATTGGGTTTCCTCTGGGTGCTCCAGTTTCCTCCCACATTCTAAAGACTTGCAGGTTAGGGTTAGTGAATTGTGGGCATGTTATATTGCCGCTGAAAGCATTGCGGCATTTGCAAGCTCTGTTGATCGTTGATGCAAAAGGCACAGTTCGCTGTATGTTTAGATATACATGACAAATAAATAATGTAGCTCTGATCATTTAGTGATTTTAGAAGACAGTAATCGTTTGAAGGCACCTGGTTCATAAATTCTTTCAGCGTAGCTTTCATCCATGGGTTGTCACTGAGAGTGGCCACTTGTTTTTAACTCTTTTGACAGTGAAGTCAATTGCAGTATCTTCACCCAAAGGTGAGATCAACTAACGTGACTTGGATTAAGACCTAGACCTTCCTGCTTTGTATAGCGTTGTATAACTTTGGGCATGCCATCTACGTATGCTCAACTGAGATTTTGTCTTATAGCCATCAGACTTAGAAGCAGAATTAAGCCATTTTGACCCAGTCTTGCTCCACAAGGATCTGCCAAGATCCATGTTCTCAGTAAGAACCTCCTTAAATTTCATATATATTTTCTAATAGATCTGACACAATTTCATCTTACTAGATGTCTCACCTGTCTTTATTTCAATTAAGAAATCTGCGTAGCCTCTGTAAGTAACTCAAAGGTACTTTGATGAAGACTTAGAATGAGGTAGTTACAGCTGATGGGAAGTCTTAATTATTCCCGTTAAATTATTCTCAACCCACATTGCAATTTCCTATGGTGTCAAATGTAATATGTGCAACCAAGCAAATATTACACCGGACGTCATAGAAGATCACAATGTCCATTCCTGTAATGCCAAGTGCAAGAGTTTTGGCTATTCCAGCATTGCATTTAACTAACCCTAATCGTTTTTTTTAAAAAGTGTTTGGGATCATGGTGATGCAGTGTTGCAAACACACACTGCAGTTCTAACAAAGCTTTAAAAAAATGCTTTCTTTTAAGGAAAAGCAAGTTCAAACTCAAGTTTAATTGCCATTCAACCATACACATGCATAAAGCTAAATGAAACAGTGTTCCTCGGGTGCCAATGTGCAAATCCCAGTCACACACAACACATATAGTTAAGATAGCACATATTGTCACAAAATAATATTAACACAAGTCCCTGAGTAGCATGGTGTGAAGATTGATGGTGCATGGGATATTGCCCTGGAGCCATGCTCCTGCAAGAACAAGCACATAGCAGTTCCTCATCTCCTACAGCCGAAAGCAATCCAACATGGAGCTAACACTAGAGAGCAGCCTCACCAATAGCAGAGCTGGCCTTCAGGGGCCAGCCTCCAACCCAGCAGAAGGTCTGGTGCACCCATTCTGATGGTCTAGTTTGTGGATGATTCACTCTCTGAATATCACTCAGTTAATCCCACAGAGTCTGAACCATCTAGTGTGAGATTCTGTGACATTTCACCCAACTCCTGGGTAAATCCCATTATGCCAGGAAGATCACTCCGTTATTTCCTCCACCCATTCCCCTCCTCTCTTCCCAATATTTCCCCTTTTCCATCAATCCTTTTAGAACATTTATTGTATTTCCCCTTATTTTAAGTCAGCAGAATCCCAGGTCCTGTTCCTGATGTTAAATTCTATTTGCTTTCTCAACTGGCTACCTTGCCCAGTGATTTGGCCAATTATTCCTCAATCAATTCACCTTGCAAAATGAAACAATCATTTAGTTGTGGTTACTACTCCGAATGTAATCTAGAGGATGTTGCAATGCTATCACAGTGCCATCTGTAAGATTGGGGTTCAATTCCCATTGCTACTTGTAAGGGGTTTGTACCTTCTCCCCAGTCTACCCACATTTCAAAGATGTACGATTAGGGTTAGTGAGTTGAGGGCACAATATGTTGGTGGCGGAAGTGTGGCAATGCTAGCCCAGCACAATCCTCGCTGATTTGATTTGATTTAAACAACCCATTTCACTATATGTTTTGACAAATAGTTATTTTTTTTTTATCTTTAAATTGAGATCTGGCTGATTGTCCCTCAGTCAATTCACCTTACAAAAAAATTATCGGTTGTGGTTACTATTCAAAGATGTTCACTGTGCATAAACTAATTATCAGGTTTACTACATTACTTTGTGGCTACATGTCAGAAGTGATTAGAACATAGGCCAGTACAGCACAGGAACAGGCCCTTCAGCCTACAATGTTGTGCCAAACCAAATAAATTAGTAATCACAATTCTTTTCTGCCTTCACAATTTCTATCTCCTTCCATTTTCCTCACATCCATGTGCCTATCTAAACGTCTCTTAGAAGTCCTGATGTATCTGCCTCTACAGCGCATTCCAAGCACCCACCTCTCCCATTCATTGCAGAGGTTAGGTTGACTGAGATATGTTTCCAGAGTGAAATAAAAAGCAAAAGACAAATTAATGACTCCATCATTGGAACCAATCACCATGACTATCAGTGGATGCCTCAAGTCTCCTTGCAAGTTGACAATCAGTGCCTTCGTTTAGAAAAGGGACAGGAAATCCTGCACGCTTTGTGATACTGATTGACGAATGTCAGTGCCTTAGCCTGTAAGTGTATCCCTTGGTGTAAAGAAAAGCTCAAATCAGTTCAACACTGAACTGACTTCACAACCTATGGACTCACTTTCAAGGCCTCTACAACTATATGTTCTCAATATTTTTTATTCACTTATTTTTTTATTATTATTTGTTTTTTTGTTTGCTTAGTCTGTCATTTTGCATGTTGGTTCTTTGTCAGTCTTTGTGTGTAGTTTTTCACTGATTCTATTGTATTCCTCTGTTCTATTGTGAATGCCTGCAAGAAAATGAATTTCAGGGTAGTATATGATGTTATATATATATATATATAATTTGATAATAAATTTATATTGAACTTTGAAGCTGCACAGCCTGAGACGGTTAACTGAACCATTCAGCACTATCAAATCTGAAAAGAGGGCCGTTAAAGTGCATGCTTTTGTTTGTCGCAGGGATTTTCATGGATGGCAATGTTAGAATCAATGATGGAGACCTGCTTTTCCACTGGAAATGGTGTTTGCCGCCGTGATTAGCCTCGGTGACCTTTCTGCCTCATATTTACCAAATAACTAGCCAGTAGCAATGTGGTTCCGTAACTGGTTATGGCCTTCGCCTTAGCTTCGTTGATTTGCATTTCTTGCACCAGCTGCACTTTTGAACTGTTGCACTGCATGCAGTGCACCTGGGGCTTTGGAAGCTGCTGTATGAAATTGTAAGCAACACACACAAAATTCTGGAGGAACTCAGCAGATCAAGCCACATCATGGGAGAGGAATAAGGTCCTAATGAAGGGTCTTGGCCTGAAACTTTGACTGTTTACTTCTCTTCATAGATGCTGCCTAATTTGCTGAGTTCCTCCAGCATTTTGTGTGTCTTGCATATGCAGAATCTCGTGTGTATGAAATTATATATTTTTTATTTAGAGATACAGCACATAACATGCCCTTCTGGCCCAAACAGATCCGTGCCACCCAGTTAGACTAATGTGATCAATTAACCTCCTAACCCGTACATCTTTGGAATGTGGGAGGAAACCCATGAGGTCACAGGGAGAATGTACAAACTCCTTACAGATGGTGGTGGGAAATTAACACAGCTTACCAGGGCTGTTATGATGTTATGCTAACTGCTACACTACCATGCCATCCCCTGAATCTTTCTTATTGATGTCCCTAACCCTGATTTTCCTGCAGTACTCTCTCCAAGACTTGAAAATAGTCTACTATCTAAAGATTCAGCTCATGGGTAGGATGAGGAGGAGCCTGAATTGGAATCCGTAGGGGAAAATCCAACACTATGATTATGGAACATACAAAATGCTGGAGGAACTCAGCAGGCTAGGCAGCATCTACAGAAAAAAAAACACAACAGTCGGTGTTTCAGGCTGAGACCCTTTGGTAGGACTGGAACAAAAAGGCTGAAGAAAGGTGGGGGAGGGGAAAAAGAAACACAGGATAATAGGAGAAATGGTGAGGGGGATGGCTGAAGTAAAGAGCAGGGAAGTTGATAGGTGAAAGAGATACGGAGCTGGAGAAGGGGGAATCTAATTGGAGAGGACAGAAGGCCATGGAAGAAAGAAAAAGGGGAAGAGCACCAGAGGGAGGCAATGGGTGGGCAAGGAGATAAGGTAAGAAAGGGAAAAAGGGGTGGGGAATGGTGAAGGGGGGGGACATTATCAGAAGTTCGAGTAATCAATGTTCACGCCATCAGGTTGGAGGCTACACAGACAGAATATAAGATGTTGTTCCTCCAACCTTCCGCCAGAAAGAGCAGGATCTCCCAGTGGCCACCCATTTTAATTCCACTTCCCATTCCCATTTCGTTATGTCTATCCATGGCCTCCACTGTCGCGATGAGGCTACACTCAATGCACAGAGAAGAACCAATCTCATGCATCTGCAGCCATTTTTCTATGCGGTGATAGAAATAGTGTCTCTGGGAGTTGCTGTTGGAGGACTCGATGAATTAATGCAACATGGTTTGTAGAGAGTGTGTGCTGCACAGGCTTTAGAATTAGAATTTTACTTCTTACATCCATCTCACAACATGAAGGAGTAAACATCTTTATATTCCGTCTCTGTCACTATGTACAAGCAATAAGGAAGAGAAATGTGGGAGGATACTGCTCAAATACTAAGATCGTATACATAATTTTCTATACATGTACATATAGTCAGATATGCAATCAGATCGATGCATATTGATAAATCTGATGGCTTGATGAAAGAAGCCGTTGGTCCTGGCCTTAATGTTGCAATACTGTTAGCCAGAGCGAAGCAGCTGAAATAGTTTGTGGTTGGGATGGCTGGAGTCCCTGATGATCCTCCGGGCCCTTTTTATGCACCTGCTACTGTAAATATCTTGAATAGAGGAAAGTTCACATTCACAGATGTGCTGGGTTGTCCGCACCACTCTTTGCAGTGCCCTGCGATTGAGGGTACTACAGTTCCCGTACCATTGGATGGAATGATGGAAGTGGTACCAGTTAAACAAGTAATTTTATCCTGAATGGCAGTTACCTTACTGAGAACTTGTAATTGCAAATACTTAATAATTCAATCATGGTAGCCACTTAATGCATAAAAACATGCAGACATAGTTAAGAGGTTCGTTGTTGTTCAGACCAAATGTCAGAATGGGGAAAAAATATGATCTAAGTGACTTTGACCGTGGAATAGTTGTTGGTGCCAGACGGGGAGGTTTGAGTGATTTAGAAACCGCTGATTTCCTGGGATTTTCATACACAACAGTCTCTTAGAGTTTATAGAGAATGGTGTGGAAAAACAAAATACATCCAGTGAGCAGCTCTGTGGGTGAAAACGTCTTGTTCATGAGAGAGGTCAGAGGAGAATGGCCAAACTGGTTTAAGCCGACAGAGTTCAAAGTAAATTTATTATCAAAGTACATATATATCGCCATATACAACCCTGAAATTCATTTTCTTGTGGGCATACTCAATAAATCTATAATAGAATAGCAACCATAATAGAATCAATGAAAGACCATATCAATTTGGGAATTCAACCAGTGTGCAAAAGACAACAATCTGTGCAAGTACAAAAAGAAAGAAATAATAATAAATAAAGAAGCAATAAAATATTGAGAATATCAGATGAAGAGTCCCTGAAGATGAATCCATGGGTTGCAAGAGAACATTTCAATGGTGGAGCAAGTGAAGTTACCCCCTTTGGTTCAAGAGCCTGATGGTTGAGGGGTGATAACTGTTCCTGAACCTCATGGTGTGAGTTCTGTACTACCATCCTGATGGCAGCAGCCAGAAGAGAGGATGACCTATGTTGTGGGGGTTCCTGATGATGGATGCAGCATTCCTGTGACGCTTTGTGTAAATGTGCTCAATGGTGGGGAGGGCTTTACCCTTGATAGAATGGGCCATATCCACTACTTTCTTCAAGATTTTCTATTCAAGGGCATTGGTGTTTCCATACCAGGCTCTGATGCAGTCAGTCTATATACTCTCCACCACACATGTATAGATGTTTGTCAAAGTTTTAGATGTCATGCTGAATCTTTGCAAACTCCTAAAGAAGTAGAAGCACTGCCGTGCTTTCTTCATAATTGCACTTATGTGCTGGGCCCAAGACAGGTCCTCTGAAATTATAATATTATTATAATTTCAGTAACTCAAGTAGCCATGTTACAACAGTGGTGTGCAGAAGAGCATCTCTGAATGCACAACACGTGACTATTGAAGTGGACAGGCTACAACAGCAGAAGACCACGAGCATCCACTCAGTGGCCACTTTATTAGATAAAGGAGGTACCTAATAAAGTGGCCACTGAGTGTAGGTCAGCTGGAATGTTGGGTAGAGAAGTTGCAAATGGAATTTAACACAGACAAGTGCAAGGTAATGCATTTTGAGACTTTGTGTGACTTTGTTTAACTTGAGAGGTGGATGCACAGGCAGCCAACACAAGGTCCTTGACTGATCGGGTCAGGGTCTAGTGGCATGGACTGCAAGACGAGTGGGCAGCCCTCCTCAGCCTTCACTCCATTGTGATGTGTCATCTTCTTCCGCTAGCTCCACCATTGAGCTTAGATCGCTCTTTGTCTGGAACCTCCACCTTGATTTTACTGCCGTCAGTGAGCCTATTCAAGAGCTAAGCTCCAGACATCATCATTCCTGGGATCTCAGAAACTCACAAGCCTCTCCACCACAAGGTGACAATCCTCAGAAAATGATTGCTAAGACTACAGTGTACAGTATTGGTTGGCAGACTACAGGAAGGATGCAGTAGAGTGTGGGAAAATTTTGACCAGGATGCTGCCTGGAATGGAGGGCTGGAGTTTTGAGAGATTGGATAGGCTGTGTTTATTCTTACTGGCACATAGGATGCTAAACATCATAGAGATTTATAAAATTTGACCTTAAGATATAGGAGCAGAATTAGATCATTTGGCCCATCGAGTCTGCTCCACCATGGCTGATCTATTTCGTTCTCAGCCCCAATTTCCTGCCTTCTCCCTGTATCCTTTCATCCCTTGACTAATCAAGAATCTATCAACCTCTGTCTTAAATATACATAAGGACTTGGCCTCCACAGCTGCCTATGGCAATGAATTCCACAGATCCACCGCTCACTCATCTCCATTCTAAATGGACGTCCCTCTATTCTGAGGCTGTGTCCTCTGGTCTTAGACTCCGTCAAATGGTCTTCATATGATAAGCCTTTCAATCCAGGAATCATTCCCATGAACCTTCTTTGAACCCTCTCGAATGTCAGCACATCCTTTCTTACAAAAGGGGCCCAAGACTGCTCACAATACATCAAATGAGGCCTCACCAGTGTCTTATAAAGATTTAACATTATGTTATTACATTCTAGTCCTCTCAAAATGAATACTAACATCACGAGGGCTTCCATCCCTTTACACCCGATTTTTGAAGTTTTTCTCCATTTTAACAAGTCTACCCTTTTATTTCTTCTACCAAAGTGCATATCCGTCACTGTATTCCATCTGCCACTTCTTTGTCCATTCGCCTAATCTAAGTCCTTCTGTAGCCTCTCTGTTTCCTCAACACTACCTGCCCCTCCACCCATCCTCATATTGTCTGTAAACTTGGCCATGAAGCCATCAATTCTTTCATCCAAATCATTGACATATAATGTAAGAAGCTGTCTAAACACAGCCCCCTATGGAACACCACTAGTCATTGGCAACCAACCCAAAAAGACTCCTTTTATTCCCACTCTTTGCCTCCTGCCAATCAGCCACTGCTTTATCTATGCTAGAATCTTTCCTGTAATCCCATGGGCTCATAGTTTGTTAAGCAGCCTCATGTGTGGTGCCTTGTCAAAGGCCTTCTGAAAATCCAAGTACACAACATCAATCAATTCTCCTTTGTCTATCCAACTATTTCCTCAAAGAATTCTAACAGATTTGTTAGGCAAGAATTTGCCTTAAGGAAACCACGCTAACTGTGGCCTATTTTATATATGTGCCAACACATACCCCGAAACCACATCCCTAATAATCAACACCAACATTCTCCCAGCCACTGAGGTTGGACTAACTGGCCTATAATTTCCTTTCTTCTGCCTCTCTCCTTTCTTGAAGAGCAGAGTGACATTTACAATTTTTCAGTCCTCCAGAACCATTTATCCTTGAAAGATCATTACTAATGCCTCCACAATCTCTTTAACCACTTCCTTCAGGACCCCGTGGTGTAGACCATCTGGTCCAGGTGACTTATCTACCTTCAGACCTTTCAGTTTCTCAATTAATCTTCTCCCTAGTAATGGCAACTTCACTCACTTCTGCCCCGATACTCTTAAACCTCCTGCATACTCTGAATGTCTTCCACTGTGAAGACTGATGCAAAATACTTATTCAGTTCCTCTGCCATTTCCTTGTCCCCATTACTACCTCTCTAGTGTCATTTTCCAGCGGTATGGTATCTACTCTTACCTCTCTTTCACTCTTTATATATCTGAAGAAACTTTTGGTATCCTCTTTATTATTAACTAGCTCATCTTTGTATTCCATTCCCCCCCCCCAACCTTCTTTATGACTTTTTAAATTGCCTTCTGTTGGTTCTTAAAAGCATCCCAATCCTCTAACTTCCCACTAATTTTTGCTCTATTATATGCCCTCTCTTTGGCTTTTATGTTGGTTTGACTTCCCTTATCAGCTACAATTGCATCTTCCTGCCTTTAGAACACATTCTTCTTTGGGATGTACCTATCCTGTGTCTTCCAAATTGCTCCCAGAAACTCCAGCTATTGGTGCCCTGCCTGTCATCTCTGCTGCTGTTCTCTTCAAATCAATTTTGTCCAGCTCCTCTCCCATGCCTCTGTAATTCACTCCACTGCAATACTGCTATATCTGATTTTAGCTTCTCCCTCTCAAACTGCAGGATGAATTCTATCATATTATGATCACTGTCTCCTCAGGGTTTCTTTACCTTAATCCCTCTAATTCAATTTTGGTTCATTTCACACTACCCAATCCAGAATAGCTGATCCCTTCTTGGGCTCTACCACAAGCTGCTCTAAAACATCATCTCGTAGGCATTCTACAAACTCCCCCTCTTGGGATCCCACACCAAGCTTATTTTCCCAATCTTCCTGTATATTGAAATCCCTCAAGACTGTTGTAACATTGCCCTTTTGATATGCTTTTCTATCTCCCATTGTAATTTGTAAACCACATCTTTGCTACTGTTTGGAGGTCAGTATACAACTCGCATCAGGGTCTTTTTACCTATGCAGTTTCTTAGCTCAACCCATTATGCTACACTTTCTGATCCTATGTCACTTCTTTCTAGTGATTCGATTTTTTACTAAGAGCCATCCCACCCCCTCTGCCTACTGGCCTGTCCTTTCAAAAATTTTGAGGCATTATTACAATTATAATGGGCAGGGGAATCTGGAACAAGAGGTCACATACTTTAGATGTCATGAGAAAAATTTAGAGATCTAAGGGTTAAGTTTTTCACATGGTGTGGACTGTGTCTGAAACAACCAGCCAGAAGTGGTGATGCAGGCAGATGCAATTACAATGCTGAAAAGGTATTTTAATATGGATACAAGCAGAAGGCAGACAAATGTGATTAGTGCAGATCGACATCATGGATGAGGTAAGCCAGTAGGGTCTGTTAGTATGCAACTATTTAGATCATTCAATGATCTATTTAACCACTAATTGACAGTAATGGCATATGAACAAACTTTACATTTAAAATGAATGAATTTTAAATTTAACATTTAAAACTGCTTTCAATGGTAGGTTAATGATTTCTTCCAGCTGTAACAAGGATATTACTGATAAAACCAATCTTTTTTCCTATTTTTGCTTTGCACAGCAAGTTCTATTCTCCATTTTGACATTGGGGGTGGCGCAGTAATGTAGTGGTTAGCACAATGCTTTACCATACCAGCGACCTGGGTTCAATTCCCACTGCTGCCTGCAAGGAGTTTGTGTGTTCTCCCTATGACCACATGGGTTTCCTCTGACTGCTGAGTTCCTCCAGCATCTTGTGTGTGATCTAAGTGACTTTGACTGTGGAATGATTGTTGGTGCCAGATGGGGTGAAAAATAGAAAACCTACAACACAATACAGGCCCTTCAGCCCACAAAGCTGTGCCAAACATGTCCTTACCTTAGTTTGAGGATCTCAGAAACTGGGGTTTTCGCGCACAACAGTCTCTAGAGGTTAGAAAATGGTGCGAAAAAGACCAACATCCAGTGATCAGCAGTTCTGTGGTGAAAATGCCTTGTTAATGACAGAGCTCAGAGGAGAATGGCCAGACTGGTTCAAGCTGACAGGAAGGTGACAGTAACTCAAACAGCCATGCAGTACAACAGTGATGTGCAGAAGAGCATCTCTGAATGCAGAATATTTCAAACCTTGAAGTAGACGGGTTACAGCAGTGGTAGACCACGATCGTACCCTCAGTGGCTGTTTAATTAGATATAGGAGGTACCTAGTAAGGTGGACACTGAGTGTTGTTACAGGTGTAAGCTGAGAGGATCACAAATTCCAGTCCAGCACTTGAAATAAAAACTCTGCAATGATCTGATCATTCTTTTTTCACAAGTGAAAATGCTTATCTGCATTTCTCAGTGAGAATTTTTGTAATTCAAAGATCCAAATGGAAGCTATTGCATTGCAGTCTGGAGATTGATATTTTGTTAATGACTGTGTGGGTGGTCCAGTTTATAGAACAAGATCATTTAAAAAAAACTATTTATCAGAAGAGATTCCCTTGTGAGAATGATTCAATGTGCAATTTCCCCTCCCCCCACCTATTCAATAAAAATCACATTTGCTTTGTAAATTAAATCAACATACATGACAACACATTTCTTGCTGTTTGTAACAGAAATAAAATTATTCTGTGCTTACAATCAATCTTGTTTGTAGACCAAATTTATTTGTTTAAATTACACAATACTCAGAGCAGATAGAATATGAAAGATTTACAGTTCAAGTTATTGGTTTCAACCGACTCTCGCCTGATACTCCAGCTGATTCAGTGCAGGGGAAGGGAAATTACATATTTAAACAAATGGCTGCATTGCAAAGTTTACTGAAGGCAAGTCTTTAATCCATGCGAGCCTTCAGTGTTCTGGTAGTAATCTTGTCCTTTTCACTGCAAACAAAAAAAAGAGAATGTATGTCAGACAGTGGAATATAACAACAACTGAAATGATTACAATGACCTCCAGTTATATTATAGAATCGGTCACAGAAAAGTACAACACAAACAGGCCTCTTAGCCCATCTAGTCCATGCAGTCCCATTTAATCCCTTTGACCTGCACCTGAACCATAGCCTCCATACCCATGCCATCCATATGTAGGTTGAAATTGAGCTTACATGCACCAGTTGTGCTGGCAGCTCGTTCCGCACTCTCATGACCCACTGAGTGAAAGTTTCCTCTTATGTTACCTTTAAACTTATCACCTTTCACCCTTAACCCATGACTTCCAGTTGCCATTCCACCCAACCTCAGTGGGAAATGCCTGCTTGCATTTACCCTATCTACACCCTTCATAATTTTGTACCTATCAAATCTCCTCTCAGTCTTCTTCATTCAAGGAACTCAGGCTATCCATAATTTTCCCACATAAATTTTCTCTGTACTCTTCCAAACTTACTTACCTCTTTCCTGTAGGTGGGTGACCAAAACTGCACACAATACTCCAAATTAGGCCTCACCAACATCTTATACAACCTCAACATAACATCCCATCTCCTATCTCTAATACTTTGATTTATGAAGGCTGATGTGCCAAAAGCTTTCTTTGTGACCCTATCTATCTGTGCCACCACTTTCAATCAATTATGGATCTGTGTTCCCAGATCCCTTATGAACTCTTAACCAAGGAACCATGTACAGATAACCAAAGAAAAGAGATAGATGTTTTATGTAAGTTTTAAATATGCAGTATACTCACGGATGTGCACTGCCTGAATTTGTCATTATCCCTAATTAAAATGGAGAGACAGTTAACTCATCCATACCCACCTAACTGGGAATCACACACAAACCAGGCCAAAATAGGATACTTTCAGCATGTCCATTTCTTCTTGAAGCCTCTTTTTCTTCTCTTCTATGCATAAAATCTCATCTATTTTTGTATCATTAAACTTGGAAATATGAAATTTGGTCCTTTGAGCCTAAATGAGGAGGTATATTTGGAGCACTAATCCCTGCACTATCCCAATAGTCAAAGACCACCAACCTGAGAAAAGTCTATTTATTCCCACTCTTTGCTTTCTACCCAACCACCAATGCTCAATTCTGAGTGCTCAAACCTTGCTAACCAATTTTGAGCCTCTGTTAAGAGTCATTCAACACCGAAACAGGCTCTTCAGACCGACGGGTCCATACAGACCAAGACACCCATCCAAGCTAAGCCCATTTGCACTGTTATCCTGAAACATTCTTTTAGCCCACCTCATCCCAAGCTAGAACCTCTAAACCTCTCCTATCCACATATTTATCAAACTGTCTTTTAAAGGTTGTTACTGTACCTGCTTCAGGCACATTCTCTGGAACGTTACTGCATATATGGACAACCTTGTGTGAAAAAAATTGCCCCTCAAATTGCTATTAATTTTTCTGCCTCTCCTCTTATACATATGCCCTCTAGTTCTTGAAAGTCCAAAGGTACCACAGCCTCTTGATGATTAACCAAACAATTTAGAACATAGAACATTACAGGCCCTCCAGCCCACAATGCTGTGCCAACCAAAGTTTATTTCACAATGTTGGCTCTCTTCAATACTATTCCTTTAATGTGTATAAAGATGTGTGAAGTAACAGCAGCATTTCGTCCACCAATAGATCCAAGGCTAACAGGTTAGTAGCTCTCTATGGTCTCTCTCCCCTTTCTTTCTTACATAGTGGGGTTACATTTGCTCCTTTCCAATCCTTGGGAACAATTTCTGAATCTATAGAACATATGGAAGATGATAACCAGAGTGTTCACCACTTCCAAAGCCACTATTCGAAAACTCTGATGTGCATCCCATCAAGTCCCTGGAATTTATATTTTCAAGCTCACAACTTCTCTTGTACGTGCTTAATTACAAATTAGTTCTTTCAATCCCTCACATTTGCTAGACCTGATTTCTCAATCTATCTGGCAGGTTATATACATGCTCTTTGTGAGTAATTGTTAATTTTTTCTGCTAATTCTTATTTGCCATTATAATTTGCCTCTCTCTATCTGTAAGGGCCCCACACTTGCCCTTGTTGGTGATTTTCGTGTACCTTCAAAGCTCTTAAGTTTCTTTTTCTCTCTCTCATATCAAATCTTGACTTTCCTTGGTCCTCATTTGCTTCGTTGTAAAAATATTCCAGATCCCCAGGTCTACTGTTACTTCACACATCTTTATATTTCTTTTTATTAGATTTACAACTATTTAGAACAGACACTTCACCCTACAATGTTGTGCCAAACCAGTTAAAAGGTAAACCAAAAACCCCTCATCATCCACAGATGAATCACTTTTTTTTTTGTGTCCTTGTACCTGAAAGGAAGATTTATATTGCTACTACTCGTTACCACCATTAGAGAAGGTACAGAAGCTCGAAGACATACTCAACATTTTAAAAACATCTTTTTCCCCTCCAACATCAGATTTTGTAACAGGCCATGAACACACCATTACTGCCACAAAATAGCAAATTCCTTGTTATACATCTGCCATAAATCTGATTCTGATTTGGACTCTGTGTTAAGTGGTTTTGACTTGGAATTTTTTGGTAACAGCAGTTTTGGAAAGGGAGACATGTTTTATGAGAAATGGGACAAGGAAGGGGACAGCACTTTCATGGTCAAAACATGCACTGAGTGTTAAGTGGCCACTTTTACTGGCAATTTACAAAATTGTTCTCCCCTGGCACCCATGCTTGTTCCACCCAAGTTAAAACTTTGTCATTTAAACAATTCTATCTGTGCCAACTACAGAAACATAGAAACATATAGAAACATAGAAAATAAGTGCAGGAGTGGGCCATTCGGCCCTTTGAGCCTGCACCGCCATTTATTATGATCATGGCTGATCATCCAACTCAGAACCCTGCCCCAGCCTTCCCTCCATACCCCCTGACCCCCGTAGCTACAAGGGCCATATCTAACTCCCTCTTAAATATAGCCAATGAACTGGCCTCAACTGTTTCCTGCGGCAGAGAATTCCACAAATTCACCACTCTCTGTGTGAAGAAGTTTTTCCTAATCTCGGTCCTAAAAGGCTTCCCCTCTATCCTCAAACTGTGGCCCCTCGGTCTGGACTTCCCCAACATCGGGAACAATCTTCCTGCATCTAGCCTGTCCAATCCCTTTAGGATCTTATACGTTTCAATCAGATCCCCCCTCAATCTTCTAAATTCCAATGAGTACAAGCCCAGTTCATCCAGTCTTTCTTCATATGAAAGTCCTGCCATCCCAGGAATCAATCTGGTGAACCTTCTTTGTACTCCCTCTATGGCAAGGATGTCTTTCCTCAGATTACGGGACCAAAACTGCACACAATACTCCAGGTGTGGTCTCACCAAGGCCTTGTACAACTGCAGTAGTACCTCCCTGCTCCTGTACTCGAATCCTCTCGCTATAAATGCCAGCATACCATTTGCCTTTTTCACCGCCTGCTGTACCTGCATGCCCACTTTCAATGACTGGTGTATAATGACACCCAGGTCTCGTTGCACCTCCCCTTTTCCTAATCGGCCACCATTCAGATAATAATCTGTTTTCCTATTTTTGCCACCAAAGTGGATAACTTCACATTTATCCACATTAAATTGCATCTGCCATGAATTTGCCCACTCACCCAACCTATCCAAGTCACCCTGCATCCTCTTACTCCTCACAGCTAACACTGCCACCCGAACATGGATGTTACAGAACATGGATGTTACAGCAAAGAACCAAATTCAAGCTCTTGAACTGGATGAGGGTCAGCAGAAGTGACCATGGCCCTGGCATGACAGTGCTGAGCTAACACACCCTGTATCAAAGATCATGACAGTGCTGAGCTAACACACCTTGTATCAAAGATCATGACAGTGCTGTGCTAACACACCCTATAGCAAAGATCATGACAGTGCTGAGCTAACACACCCTGTATCAAAGATCATGACAGTGCTGAGCTAACACACCTTGTATCAAAGATCATGACAGTGCTGTGCTAACACACCCTATAGCAAAGATCATGACAGTGCTGAGCTAACATACCCTGTATCAAAGATCATGACAGCGCTCTGAGCTAACACACCCTGTATCAAAGATCATGACAGTGCTGAGCTAACACACCCTGTATCAAAGATCAAGGAGAATAACATCTCCAAGAAATGTTGCTTTAGTGTTTCACAGGATTGAGAGATGAAACTATTTAAATATATTTTGTAATATTGTTTGTCAGTCTTTGATCATGTATAATTTTTCATCAATTCTATTTCTTATTTTCCTGTGCAAGCCTGCAAGAAAGTGAATAGCAAGGTAGTATAAGGTAACATGTATGTAATAAAATTTTACTTCGACTTGAACTTTGTAATCACTTGACCAATTGGCTTGCTGTTTCGAGATAATAATATTTTCCTAATTTTACAGAAATGAACAGAGAGCAGCATGATAAAATCTCCCATTTGGGCCTTAAGTCTAAGGGATATTTATTACCAGGCCAGTCCACCCATGGAATTTTAACCGACTCCCCATGCAACAAGGATCATTAGGGACCTGAGTCACCCCAACCACAACCTATTACAGTTCCTGCCATCTGGGAAACGGTACCACAGCATAAAAGCCAGGACCAACAGGCTCCAGGACAGCTCCTTCCAACAGGCCATCAGACTGATTAACTCACGCTGATCTGAGTGTATTTCTATGTTACATTGACTGTTCTATTTAATATAAATTATAAATTACTTTGATTGCACATTGCACATTTAGATGGAGACATAACGTAAAGATTTTAACTTATGTATGTGAAGGATGTAAGAAACGGGTCAACGGCAGACGCCATCTCTCTGGCCCTACATTCCTCCTTAGAACACCGGGAGAATAAAGACGCATACGTAAGGCTCCTTTTTGTTGACAACAGCTCTGCCTTTAATACCATCATTCCAAATAAACTGATTCCTAACCTCCGGAACCTGGGCCTTAGCACTCAGATCTGCAGCTGGATCTTCAACTTCCTCACAGACAGGACCCAGGCTGTAAAAATAGGGGACAAGCTCTCCTCTACAATCACTCTGAGCGCCGGTGCCCCACAAGGCTGTGTACTCTGCCCCCTGCTGTACTCACTGTACACCCATGATTGTGTAGCCAAGTTTCCATCAAACTCAATATATAAGTTTGCTGATGACACAACAATTGTAGACCGTGTCTCGGGTAATGATGAGTTTGAGTACAGAGAGGAAATTAAGAACCTGGTGGCATGGTGCAAAGACAATAACCTATCCCTCAACGTCAGCAAGACGAAGGAATTGGTTGTTGACTTCAGAAGGAGTAGCGGACTGCACGACCCAATTTACATCGGTGGTGCGCAAGTGGAACAGGTCAAAAGCTTTAAGTTCCTCGGGGTCAATATCTCAAATGACCTGACTTGGTCCAACCAAGCAGAGTCCACTGTCAAGAAGGCCCACCAGCGCCTTTACTTCCTGAGAAAACTAAAGACATTTGGCCTGTCCCCTAAAACCCTCACTAATTTTTATAGATGCACCGTAGAAAGCATTCCTCTAGGGTGCATCACAACCTGGTATGGAAGTTGTCCTGTCCAAGACTGGAAGAAGCTGCAGAAGATCGTGAACATGGCACGGCACAGCACATCACACAAACCAATCTTCCGTCCTTGGACTCACTTTACACCGCACGCTGTCGGAGCAGTGCTGCCAGGATAATCAAGGACACGACCCACACAGCCAACACACATAAGTGCGCAAGCGCCGGTCGTGCGTGCAGCCTGGTACAACCATTCCGATCTATTCTTACTTTCTTCTTATTGTTTTTTAAACTAACGTTATTTTTTGTATTTCTTTTTCCCTCACGGTAACACATCGAAGCTGCACCCTCTCTAACATGCTGGTATAGAGAGTTTTATTTGGGTTTTCTTTAGCGCTGGAAATGGTTACGTTCCGACACGCGGGACAGAAGCAAGGTCGCATTGTGTATTCCACGGACCAGCTAATGCCGGCCGGTTTAGCGAACAGAGCGGTGGACACCCCTGCTGAAATCCGGAGGAAAACACACAGAGGGGGATCACAAAGCCAAGGAAAGAGGACCGGGTCGAGACAACAGAGACTTTTGGAGAAGAGGAGTTCAGTGGGTAATACCGTTCTGGCTGACCGGAAGTGCACTGAGAGCGGTAAGTGTAAAGGAATTGGGTGCTTACTGTTCTGGTTAACAACGGATGGTGCAATCCCGGGTATATTACGATCGAGGAACGTGTTTGCAGACTGGATGTTGAACTTTTTACTGTTGGACTCAGCCACGTTCCACCGTGATACAATACTGGGCGGCACGGCAGGTCGTTCCTGCCTGTGGCCATTGAACTTGTAGCTCCTCCCATAGAGGGTCAGACACACTGAGCCAATAGACTGGTCCTGGACTTATTTTCCATCTGACATAGTTTGCATATTGTTGTTTGATTGTTTGTGGTTTTTGTATTGCTATATTTATGCTCTATTCTTGGTTGGTGCGGCTGTAACGAAACCTAATTTCCCTCGGGATCAATAAAGTATATCTATCTATCTATCATTTCGTCCCTCTTCCCTCTGGGAGAAGGCTCAGGAGCTTGAAGACTCATACAGCCAGATTTGGGAACAGCTTCTTTCCAACTGTGATAAGACTGCTGAACGGATCCTGACCCGGATCTGGGCCGTACCCTCCAAATATCCAGACCTGCCTCTCGGTTTTCTTGCACTACCTTACTTTCCATTTTTCTATTTTCTATTTATGATTTATAATTTAAATTTTTAATAGTTACTAATTTTTACTATTTTTAATATTTAATATTTGTAATCCAGGGAGTGTGAAGCGCAGAATCAAATATTGCTGTGATGATTGTACGTTCTGGTACCAGTTGTTTGGTGACAATAAAGTAAATAAAGTCAATTCAATTCAATGTTGCACTACATGCATTTCATGATCTAGCATCATGTCGTAGCATCTAATAGTATAATGACCTCTGCTGAAAGCCCACTGAAATTTCCTTTGTCTGCTACTTTAGAGTATAGAGCACTACAGTGCAGAAACAGGCTCTTTGGCCCATCTAGCCCACACCAAACTATTATTCTGCCCTGGTCTCATCAACATGCCAGACCATAGCCCTCCACATCCATGAACCTTACCAAATTTCTCTTAAGTGGTGAAATCAAACCCGCATCCACCACTTCTGCTGGCAGCTCGCTCCATTCTCTCACCAACCTCTGAGTGAAGCAGCTCCCCTCCACCCCATGTGCCCCTTAAACATTTCACCTTTCACCCTTAACCTATGACCTTGAGTTCTAGTCTCACCCTACCTCAGTGAGAACAACTTGCTTGCCTTTACCCTATCTATACCCCTCATAATTTGGTATACTTCTATCTAATCTCCCCTCATATCTCCTATGGTCCAGGGAATAAAGTCCGAACCTGTTCAACCTTTTCCCTACCTCAGGTCCTCAAGTGTCGACAACATCCTTGTCAACTTAAGATCAGTTAGCTAACTTTATGACAGCCCTCACAGGGAGTTCAGTTTGCAGAAAAAGTGGGATTCTGCCAGCTTGAAAAAATGTTCTACACTTACATGATATGCACGATGACACCCATCCCAGACACAGCATCTCTATCCACTGCATTCAGCATAGCCTGAGAAATGGTTTCAAACAGATCTTCTGGTTCCTGGAAATTGAAGTGTGAATTTAGTTGTCTACCAAGAAAAATGCTTTCTTGAAAAAAAAAGGATGAACAATGTCACTTTTGACTTGCTACCAGGAATCAGTATAAATGTCACTCACTTTGTGACCCCCCCCCCCCCCCCCGGGAAATCAAGCTTACTTCTCAGTACTGGAGGCTTGTATGGGATAGAGCTCCAGTGAAGCAGTGTGGAAGACATACTGAACAAAGTATTAGAGTCAAAGGCCTCACAAGCACTTTAAGTGAAAGCTATATATGCAGCCATTCTCATGGGATTACAGGTCTTCCAAGCTGGGTTATAGAACATAGAATGGCACTGTAAAGGCCATTCAGCCCACAATGTTGTGCTGACCATTTAATGTACTCTAAGATCAATCTAACCCTTCCCTCCCACGTAGGCACATGGATGAAAGAAAAATGGTGGGCTAAGTCTCTTAAATGTTCCTAAAATATCTGCATCTACCATGACCTCTGGCAGCACGTTCCATGCATCCACCACTCTCTGTAAAAAAAAACTAACACCACCTCCTATACTGTCATCCAATCACTTTAAAATTATGCCCCCTCGTATTAGCCACTTCCATCCTGGGAATAAAAGCTCTGGCTGTCTGCTCTATCTTATACAACCCTATGAAGTCACTTCCAATCCCCCTTTCCTCCAAAGAGAAAAGCCCTAGCCGTTCAATCTATCCTCTCTGATCCAGGCAGCATCCTGGCAAATCTCCCCTGTACCCTCTCTAAAGCTTTCTATAATGCGGTGATCAGAACTGAACAAGATACTCCAAGTGGGGTTTAGCCAGAGTTTTATAGAGCCACAATATTATCTTGTAGGTTTTGAACTTAATCCCCTGATTAACGAAGGCCTTCTTAACCACCTTATCAACTTGCATGGAAACTTTTGAGGGATCTATGGACGTGGACTCCAAGATCCCTCTGTCCCTCCACACCTCTAAGAATCCTGCCATTAACCTTGTACTCTGCCTTAAAGTTCGACCTTCCAAATATGTATCACTTCATACTTTTTAGGGATGAACTCCATCTGCTGCTTCCCAGCCCAGCTCTACATTCTATCAATGTCTCATTGTAACCTACAACACTATCCACAACACCGAGCATGATCAAGAATGACAGTCCTGTACACGAAGTAACTGTGTTTAAAGAACCCAAACTTCCTTCCTCAACCAATGTAGATCCTATGCTAAAATCACATAGAACACTACAGGTCCTTTGGCCAGGATGTTGTACTAACCTTTTAACCTACTCTACAATTAATCTAACCCTTCTCTGCTACATAGCCCTCCATTTTTCTATCATCCAGTGCCAATCTAAGAGTTTCCTAAATGTCCCCAATGTATCTGCCTTCACCACCATTGGACACCATTAAAGATTCTTATCTGATCCCCGAATCAAGTTAGCTTAGTGCCACATTGGATTTTTGTATGCAGATATTTTTGACGATAGGGGGGGGCTAAGATTGGGGTGGCACAATAGAATAGTTAGCACAATGCTTTACAGTACTAGCGACCAGGGTTCAATTCTCGTCACTGCCTGTAAGGAGTTTGTATGTTCTCACCATGACTGCATGGGTTTCCCCCAGTGCTCTGGTTTCCTCCCACTGTCCAAAGATCAACTGGTTGGTAGGTTAATTGGCCATTGTAAATGGTCCTGTGATTAGGCTAGGGTTAAGTCAGGGGATTGCTGGGCACCGTGGCTCGAAGGGCAGGAAGGGTCTACTCCACACTGCCCCTTTAATCCAAGGGGCTTGCTTTCAATTAATCTCTTGCAAAAGGGCACAAAAAATGACAACATAACACAGGAAACAATGCAGTTGATAACTCAATGCTGCTGTTTCTGAACTGAACCCATATTGCTTAACTAAAAAGATATACCACCAGGGTGAAAGTCAGAAACAGACCAAAAATAAATAATTTTTGTGGTTCTTAAGCAGCAAATGAAACTAGTAGAATTTATGTTTACCTAAGGTAATAAACAGGTGCATGTGTCAAAGCCATAATTCAGAAAGAACTTACCATGTCTGGTTCCCAGAGGGACTCGCACATGCCGTACATTTGTTCTGCACATGTTCCACTGACCACAAAGTCTTCAGTCTCCATCGGGCAGCCAATCAAGTCCAGTGAACAGATAAACGGTTGATAGGTCTTTGGATCAAGTCCCGCAATTACTGGCTCGACGTAGTATGGACCAAATCTATAAGTGTGAGAAGTAATAATGAATTTACTGATCAAGTGGGTCCCTTACCTAATAGATGCGCTGGCATTGGAGGAGTCCAGCCCGGGGGGGGTGCGATCTCATTGAAACGATCAAATATTGAAAGGCCTATATAGAATGGATGTACAGATGATGTTTCCTATCGTGGGGAAAGTCTAGGCCTTAGAATAGAGATGTCCATTTGGAACAGAGATGAGGATGAATTTCTTCAGCCGGGGGGGGGGGGGGGGGGGAAGAGTCTGTGGAATTCATTGCCACAGGTGGCTGTGGAGGCCATCACTGGGTATATTAGAACATAGAACAATCAGTACAGTTCAGGAATAGGCCCTTTGGGCCACAATGTTGTGCTGAACCGAAATAAATTAGTAATTAAATGGCCAGCTAACCTAATCTCTTCTGCTTACACAATGTCCACATCCTTCCATTTTCCTCACATTCATGTGCCTATCTAAACGACTCTTAAAAGTCCCTAATGTATCTGCCTCTATCACTACGCCAGGCAGCGAATTCCAGGCACCCAGCACTCTAAAAATATAATCTTACCCCTCACATCCTTTGAAATTACCCCCTCTCACCTTAAATACACATCTTCTAGACATTTCAACGCTTGGAAAAAGACGCTGTCTGTCTACACTATCTATGCCTCCCATAATCTTATAAACCTCTATCAGATCTCCCCTCATCTTCCACCACTCCAGAGAAAACAACCCAAGTTTGCCCAACCGCTAGTTATTGCGCACGCTCTCTAATCCAGGCAACATCCAAAGCTTCGAATCCTTCCTATAATAGGGTGAACAGAACTGTATGCAATACTCCAGATCTGGCTAATCTAGAGTTCTTTAAAGCTGCAACATAACTTCCTGAGTTTTGAAAACATTGCCTCAACTAATAACAACAAACATGCCATATACCTTCTTAACCAACATAAGCCACTTTCAAGGAGCTATGAACTTGTAACCCAAGATCCCTCCGTTTATCAACACTTATGATTCTTGCCTAACAGTGTACTGTCTCTTTACATTTAACCTACCAAGGTGTAACAATTCACATTTGACCAGTTTAAACTCCATCTACCAGTTCTCCGCCCATATCTGTAATTGATCTATATCCTGCCGTATTTGGCACCACCACCCCAACCTTCATATTATCTGCAAACTTACTAACTCACCAACCTACATTTCATACAAGTGATTTATATACATCACAAACAGCAAAGGTCTCAGTACAGATTCCTGCAGAACACCACTAATCACAGACCTCCAGCTAAAATAAATCCCTTCGACCACTACCCTCTGTCTTCTATAGGCAAACCAGTTCTAAATCCAAATGGCAAAATATTTAAAGTAGAAGTTAATTGGTCCTTGATTAGTCAGGGTGTCAAAGATTACAGGGAAAAGGCAGGAGAATAGGGTTTAGAAGGATATTAAATCAGCCGTGATGGAATGGAGGCGCAGACTCGCTAGGTTGAATGGCTGAATTCTGCTTGTCTCTTATGGTCCTATAGTCTCAAATCATAAAAGGTTATTGCATTCTAGGAACTAGTCACTGAAAAGTTTGAGAAGTTTGAGTGGTACTTGGGAGGTTTTCAACTAGTGAGTCAGTAGCTGGGACTCAGAACAGTAGCTCAACAGGTTGGGAGTCAGAATCATACGTAGAAAACAGAATAAGGAATCCCCACCGTGGAGAGCAGACAGAGAAAGCTGGAAAACTGTGAAAGGGCCAGTAGGCTTAATTGCATTTACTTTAAAGGAAAGAAACGACTTTAGAAAGTTACAAACTCGGTCAGCTCCATCGTGGGCATGAGCCTCCTCAGCACAGAGGACACTACCAAAGGCGATGCCACAAAAACACATATCAACCCCCACCAGGACATACCCTTTTCTCATTGCTACCATCAAGGAGGTAGCACAGGAGCCTTAAAACACATACTCAATGTTTCAGGAACAGCTTCTTCCCATCTGCCATTAGAATTCTGAATGGACAATGAACCCATGTACACTACCTCAATATTTTTTGCTCTCTTTTTTGCACTAGTTATTTTTTATATTTTATTGTCATTTATAGTTTTATTGTTATTATGTACTGCAATGTAATGCTGCTGCAAAAGAACAAATTTCATGACATATGCCAGTGATACTAAACCTAATGCTGACTGAGCCTCAAAAAATGATGATCGGAGGGCATGGATCAGCACAAGAACATAATGTTATAAAAGTGCTTGAGCAAAGGACAGAGCTCACAACTCAATGTTTCAAGGTACGTATATAGGTTTTCCTGTGTGACAGAGGGACATCGGAGCAGAATTAGGTCATTCCACCCACTGAATCTGCTCCACCATTCCAATATGGCTGATTTATTATCATTCTCAACCTCATTCTCCCTGCGACCTTTGAAACCCTTATGAATCAAGAACCAATCAACTTTTGCTTTATATGTACCCCAACCACGTGCCCTCTACAGCTGTAGAAGTGTGCAAGGCTCCCCGCCTCCATTCTAACAATTTTCTACAGGAAAACCATCGGGAGCGTCCTGTCTAGCAGCATCATTGTGCAGTATGGAAGCTGCAAGGCATCAGACCGCAAGATCCTACAGAGGAAAATAGAAACTGCCAAGAGGATCACTGGGGTCTCCCTCCCCTCAATTTGTGACATTGACCAGAAGTGCTGCAGACGTTGAGGATCCCTACCACCCAACCCACTACCATCTGGAAGGAGGTACAGAAGCATCAGGACCAGGACTGTCAGACTGGGGAACAGCTTCTTCCCTCAGACTAAGAGACTAATGAATACCCTGTCGCCACCGAGAACTTGTCACTAGGACAGCGAGTTATTTACCAGACTGTTTATTGTTTCCCTGTGCTGTCACTACATGCACTTTGAATTATATTTTATTAATTTATTTTTGTGCGCTGTGTACAATACATGTTTCGTTAATACACTGAGGTCCAGAGGAACACTGTTTCATTTGGTTGTATACAGTGGCATGTAAAAGTTTGGTCACCCTTGGTCAAAATTTCTGTTACTGTGAATAGCTAAGCAAGTAAAAGATGACATGATTTCCAAAAGGCATACAGTTAAAGATGACACATTTCTTTAATATTTTAAGCAAGATTATTTTATTTCCATCTTTTATAGTTTCAAAATAACAAAAAAGGAAAAGGGCCCGAAGCAAAAGTTTGGGCACCCTGCATGGTCAGTACTTAGTACACCCCCTTTGGCAAGTATCACAGCTTGTAAACACTTTTTGTAGCCAGTTGAGTCTTTCAATTCTTGTTCTGCCCATTCTTCCTTGCAAAAGGCTCCTAGTTCTGTGAGATTCTCGGGCCGTCTTGCATGCACTGCTCTTTTTCAGGTCTATCCACAGATTTTCGATGATGTTTAGGTCAGGGGACTGTGAGGGCCATGGCAAAACCTTCAGCTTGCGCCTCTTGAGGTAGTCCATTGTGGATTCTCAGGTGTGTTTAGGATCATTATCCTGTTGTAGAAACCATCCTCTTTTCATCTTCAGCCTTTTTTTACAGACGGTGTGATGTTTGCTTCCAGAATTTGCTGGTATTTAATTGAATTCATTCTTCCCTCTACCAGTGAAATGTTCCCCGTGCCACTGGCTGCAACACAAGCCCAAAGCATGATCGATCCACCCCCATGCTTAACAGTTGGGGAGGTGTTCTTTTCATGAAATTCTGCACCCTTTTTTCTCCAAACATACCTTTGCTCATTGTGGCCAAAAAGTTCTATTTTAACTTCATCAGTCCACAGGACTTGTTTCCAAAATGCATCAGGCTTGTTTAGATGTTCCTTTGCAAACTTCTGACGCTGAATTTTGTGGTGAGGATGCAGGAAAGGTTTTCTTCTGTTGACTCCTCCATGAAGGTCATATTTGTGCAGGTGTCGCTGCACAGTAGAACAGTGCACCACCACTCCAGAGTCTGCTAAATCTTCCTGAAGGACTTTTGCAGTCAAACAGGGGTTTTGATTTGCCTTTCTAGCAATCCTACGAGCAGCTCTCTCGGAAAGTTTTCTTGGTCTTCCAGACCTCAACTTGACTTCCACCGTTCCTGTTAACTGCCATTTCTTAATTACATTACGAACTGAGGAAACGGCTACCTGAAAACGCTTTGCTATCTTCTTATAGCCTTCTCCTACTTTGTGGGCATTATTTATTTTAATTTTCAGAGTGCTAGGCAGCTGCTTAGAGGAGCCCACGGCTGCTGATTGTTGGGACAAGGTTTGAGGAGTCAGGGTATTTATAAAGCTTTGAAATTTGCATCACCTGGCCTTTCCTAATGACAACTGTGAACAAGCCATAGCTCTAACAAGCTAATTAAGGTCTGAGACCTTGGTAAAAGTTATCTGAGAGCTCAAATCTCTTGGGGTGCCCAAACCTTTGCATGGTGCTCCTTTCCTTTTTTCCCCCCACTCTAAAATTATGCAAAACAAAAATAATACACTAATCTTGCTTAAAATGTTGAAAAGAATGTTTCATCTTTAACTTTATGACTTTTGGAGATCAGTTCATCTTCTGCTCACCTAACTATTCACAGTAACAGAAATTTTGACCAGGGGTGCCCAAAGCTTTGCATACCACTATGTACGTACCATTAGATGACTGCAAAGGAAAGTAAGAAGCCTGAGAGCGCAGTGGACCTTGACCAATACATTACAGGTGCAGCCCTCCCTACTATTGGTAGTATCTACAAACGGCACCATCTCATGAAGACAACATCTATCAAAGATCCCCAGCATCCAGGCCATCTATCTTTTCACAGTTACCAATGGACAGGAGGTGCAGAAGCCTGATGTCCCACACCACCAGGTTCAAGAGCAGCTACTTTCCTTTAATCATTCAGTTTTTGAACCAGCCAGCAAAACCCTAGTCAGTAGAGTTTAGCAACACTATGATCCCTTCAACCACCTTGCAATAAAATGGACATTGTTTTATTTTCTCTTCTTGTAAAAATTGTGTACAATTTATGTTAATGTTTTTCCTGTGAATTTTGCCGTGTGCCTAGATGCTGCTGTACATAAAATTTTCATTTCATCTGTGCATACAACAAACTCTGCTTTGACTTTGAAACTAGCATGAAAAGAAAGGCAACCACAAAATCAACAGACTGATTAATGCCCTTTAGGGAAGGAACTTGGTTGTCCTTACTTGGTCTGGATCTTATAAAACTGTTCTCTCAAATAACCATAAGATATAGGAGCAGAATCAGCCTATTTGGCCCATGAAGTCTGCTCCGCCATTTCATTATGGTTGATCCACTTCCCTCTCAGCCCCAATCTCCTGCCTTACCCTTGTATCCCTTCACACTCGACTTTTTCAAGAACTTATCATCAACCACTGCCTTAAAATATACCCAATGACTTGGCCTCCACAGTCACCTGTGGCAACAAATTCCACAGATTCACCACTCTCTGTATACGAGTCACCACAGTTAAGGCCGTGCTTGGCAAATAGCATACATCCTGTTATTTACTGATTTATTTATATGACACTTGGAAGGCAAATGACAAAACATTTAAAGAATGCCAAGTTAAGCTATTCATTTAACAGTAGAACAAGTCGTCAGTAACTCTAAGCTGATAGTGCACAGCTGTTTAATGTGAAGAACAGGCCACACTCGGACAATTAATTTACCTGTCATTTGCAAAGGAAACTGCTGCAGCTCTTATTCAGTTAACTGTAATCCTCAGTTTTCTGCTCAAACTGCAGTCAGTTAATTCCCAAGTTCCTCAAGACAAGAGTTCTTGTCTGTATATTTAAAGGTGCTCTCTCCTGATGCAACAAAGTGCCAAGCAGTGTGTTCAACTCACACTAATATAATATAATATAACTAGAACCTATGAAAGGGTTAACAGTGGCAAACTCCAATTGAAAAATCAGTTTGCAAGTGTTCAGTTTGGCCACGCAACACAACATTTCAGGATAAAAATCACACAGCATAAATGCAAACACTTCACAACAGGGTTGGAGTATTTAACTTACCGTCGTTCGTAAAGCAGATTGGAGACCATGCTCATAAATGTTTTTGGTTTGATCTGTCTGCCTTCTTTTAGTTCATAGAGGTTCAACCTGAATTTAAGACGCTGTGAACTAGAAAACAAAATTGGAGAGTGATTGAGAGTAGTGGACTATTTCAGCTCATAATAGAAGACAAGTCTTTTGATTCTATATTATCAGAAACTCATGAAGTACTGTAGTACCTGTTGTCAGAACACACAATATATGTGGCTAAGTGAGGGAAATGGAGCAAGCCAAGTCTCAAACAACATACAAGACACCGCCAGCTCAGATGTTGAGATTATGGAAGATTCCCGATCAGCTCTCATCCTGGTCCACATTGCAATTGATGTTGTGACAATTGAGGCCTTGCAGCAATCTCATTGACATTCCAAGAGCTTCTCTAAACAGAAGGAGACCCTAGCACCAGAAAGAGGCTCAGCTATTTCCTTAAGAGGTACAACAGAGATAAAGTACAAGAAGATACAGTACTATGCAAAGGTCTCAGGCACATACAAGACCATAAGACATAGGAGCAGAATTAGGCCATTCAGCCCATTGATTCTGTTCTGCCATTTCATCATGGCTGATCCTGGATCCCACTCAACCCCATATACACCTGCCTTCTCACCATATCTTTTGATGCCCTGACCGATCAGGAAACAATAAATTTCCACCTTAAATATACCACAGACTTGGCCTCCACTGCAGTCTGTGGCAGAGCATGCCACAGAGTTACTACTCTCCGGCTAAAAAAATTCCTCCTCATCTCTCTTCTAAAAGGTTGTCCTTCAATTTTGAAGCTGTGCCCTCTAGTTCTGGATACCCCCACCATAGGAAACATCCTCTCCACATCCACCCTATCTAGTCCTTTCAACATTTGGTAGATTTCAATGAGATCCCCACACATTCTTCTGAATTCCAGTAAGTACAGGCCCAAGGCTGCCAAATGCTTCTTATATGTCAACCCCTTCATTCCTGGAATAATCCTCGTGAACCTCCTCTGGACTCTCTCCAATGACAACACATCCTTTCTGAGATATGGGGCCCAAAACTGTTGACAATATACCAGGTGTGGCCTAACTAGTGTCTTATAAAGCCTCAGCATTATCTCCTTGCTTTTATATTCTATTCCCCTTGAAATAAATGCCAACACTGCACTTCCCTTCTTTATCACAGACTCAATCTGTAAATTAACCTTCTGGGCATCTTGCACAAGGACTCACTAGTCCCTCTGCACCTTTGATGTTTGAACCTTCTCCCCATTTAGATAATAGTCTGCACTATTATTCCTTTTACCAAAAATGCATTATCGTACATTTCCCAACACTGTATTTTGAAAATCCAAGTAAATGACATCCACTGCCCTGCCTTTGTCCACCCTGCTTCTTACTTCCTAGAAGAACAGGCAAGATTTCCCCTTTTTAGAAACCACACTGACTTTGACCTACTTTATCATTAGTCTCCAAGTACCCCGAAACCTCATCCTTAATAATAGACTCCAACACTTTCCCAACCACTGAGGTTAGGCTAACTAGCCTATAATCTCACACATCAAAGTTGCTGGTGAACGCAGCAGGCCAGGCAGCATCTCTAGGAAGAGGTACAGTCAACGTTTCAGGCCGAGACCCTTCGTCAGGACTAACTGAAGGAAGAGTTAGTAAGAGATTCCTCAAGTAAGGAGACCAGAACTGCACGCAGTACTCCAGATGCAGCCTCACCAGTACCCTGTAGAGTTGCAGCATAACCTCCCTGCTCTTAAATTCAATCCCTCTAGCAATTAAAGCCAACGTTTCATTTGCCTTCTTGATAGCCTGCTGCACCTGCAAACCAAACTTTTGTGATTCATGCACAAGCACTCCCAAGTCCCTCTGCACAGCAGCAGTTTTTTTACCATTTAAAAAAATAATCTGCCCTTTCATTTTCCCTTCCAAAGTGGATGACCTCACATTTACCAACATTGAACTCCATCTGCCAGAGCCTTGCCCACTCACTTAACCTATCTATATCTCTCTGCAGACTCTCTGTATCTTGTGCACCCCTCTTCCAGATCAGTGAACAGTTGCGTGCCCAGCACCAGCCCTGCTGCACACCGCTCACCACTGATTGCCGACCAAAGTTAACACCCATGTATCCCAAATCTCTGCTTTCTATTAGTTCTATCTCTCCATGCTAATACATCACTCCAAACTCTCTGCATCCTTATCTTAAGACTTTTAGGCAGCACCTTATCGAACGCCTTCTGGAAATCCAAGTAAATAATGTCCATCTGTTCCCCTCTATCCACTGGGCTCATTATATCCTCAAAGAACTCCTGTAAGTTTGTCAAACTGGACCTGCCTTGCTGAATCCATGCTGTATCTGCCTGATGGATCCACTTCCTTCCAGGTGCCTCGCCATTTCTTCTTTAATGATAGTTTCAAACATTTTCCTAACTACAGATGTCAAACTAACTGGTCTACAGTTACCTGCCTTTTGCCTACATCCTTTTTTGAACAGCAGCGTGACATTCACCCTCTTCCAATCCGCTGGGACTTGCTCTGCTGAAGAGTGCGGAGAATTTTGGTAAATTATCACCAAAGCCTCTACTATAACTCCTGCCATTTTTTTCAGAACCCTGGGATGCATTCCATCAGGACCAGGACACTTGCATATCTTTAGGGCCACAAGTTTGCTCAGTACTACCCCTTTAGTGATAGCTATTGTACCGAGGTCCTCACCTCCCATTGCATCCATAATGTCTTTCTTTGGCATGTTAGATGTGTCCTCCACCATGAAGACTGACACAAAACAGTCATCCAAAGTCTCTGCCATTTCTTCATTACCCAATATCAATTTCCACTTCTCGTCCTCCAAGGGACCCACATTCATTTCAGCCACCCTTTTCCTCTTTATACAATTATAAAAATTTTTACTATCCGTTTTTATATTTTGTGCTAGTTTAACCATAGAACCATAGAAACTACAGCACAGAAACAGGCCTTTTGGCCCTTCTTGGCTGTGCCAAACCATTTTCTGCCTAGTCCCACTGACCTGCACATGGACCATATCCCTCCATACACCTCCCATCCATGTATCTGTCCAATTTATTCTTAAATGTTAAAAAAGAACCCGCATTTACCACCTCGTCTGGCAGCTCATTCCATACTCCCACCACTCTCTGTGTGAAGAAGCCCCCCCTAATATTCCCTTTAAACTTTTCCCCCCTCACCCTTAACCCATGTCCTCTGGTTTCTTTCTCCCCTAGCCTCAGTGGAAAAAGCCTGCTTGCATTCACTCTATCTATACCCATCATAATTTTATATACCTCTATCAAATCTCCCCTCATTCTTCTACGCTCCAGGGAATAAAGTCCTAACCTATTCAACCTTTCTCTGTAACTGAGTTTCTCAAGTCCTGGCAACATCCTTGTAAACCTTCTCTGCACTCTTTCGACCTTATTTATATCCTTCCTGTAATTTGGTGACCAAAACTGAACACAATACTCCAGATTCGGCCTCACCAATGCCTTATACAACCTCATCATAACATTCCAGCTCTTATACTCAATACTTTGATTAATAAAGGCCAATACACCAAAAGCTCTCTTTATGATCCTATCTACCTGTGACGACACTTTTAGGGAATTTTGTATCTGTATTCCCAGATCCCTCTGTTCCATTGCACTCCTCAGTGCCTTACCATTAACCCTGTATGTTCTACGTTGGTTTGTCCTTCCAACGTGCAATACCTCACACTTGTCAGTATTAAACTCCATCTGCCATTTTTCAGCCGGTCCAAGTCCCTCTGCAGGCTCTGAAAACCTTCCTCACTGTCTACTACACCTCCAATCTTCGTATCATCAGCAAACTTGCTGATCCAATTTACCACATCATCATCCAGATCATTGATATAGATGACAAATAACAATGGACCCAGCACTGATCCCTGTGGCACACCACTAGTCACAGGCCTCCACTCAGAGAAGCAATTCTCTACCACCACTCTCTGGCTTCTTCCATCGAGCCAATGTCTAATCCAATTTACCACCTCTCCATGTATACCTAGCGACTGAATTTTCCTAACTAACCTCCCATGCGGGACCTTGTCAAAGGCCTTACTGAAGTCCATGTAGACAATATCCACTGCCTTCCCTTCATCCACTTTCCTGGTAACCTCCTCGAAAGACTCCAACAGATTGGTCAAACATGACCTACCACGCACAAAGCCATGTTGACTCTCCCTAATAAGCCCCTGTCTATCCAAATGCTTGCAGATTCTGTCTCTTAGTACTCCCTCCAATAACTTACCTACTACTGACGTTAAACTCACCGGCCTATAATTTCCCAGATTACTTTTCGATCCTTTTTTAAACAACGGAACAACATGAGCCACTCTCCAATCCTCCGGCACCTCACCTGTAGACAGCGACATTTTAAATATTTCTGCCAGGGCCCCCGCAATTTCAACATTAGTCTCCTTCAAGGTCCGAGGGAACACTCTGTCAGGTCCCGGGGATTTATCCACTTTAATTTTCCTCAAGACAGCAAGCACCTCTTCCTTTTCAATCTGTACAGTTTCCATGGTCTCACTACTTGATTCCCTCAATTCCATAGACTTCATGCCAGCTTCCTTAGTAAATACAGACGCAAAAAACCTATTTAAGATCTCCCCCATTTCCTTTGGTTCCGCACAAAGCCGACCACTCTGATCTTCAAGAGGACCAATTTTATCCCTTACAATCCTTTTGCTCTTAATATACTTGTAAAAGCTCTTTGGATTATCCTTCACTTTGACTGCCAAGGCAACCTCATGCCTTCTTTTAGCCCTCCTGATTTCTTTCTTAAGTATTTTCTTGCACTTCTTATACTCTTCAAGCACCTGATTTACCCCTTTTCCTATACATTTCATACAACTCCCTCTTCTTCTTTATCAGAGTTGCAATATCCCTTGAGAACCAAGGTTCCTTATTCCTATTCAATTTGCCTTTAATCCTGACAGGAACATACAAACTCTGCACTCCCAAAATTTCCCCTTTGAAAGCTTCCCACCTACCAATCACACCTTTGCCAGAGAACAACCTGTCCCAATCCACACTTTTTAGATCCTTTCTCATTTCTTCAAATTTGGCCTTCTTCCAGTTCAGAACCTCAACCCTAGAACCAGATCTATCCTTGTCCATGATCAAATTGAAACTAATGGTGTTATGATCACTGGAACCAAAGTGCTCCCCTACACAGACTTCTGTCACTTGCCCTAACTCGTTTCCTAACAGGAGATCCAATATTGCATCCCCTCTAGTTGGTCCCTCTATATATTGATTTAGAAAACTTTCCTGAACACATTTTACAAACTCTAAACCATCTAGACCCCTAACAGTATGGGAGTCCCAATCAATGTATGGAAAATTAAAATCCCCTACCACCACAACTTTATGTTTCCTGCAGTTGCCTGCTATCTCTCTGCAGATTTGCTCTTCCAAGTCTCGTTGACTATTGGGTGGTCTGTAATACAATCCCACTAATGTGGCCATACCTTTCCTGTTTCTCAGCTCCATCCATAAGGACTCAGTAGACAAGCCCTCTAATCTGTCCTGCCTGAGCACTGCTGTAATATTTTCCCTAACAAGCAATGCTACTCCCCCACCTTTCATTCCTCTACCTCGATCACATCTGAAACATCAGAACCCTGGAATATTAAGCTGCCAGTCCTGCCCCTCCTGTAGCCAAGTTTCACTAATTGCTACATCATAATTCCACGTGTCAATCCACGCCCTCAACTCATCCACCTTCCCCGCAATACTCCTAGCATTGAAATATATACACCTCAGAAGATTTTTACCACCACTCACAACCTTTCTATCAGCAGATTTGCTTAAACTTTCAACATCATTTATTTTCACCCCAGCCACACTGTCAGCTCTGGCACTCTGGTTCCCATCCCCCTGCAAATCTAGTTTAAAGCCTCCCCAATAGCACTAACAAACCTCCCTGAAAGGATATTGGTCCCCCTGTGGTTCAAGTGTAACCCGTCTCTCTTGTACAGGTCCCACCTGCCCCAGAAGAGGTCCCAATGATCCTGAAATCTGAAACCCTGCCCCCTACACCAGTTCCTCAGCCAGTTGTTCCTCCTCCAGAGCATCCTATTCCTACCCTCACTGGCACCTAGCACAGGTAGCAATCCTGAGAGGTCCTGCTTTTCAACTTCCTACCAAGCTCTCTATACTCACTGTCCAGGACCTCTTCACTCTTCCTTGCTATGTCATTGGTACCGATGTGCACCACGACATCTGGCTGGTCACCCTCCCACTTCAGAATGTCATGCAATCGATCAGAGACATCCTTGACCCTGGCACCTGGGAGGCAACAAACCATCCTGGATTCTCTGTCACGACCACAGAACCTCCTATCTGCACCTCTAACTATCGAGTCCCCTATCACTACCGCTCTCCTCTTTTCCCCCCTCCCTTCTGCACTGCAGAGCCAGACTCAGTGTCAGAGATCCGGCTACTGCAGCTAGTCCCAGGTAAGTCATCCCCCCCAACAGTATCCAATAGTTTATTTTCATAATCTAGCTTCTTTCCTTATTGCTCCTGGTTCTTTGTTGCTTTTTAAAGTTTTCCCAATCTTGCAGTTTCTCACTACTCTTGGCGACTTTGTATGCAAAGTCTCTCCCCTCTCCCTTCCCCTTTTCCCAACCACGATTCCTCTCTCCCTGCCCCCTTCCCACTCTCAGTCCACAACAGAGACCCACATCAGAATCAAGTTTATCATCACTCACACGTCATGAAATATGTTGTTTTTTTTGTGGCAACAGTACAGTGTAATACATAAAATTACCACAGTACACTATACAAAAGTCTTAGGCACCCTAGCTGTATACGTGAGCTCAAGACTTTCAATGATTCTACTGTGTTTCTTATATTTACTGTGAATGCTTGTAATAAAATAAATTTCAGAGTTGTACATGACAATAATAAATTTACTTTGAACTTCTAATTAGCGTACTCATTACACTCCAGGAGGTGGCTATTCAGCCTATCAGATCTGTGCTGACTCTCAGCAGAGTAAACACATTAGTCCCATTCACTCTTATTTTCTCTTAATGCTGCATTTTATTCTCTCTGGCATGCCAGAAACAGGGTTAACATCACTGGGATATGCTGCGAAATTTGTTGTTTGTGGTGCAACAGTGTTGATTGTCACAAGAAGATGTTATTTCTGATGTACACTGACTGTAGTCTCCTGCTGAGGAAGTAAAAGATCCTGTTCCAAAGGGAGGTACAGAAGCCCAGGGTTTGGAGTTTGTTGATAGAACTGAGAGTGTATGATGCCACTTACCAATATCAGGGCTAATTCTGCAGCAGTAAAATTAATGCATCAACCATGTTATCAGAATTGGGGTGTAGAGAGCACCAGGGAATACACGGATGGAATCAGGGAGAAAATGCACTCTACACAGACAGCAAGGGAAGTCAGGAACAAATCTGGTTCACTGGAGCGGTGAGAACATAACAACAAGTGCAATTGGAAGACAAGAGAATGTCTGGGGTGAGTGGAGCCTTTGATTATGCTGGGTGCTTTCCTGAGGCAGTGAAAATTATAGATAGAGTCCAGAGTCCATAGAAAGATTGGCTGGTTTCTGTAATATGCTGAGTTGTGTCCACTGTGCTGCCCTAATCAGAGATGGGGACCCTAAACTTTACGTCACTCGGAAAAATCTCTCCACCATCCTCCCAACTTTCTTTTCCTCCACTCAAAAGGTACTATCTTTTGTTGACAATATTTTTATTGTCCAGCAGACTTAAATCTGACAACCTATGCATCATGTGTATCTTGTATTGTACTTACACAGTCTGTACATCTGTGGCAAGACCTGCCAGTCCAATGTACAACCTCTCACCCATTGGAAAGATTTTCTGGAAGTCAGTTGTGACCATCTGTGCTTGAATTCCAAACCGCCGGTCAGCAGCTATTGCCACACAATCCTTGCCTCTCATGGCCATAACAGCCCCTCCATTATAGGACATGTGAGACTATGGGGAGAAACAAGAAATATACAAATTAGGAACAAACTATGATTAAGATTAATAATGATTAGATATTTTATTACAGATTAATAAAAATGTGACATTTATCAGACGTGCACTGAAACAGTGCTTGCATGGACTAATAATAATCAATTAAATTCTGTAGTTAACTAAAAACTCATGTAGATTCCATGACCAAGAAAGTGCCCCAGAAGGCTAGAGAAATTTGGTATGTACCCTTTTATCCACACTAATTTTTATCAATGCACCAAGAGAGCATCCTATCGTGATCCATCACGGTTTGGTACAGCAACTGCTCTGCCTGGAGCTACAAGAAACAGCAGTAAGTTGTGGGCAGAGCTGAGCACATCATGAAAACCAGCTTCCCCTCTATGGGCTCAGTCCACACTTCAGGACTCCTAGACTCTGGGCATTCTCTCTTCTCACTCCTCTCACAAGGCAGAAGAAACAAAAGCCTAAAACGTACCAGGTTCAAGGACAACTTCTAACCCAATATTATAAGATGAATGGTCCGCTACCATGATAGGATCAATTCCTGACCTCATCAACTTCCTCATTATAGCTTTGCACCTTATTGTCTGCCTGCACTTTCTCTGTAACAGTTTATTCTGCATTGTTATTGCTCTTCCTTTGTACTACCTTAATGAGCTGAAATGATCTGTATGGATGGCATATGAAAATGTTTTTCACTATACCTCAGTATATGTAACAATAATAAACCAGTAATAAAAAATACTTTCTTGAAAAATATTTACTAGAGGCATTCTGTAAAATCCAACTTCAAGACTTCAAAAGTCAGGAAGTTATGTTGCAGCTTTATTAAGCTCTGGTTAGGCCATATCTGGAGTATTGCATTAAGTTCTGGTCACCCAATTTACAAAGGATATGGAGGCTTCAGGGTGCAGAAGAGGTTAACGAGGATTAAAAGGCAAGTGCTGCAAGGAGAGGCTGGGCAAAGTAGGGTTGTTTCTCTGGAACAGTGGAGGCTGAGAGGAGCCTGACAGCTTCTAAAATTATGAGAGGCTTAGATTGGACAGCCAGGATCTTTATTCCCAAGGTCAAAATGTCTAATACTAGAAAGTCATGTGCTTAAGGTGAGGAAGGGGAAAGGAAATTTCAATGGAGATGCACAGGGCAAGTTTTTATTTAACACACACACAGTGATGGGTACCTGGACTGCACTGCCATGGGTGATGGTGCAGGCAGATACAATAGATGTGTTTAAGAGTGTTTTTAGGTAGGCCCATGAATATGCAGAGAATGAAGGGATATGGACCACATGCAGGCAAAAGGATTAATTTAATTAAGTATCATTTGCTTAATTAAATTAATCCTTTTGCCTGCATGTGACACAATATTTATTTATAGAAATACAGTGCAAAATAGACCCTACCAGCCCTTCAAGCCACATTGCCCAGCAACCCCCCAATTTAACCTTAGCCTAATCACAAAACAATTTACAATGTCCAATTAACCTACCAACCGGTACATAAAACCACAAGACATAGGAGTAGAATCAGGCCATTCAGCCCATTGAGTCTGCTTGGCTATTCCATCATGGCTGATCCTGGGTCCCACTCAACCCCATATACACCTGCCTCCTCACCATATCTTTTTTCCCCCATATATTTTTATTGTTTTTTTTAAATAAAGACAGCATAGTACAAAGGAAGTTTGTGCAGTTCATAACAAATGTACAATTCACATCTACGAAAGAAATGCACCCATAGTACAATCATGCTTTGGTTGTCTCCCTGCCCCAACCTGCCCCTCCCAATCCCCATCTCCAAGCCATCGTTGCATTAGCAAAAAGGGTTAAACAGAACTTTTGTCCCAACAGAGCTTCATTGGTATAGAGAAGGTGTATTTTCCTAATACATAGACTGTTGTATGTTTCCAAGTCTGGGTCCGTAGAATTTTACTGGGAAATGCTGGAAGTCAGGGATTTATGTGCAGAGGAAAGGACCTTTAGTTTGGCTGGGAATTCTGAACATATTCAAGGGAGGGTCCCCACACCTTTTGGAACATTATGTCCGAGTTGAGAATTGAATAATGGATCTTCTCAAGGTGTAGACTGGACATGATATCCCTGAGCCACTAAGCATGGGTGGGCAGGGCAGCATTCCTCCACCTGAGCAAGACTGAGCACCTGGCCAACAGAGAGGCAAAAGACAGCGTGCGACGTTTGGTTGGACGTAGGTGCGTGTCCCCCTCTCCGGAGGCGCCAAAAACAGCAATCAAAGGGTTAGGTTCCATATTATAATTAAGTATTTGGGATAGTTTGGAAAACATCTTTCCAGTATTTTTCCAAGCTAGGGCATGTCCAGTACATGTGAATAAGGGAAGCCCCATCCCTTTTGCATTTGTCGCAGCGGGGATTAACATCTGGGTAAATGCGGGATAATTTAGTTTTAGACATATGGACCCTGTGTACGACCTTGAACTGTAACAAGCAGTGGCGGGCACATAAAGAGGTTGAGTTAACTAACTTAAGAACTGAATCCCATACATCGTCTGACAGTGAGAAATTTAGATCTTGCTCCCAGGCAGTTTTAATTTTGTCAAGGGGGGCTCGCCTCAGGGCCGCTAGCTTGTTGCAAATAGTAGATATTAGACCTTTGTGCAATGGATTAATGCAGGGAAACACATCAATGACATATGTGTCGGGTGTCTCAGGGAAGTTTCATATCAAAGGGCTGATAAAATGTCTAATTTGCAAATATCTGAAGAAATGAGTGTTGGGTAGGTTAAACTTTGCAAGACAGTTGTTCAAATGATGCACAGCAGTTCTCTATAAAAAGATCTTTAAAGCTCCTGATGTCCTTTCTGTACCAATCTTGAAATGTTGGATCATGTATAGAAGGCTGGAGGAGATGATTATATAGAATAGGACCTGAAACAGAGAAGCCATGGAGACCACTATACTTTCTGAACTGAGCCCATACTCTCAGAGTGTGCCTGATAACAGGATTAACAATTGGTTTAGGCATAAGAAAAGGGAGTGCGGATCCAAGAAGTGCGGAAATGCAGAAATTCTTAATAGAGTTCAGCTCCATTGCCACCCACATTGGGCAGTCAGATTGGTTGTAAAAATGAGGCCATATCTTTTGATGCCCTGACCAATCAGGAAACGATCAACTTCTGCCTTAAATATACTCAGAGTCTTGGCCTCCACCGCTGTTTGTGGCAGAGCATTCCATAGATTTACTACTCTCTGGTAAAAAGAAAATCTTCCTTACTTCTGTTCTAGAAGGTCGCCCCTCAATTTTGAGGCTGCGCCCTCTCGTTCTGGATACTCCCACCATAAGAAACATACTCTCCACATCCACCCTATCTAGTTTTTTTTCAACATTCAGTAGGTTTGAATAAGATCCCCACACATTCTTCTAAATTCCAGTGAGTACATGCCCAAAGCTACCAAACGCTCTACACACATTTACTAAAACACACGTTAAAGCATAGTTCAAGGACGTTAGGCAAGCTTCCACAAATATAGAACAGGAATCAGAAAAATTAGAAAAAGATTGAGAAAGATCTAAAAAAGATGTATTAAAATTGTAAAAATTCAGAATACTGTAACTGACGTGTCTTTTAGATCCTGAAGAAATGCATGTGAACTTAAAATCAATAGTTACTAAGCTAAAGCGATCTTAAACGCACACAATAAAATACACCGAATGTTTTTTCAGAAACAAAAATGAAACTAAATGAAGTGAGACAGCACATTCGGCCTAAGAGTTCACTAATGTGCTGCAATCAGTTACGAAAAGTTATCAATTTTAAGTATTTTGCACATGCGATGACTCACCATTCTGTACGATTCTGTCAGATACAAACACTGGGAATTTTACAGTTCTATTGCTGACTGCCACGCCGCAATTTAGTTCAATACTCCACTTTTGGCGTGGGCCTACCGCTCCTCCGAACTTGATAGTCCAGCCTCTCGACCTCTGTGACTGGTAGGTTTTCAGACTGCCGCTCATAATACGGCTATGTAATTGGTCGTCTCTGATGTCTGTCAATGAAGCCGAAGCGAGCAGGTTAGATTGCGAAATACGGGATTGTGGGAAATGAACAGTCACTGCATGCGGGTGGTGCGGAACGTCGGGATATTGGAGGACTGCCTGGGAGAGGAGGACAAAGAGATCATGGAAGCTTCGCTAATGCAGTGACTGGGGACGGAATATATAATTGAACAGTGTACACTTAAATATTTATCTGATGCTAGAAATAAAATTCGCAAATACTTAGCTAAAACAAAATAGTGAATTTTGGAGTCACATTTTGCTGTAAAGCGCATAAGCAAAAATAGAGCCAAATATTATAATAATAAGAAAAGATACCCTACGTCTGATAATGGAAAACAAAGGGGAACTTTAATACAAAATCATGTCCAAGTTCAAGCTTAATTATGATTTAACCATACATGAATACCCATGAATACAGCCAAATGAAACAGTGTTACTCCAGGGTCAAAGTGCAAAACGCAATACCAACAGTCATAAACAACAGGAATTCTGCAGATGCTGGAAATTCAAGCAACACACATCAAAGTTGCTGGTGAACGCAGCAGGTCAGGCAGCATCTCTAGCCTGACGAAGGGTCTCAGCCTGAAACGTCGACTGCACCTCTTCCTAGAGATGCTGCTTGGTCTGCTGCATTCACCAGCAACTTTGATGTGTGTTACCAACAGTCATACACAGCTCAAGGCACACGTAACATATACCACATATAAATTGCCTTCCCTCCAGTGCTTTATTTTAAGACCAATCTCAAGTATGTAAAATAATGGCTTGGTGGAAACATTAACACATCAAAATAGTTCTTTGGTAAATCTCATTATCTGTGATTCAGAAGAATCCTATGAATCGTTGCAATATTCCAAAAGCGTGTGGACTAATGCTACACAGATACGACCATATTATAAGTACAGGGATTTTTACAAACAGCCTGGCTTTCTGATCTCTACAAAGCATTTTAACGAGACTGTCTGTCAGAGAGCAATAATTCCCATCGAGCAAACAATCCTAGTTATTTTAAAATAACTTATATGTGCCATTCATAAGATATGTTCCTTTTAAAGAAAAATCAATTATTTGTGGAAAGTCGATAAAATGGCTAAAACATTGGCTTTTTGAAATAATTTGATCTAGGGGTACAGGCAAGACCTGGAAAATGAATCTGAATTCATAATTTTGCTCTAATAATAATAATCATTTAACAGTTGAAAAATTGATCTGTTACATAGGTAAGCACAGAGCAATGTTATTATAATTGCTAAAATAACTAAGAAATCAGTAATATGATTTTAAAAGTTATTTCAATGAGTTAGATATGGCCCTTGTGGCTACGGGGGTCAGGGGGTATGGAGGGAAGGCTGGGGCGGTGTTCTGAGTTGGATGATCAGCCATGATCATAATAAATGGCGGTGCAGGCTCGAAGGGCCGAATGGCCTACTCCTGCACCTATTTTCTATGTTTCTATGTTTCTATGAATTTGTGTTCCTGCATGTGATAGGCACGTAGTTCTCAGTTTGAAACTTACCTTTAAGTGATGCAACCAAGTGGAATAATGGACCATTTACTGGTGTGCCCAATATCGGTAATAAATGGATGTGGATGCAAAATTGGTAGATTAATTTTTTATGTTGATTGCTGAGATCTATTTTCTTCAGATTGATGTTTATTCTGAAAAAAAAAGCTTTTCAAGTTCGAAGTGCAAAGTCAGTCTATTATCTAAGTACATATATGTCACCAGATACGCCCTTGGGATTAATTTTCTTGCAAGCATTCACGGTTAATACAAAGAAACACAATACAATCAATGAAAATACATACATGCGAACACAATAAAGAGAACAGATACAAAAAAACCAAACAAAATATGAATTCAATAAATAAATACGCAATAAAAATGGAGAACATGAAATGAAGAGTCCTTGAATGCCAGCCCATAGGTTCAGTTCATTTGGGGTGAGTATCAGGTACAGTGTTGGGGCCATTAAGTACCAGATTTCCTAGGAAGGTATTGTGTTAAGCAACATACAACAAAGTTGCTGGTGAACGCAGCAGGCCGGGCAGCATCTCTAGGAAGAGGTACAGTCAACGTTTCGGGCCGAGACCCTTCATCAGGACTAACTGAAGGAAGAGTTAGTAAGAGATTTGAAAGTGGGAGGGGGAGGGGGAGATCCAAAATGATAGGAGAAGACAGGAGGGGGAGGGATGGAGCCAAGAGCTGGACAGGTGATTGGCAAAAGGGATACGAGAGGATCATGGGACAGGAGGCCCAGGGAGAAAGACAAAGGGAGGGGGAACCCAGAGGATGGGCCAGGGGTATAGTCAGAGGGACAGAGGGAGAAAAAGGAGAATGAGAGAAAGAATGTGTGTATAAAAATAAATAACGGATGGGGTACGAGGGGGAGGTGGGGCATTAGCAGAAGTTAGAGAAGTCAGTGTTCATGCCATCAGGTTGGAGGCTACCCAGACGGAATATAAGGTGTTGTTCCTCCAACCTGAGTGTGGCTTCATCTCCCAGTCTACGTCGGGTCTCACCAATATATAGAAGGCCACATCGGGAGCACCGGACGCAGTATATCACCCCAGCCGACTCACAGGTGAAGTGTCGCCTCACCTGGAAGGACTGTCTGGGGTCCTGAATGATTGATAAGGGAGGAAGTGTAAGGGCATGTGTAGCACTTGTTCCTCTTACACGGATAAGTGCCAGGAGGGAGATCAGTGGGAAGGGATGGGGGGGACGAATGGACAAGGGAGTCGCGTAGGGAGCGATCCCTGCGGAAAGCGGGGGGGGGGGGAGAGGGAAAGATGTGCTTAGTGGTTGGATCCCGTTGGAGGTGGCGGAAGTTACGGAGAATAATATGTTGGACCCGGAGGCTGGTGGGCTGGTAGGTGAGGACCAGGGGAACCCTATTCCTAGTGGGGTGGCGGGAGGATGGAGTGAGAGCAGATGTGTGTGAAATGGGGGAGATGCGTTTGAGAGCAGAGTTGATGGTGCAGGAAGGGAAGCCCCTTTCTTTAAAAAAGGAGGACATCTCCCTCATCCTGGAATGAAAAGCCTCATCCTGAGAGCAGATGCGGCGGAGACGGAGGAATTGCGAGAAGGGGATGGCATTTTTGCAAGAGACAGGATGAGAAGAGGAATAGTCCAGATAGCTGTGAGAGTCAGTAGGCTTATAGTAGACATCAGTGGATAAGCTGTCTCCAGAGATAGCGACAGAAAGATCTAGAAAGGGGAGGGAGGTGTCAGAAATGGACCAGGTAAACTTGAGGACAGGGTGAAAGTTGGAGGCAAAGTTAATAAAGTCAACGAGCTCAGCATGCATGCAGGAAGCAGCGCCAATGCAGTCGTTGATGTAGCGAAGGAAAAGTGGGGGACAGATACCAGAATAGGTACGGAACATAGATTGTTCCACAAAGCCAACAAAAAGGCAGGCATAGCTAGGACCCATACGGGTGCCCATAGCTACACCTTTAGTTTGGAGGAAGTGTGAGGAGCCAAAGGAGAAATTATTAAGAGTAAGGACTAATTCCACTAGACGGAACAGAGTGGTGCTAGAGGGGAACTGATTAGGTCTGGAATCCAAAAAGAAGCGGAGAGCTTTGAGACCTTCCTGATGGGGGATGGAACTGGACATTGTGTTAAATTGTGTCATAACATTGGGAAATGAGGTTTTGATTCTAGAATGTATGAGAAATTTTACGTGATGGAATATGTCTTGATTCCAAATTTCTGTTAGATTATGTTGTCAGTGAATCTAGTATACTGTAAATTCAAGACAAACTTCACCATATTGGGAAAAAGCAACACACATCAAAGTTGCTGGTGAACACAGCAGGCCAGGCAGCATCTCTAGGTAGAGGTACAGTCGACGTTTCAGGTCGAGACCCTTCGTCAGGACTAACATTCGTCCCATTCATATGTTCTGTCAGAGTATCGAGATTCCAGTTTGATTTTCCTCTCAAATGTGCGATGCGTTGCTGCAAAGTTATTGTCCAATCCAAACCATGAGTTGGTTTGTGTAGTCCATGATATTGTAGTAATACGCTGAAGTTTGTTAAAATGACAATTGATGTCTCCCACCCCCACCAACAATCCTGATGTAAGAATTTTTCATTCAAAGGCAGATTATGGCCCAAGTGTTCGCTATGGTGCTCAAATGCATAGCAAGAGTAATTTATCAGGCATAAAATTCGTCCATCTACAGTCAGACTACCCAGCAGAATAAATATCCTGGACTATTATTCATTGCCTAGATGCTAAAAAGAATATATTCTAAGCATTGAAATGTTCTTGTCATGGATATGAAATTAAAGCCGATATTAGCATGATTGCAGAATCTTTATATGCTTAGCACAAGTTTAAATTGTATTTGTGTGGCATTAAATAAGTGGTGCAAACGTAGATATCTGATATATCCGAGCAACACGCATCAAAGTTGCTGGTGAACGCAGCAGACCAGGCAGCATCTGACAGTCTGTACCTCTTCCTAGAGATGCTGCCTGGCCTGCTGCGTTCACCGGCAACTTTGATGTGTTTTGCTTGAATTTCCAGCATCTGCAGAATTCCTCGTGTTTATCTGATATATCCGGTCAGTATTTGTGCTAAAAACCATCTTGCTGTGGATATGGAATCATGCATCAGTTTTGATTGCACCGATCCAGTGATGATAAAGGCAAGATAAATCCAGAATAACACATACAGAATGCTGGAGGAAATCAGCAGGCCAGGCAGCATCTGTGGAAAGAAATAAAGAGTCTACGTTTCGGGCCAAGACGTTGACTGTTTATTTGTTTCCATGGATGCTGCCTGACGTTCCTCCAGCATTTTGTGTATGTTGATCCAGTGATGATCCATGTACCTACACAAATTCAATTAAGAGGAATGATATACAAGGGGTAAGTTCATAGCCTAAGATAGAAGGGGTCAATTTTAGAAAACCTAGCACATTTATTTTTCAACATAGTTCCCTCTTACATGTACACACTTAGTCCAGCGGTCGTGGAGCATACGGATCCTGGACCTCCAGAGAGTGTCCACAGCAAGGGTGATTGATAAGTTCGTGGCCTAAGGTAGAAGGCGGTGAGTTATACAGCTCTCGTTACATTCACATGCAGTTCAACTCTGAGTGATTATGCAGAAAGTTTGAAGTTAGTAACTCATCTCCTTCTACCTTAGGCCACGAACTTATTAATCACCCCGATGAGTTATTAACTTCAAACTTTCTGCATAATGACTAAAACAGTTGAACTGCATGTGCATGTAAGAGAGCTGTATAACTCATTTCCCTTTATCGTAGGCCACGAATATATCAATCACCCCTGCTGTGGAAGCTTTCTGGAGGTTCAAGATCCGTATGCTCCACGACTGCTGGACTAAGTGTGTAAATGTAGGTTTTCTAAAATTGACTCCCTCTACCGTAGGCCACGAACTTATCAATCACCCTTCGTATGGCGCAGTGATCACTAACTGCAGCATATCTGGTAAAATATTGTCTAAGCACGTGATTACTGCATCTCAGAACTCCCGTCAGTAATTAGAATACTCTAGTTCCACATAGCTCTTTTGTTTAAAAAGGATTCTTACAGAGTTGGACATCAGAGTTCAGTATGAACAGGCAATATTTGTTGTCTCCCACCAGCTCATTCTATACGTGCTATTAATTAGTATTAAAGGAACAATAGATCCTTTGATTGGTCGTCTCCACGCTACAAAATCTCTACAAAAAAATCATCTTTTAATGCAAACAGTTAGCTAGAGAACCAGAGTCTATAAAATAGCCACAAGAGGTTCTGTCGATACTGGAAATCGACCCACACACACAATGCTGGGGGAACTCATTAGGTCAAGGAGTGTCTATGCAAATGAACAAAGGCTTCTGAATAAAGGAAGATTCTGGATTCTTGCCCCTTCCTTTCTAGTCCTGATGAGAGTTCTCGGCCCGAAACGTCGACTATTGTATTTATTTCTTTCCATAGATGCAGCCTGACCTGCAGAGTTCCTCCAGGATTCTGTGAGTGTTGCTCTATAAAACTGCTGAAATATCTGACCCTCCTATTTTGATTCGAAAGGTTTCTTTTGAGAGCGAACATGTTTTTGTCCTTTGCTCCAACAGGCAAACGACGTAAATCGCACTTTGAAGTTGCAGACTGCGTGCTGTACTAAGTTCTGTGTGTAGTACAATACGGTAGAGTGGAGTTACGTCTGTGCCTGTGAGATGAAAGCACACACATAGGGGCTGTCGAGCAATTTTATACATCGGCAAAGCAGAAAGGTCAGAAATTGCTGCCGGCAATTTGAATCCTCAGATTCGGCGAGTGTTTAAAATTTTTTAAAAAGAGATTGTGCTCAATAGCATATATTAGCTGTTCATTGCCTTGCCATAACAATAGCTATAATAGAATCAGAATCAGGTTTATTATCACTGGCATATGTAGTGAAATCTGTTGTTTTGCGCCAGCAATACGTAATCATAAAACTATAAATTACAAGAATAAATATATTTTAAAAGATTAAATTTAATGAGTAGTGCAAAAGAGAGAAAAAATGTTGAGATAGTGTACACGGGTTCATTATCCATTCAGAAACGTGATGGTGGAGGGGAAGACGCTGTTGCTGAAATGTTGAGTGTGTGTCTTCACGCTTCTGTACTTCCTTGATTGTAACGATGGTAAGGTTGCGGGTGATGGGAGTCCTTAATAATGGATGGAATATCAAAACAAAGATTTAGTTTGTGCTAACCCAAACAAATCCCTTTCACTCTAAGACAATTCCTTACAGTAAGATGTCATCTCTGCCCAATGGATCCTATCTAGGGTTATTCTCTACACAAGAGCTGCTGCAGATGCTGTCCATCCAGAGTGACACACACAAACTGCTGGAGGAATTCAGCAAGACAGGCAGCATCTATGGAGAGGAATAAGATCCACGTGTAGGCCTGTGACCCTTCAGCAGGACTGGAAAATCAGGGGGTAAGAAGCCATAAGAAGGTGGGGGAGGGGAAGGAGTACGAGCAAATGAGGGAAATTTGAGGCCATGTGAAGGGGAGAGTAGGTGGATGGGGGAGGGGTGATGAAGTGAGAAGCTGGCTAATTTAGTCATTCTGATGTAATTTTAATTACTAACCACAAAATTCCACTGAAATAGCAGCCTTGTCAATTACCAAATGGGGGAGTGATTAAAACACACACACACACACACACGCACACACACACACACGTACAGAAACACACGCACACAGACAGATGCACACACACACACACACACAGACACACACCCAGACACACAGACAGACACACACACACACACACACACACACACACACACTCGACTGAAGCAGAAGTTCAGAACCACCAGATCGCCAGGAACACAAGAGATTCTGCAGATACTGGAAAGACAGAGTAACACACGCAAATGCTGGAGGAACTCAAAGCTTCGACTCGCTATTCTTTTGCTCCTGTTACCTGACTTGCTGGGGTAACTACGAATCTGTATTAAAAATTCGGAAGAATATAAAATGCAGTATTCGTTTAAGCAAAAGAGTAAAATGAAGATAGTGCCTAAACTACATGAGAATGACTAAATTAGCTAACTGTTGGAAACATTCTGGAATAATACAAACTGGTCCATATTTATATAAAGGCACCCTAATTCACACATTCCTTTAGTTGCAATTTTGATTCAAGCATTGAGAAAAAGATGTGAGATCACCCAGGTCTCTCGTTTGGAAGGAACTGTGTTTGATGCTTTCAATGTTTCGAACCAGACTTCGATTGGACTAGGGTTAGCCCCAAGTAGTTTTTGCTTTCCAGCGGATTGATTTAAAAAAGCCTACTGAACATCCTAACAAAGAATCAGTTGCATATTTAGCAATTGTTATTGTAGGGACTATGTGATCAGTGTCTGCCCATGGGACTTGCAATATGTCAAAAGTAGAATCTCCTGATGAACCATCGCAGATTGATAAAGTAAAACATTTTATTGGGTCATGTGCTCATGTATCTTCTTTTATTATTGATTTGCTTGTAGATGGACCAAGTGTCTCCTTCGTAAGGCAAAGTCAAATCGGAAAGTGTAATATATAAAGTGCTTAAGACCACAAGACAATGAATTATAGGGATAGAATGTGGTCATTCGCCCCATCGAGTCTGCTCCAGCATTCTATCGCGGCTGATTAATTATACGCCTCAACCCCATTCTCCAGCCTTCTAAGTCGTTAGTTTTAATTTACGTAGCCCCCTTTACACTTTGACAAAACCTGTGTGGTGCCTTCCGATACTAAAACAAAGAGCGGGCGGCACGACACCCTTTAATGTAAGTATTGACCAAGTCTACCCTTAACTTTCTTTTAGATGACTCGCATTTGAAATAATGTACGTGAATTTGAATAGTTTCTCTTGTGTATGCACGCGTGGGTCCCATGCAGCAATTACATAGCAGTTTCACTGTAAGAGGTGTGAATTGTTTTCGACGTACGGCGGCATCCATCGTTAAGTTCCCCCATCACCCAGAACATGCTCTCTTCTCATTACTACCATCAGGGAGGAGGTACTGGAACAGAAAGGCACACGTTCAACAGTTTAGGAACAACTTCTCACCTCCACCATTAGATTTCCGAACGGTCACTGAAGCAACACCTCACTATTTTTACTCTATTTGCGCCATTTATTTTTATACAATATTTATTATTGTAGTTTATAGCTTTTTAATGTATTGCACTGTTCTCCTACCGCAAAACAACAAATTACATGACATATGTCGGTGATATTAAACCTGATTCTGATTCAGATTAACTCCCATCTGGTACAAAACAAAGAGCCCTTAAAAGTGGCGAGGTTACTCCAGCCCGGCATTGATTGAGATCACCAAAAACCATCAAATACGACATATCCTTCTTGCTCTCAAATTCTTCCCCTCCCAGTATTTCCCCTCTATTATTTCCATCCACTTGCGCCCTCTTCACTTCCGTTTGATTGTTGATGAGAACCACCAACACTCAAACCACAGGAACGAGTTTTTACAGATCTCAGAGTGCAACTGAAAAAACATATATACTTACAATAATAAACCGTGTAGTGCCTTTTCATGCTTTACATACACAGTCAGTGCTTTCAGTACTGTTCTATTACATTCCTACACATCAATAGCACTGTTGCCACTCATGTGCCCCCCTGGGGTGGTATGCTACTACAATAGCTGAGGGGCTTCCTCAGCCATTCCGGCCCTTCCCTTTCCAGTCGTGGAAGAAGCCTGCACTGTGCTTCTTCCCCACCGAAACTTTGAGGTGGCTGCATCCCTCAGCACGTACTCCTGCCGCCTGGAATGTGCCTATTGGCAACATTCCTCATTAGACATCTCGATAGGCTGGTAAACCAACACGTTTCGGGCGTCTTTCATCGAGTTGATGTTCTGCCATCGGCAGTTGATGTTAGTGTCTATGTGTGGGATGAATCACGACACAGGCCCTTGTATCTTACTGACAGTAATTGATCCCTCCCAATTCTGCAGAATGACTGAAGTGGAAGAACATAATGGGATCAACCTAACTAGCTAATTTTGTTGGCCAGAACGGACACAATGGGCCGACTGGCGTCCACGTCCGCCTTAAGCTCTGACTGGTGAACTATATTGCTCCTATTATGGGGAGGTCTAGGACCAGAGGACACGGCTTCAGAATTGAGGGACGCCCCTTTAGAACAGAGATGAGGAGGAATTTCTTTAGCCATAGGGTGGTGAATCTGTGGAATTTATTGTCACAGACGGCTGCGGATGCCAAGTCATTGGGTGTATTTAAAGCAGAGATTGATAGGTTCTTGGTAAGGGCGTCAAATGTTACGGGGGGAAGGCAGGAGAATGGGGTTGAGAGGGAGAATAAATCAGCCATGGTAGTACTGGCCTATTCCTGCTCCTATGTCTTATGGTCTTACGGCCTCTTCGCCCGTGGCTTCAACGCCCGCTTGATTACCACCCCATCCACCATTCTAGGCATTCATTTCCATCGTTACCGACGTACTGTGGATTTATCGTATAGGATGTATATAATACTACTGTTCACTAGCATAGGCTGCTCCATCCTCAGCATCTCAACCACCAAGACCTTGCCGATGCAAGGGAACAACAATACCTACGAAAGGTGTATTTGGAAGAGATAGTCGGAGACGCAGATATCTGTAAACCTAGAGACTACTGTATAAGTTTAAAATAGGGCTAAGTGGGAGGTTGGAACCGGGAACGTACTGTCGGAGACCAAGAGTCCCACAGCACTTAAGGACCATAAACGCAGAGAAGGTTACAGAGCAACTGGTAAATGGGACTCGTGTAGGTGGATAATTGATGGCCAGGATGGACGGACGGACGGATTGAGTGGCCCTTTACTATGCTGCATGACCCTATGACTCCGCGACGCCCAAATTCGCATCTCGGTCTCCGTCCTCCTAACCTGGAAATGGATCCTTCATAATCGCTGAGTCTAATTCCTCTGAGACTCTTCTCAACAACTCAAAGGAAACATCTTCACCACAAGGACTCAAGAAGGCAACCCCGCCCCCCCCCCCAGTGTTCTCGAGACGAGTTGTGGAGGGGCGCAGCGATGCCCACACGCTGGAAATAGAATGTATGCACAAAAGATGTGTTCCAACAAAGATTACGTGACACATACGATGAATGCAAATTCAGTCAAATTCTTCCCTTCATGAGCGAATTGTACTTCGCGCCTTGTGTTATAGTTCGCACTACAGTAATGTTATATTTGGGCAACAGTTTCTAAGATAATAGAAAAATATTAACAATTAGCGGGACTTCATGTTTACTTGTCTTCTGGATCATTTTCACTCATCCTTTTATAATGCATAATTATTCCATCGAAGAATTTTTCTAACTATGCTACAGGGCTATTAAAACCATAGTTATTCGCCATTTTAGTAGTTTTTAATCCCCTGGGCAGTTAATCTGATCAACCATTCTAGTTAGTCCCCAACCCTACCCCCCCCCCATTATCTCAGTCACTGCGCTGCACAGTAAACACTTTAATGCATTTTTTATAATATTGTTTATATTTTACATAAATGTTGGTATTTATATATCTATGCACATTTATTCCATATGTATTTCTAACTTAATTTCATATAATTCTTTATTCTTTGAATATTGTTTTTTGTTGCATCAAACACCAACACACCGCAGCAAATTCCAAGTACATATGGCGAATAAAATCAATCCTTGAATAGAGCGGGAAACCAAATGTGACTGAGAAAATGGAAACAATAACATGCAGGGGAAGTAGAAACCCTTTAATAAGGCGGCATGAGTGGTTTGCGACTGTGCGGAATAAACACATGGAGAAAACTACAGGTAAGATTAGGCTAGTGTTAAATAGGCGGGTTGCAGGGTGATAAACTCGTTGGGCCGAAAGGGCCTATTGCGCGCTGTATCGCTAAGTAAATAAATAAACAAATAAATCAATAGATAAATAAATAAATACCCTAAAAACAAACGACAATAATGTTGGTCAGAACCTCTCAGACTCAAAAGGAGCAATATTCCAGAATAAAATGGATCCGCAGACAGTCTGAGGTGTACGGAAGCCCAATCTTGTAGAAAAGCCTCTCCACTTGCGAACCGCCAGCACTTATTCCCCCTAGTCAGGAGAGATGACAGGATGGCTTTACTGTGCACTGGGAGTTTGGCTGAATCTAACACAGCGAAAGCCAGAATATGGGTGGTCGCTTTCCTTATGTGAATATTTGTTCATGATGCAAGCATTATCACGCATTCTCCAATCTGCCCCTTTACAGTGAAACGTATGGCAGTATCGGAGCCACGCCTGCATGCTTTAACAGACCATTTCTCACAAAGTAACATAAATTATTTCAAAAGCCGCCATAACTTCAGACTTCGAAGTAAGTTTATTATCAAAGTAAGTACATGTCACCATACACTACCCTGAGATTCATTTTATTGCAGGCATTCAAAGTAGAAATATAATTCAATCAATGAAAAACTTTATACAAAGACTGACAAACAACCACTATGCAAAAGGAGACAAACTGCAAATACAAAAGAAATAATAATAACAACAAAATAACTTAAGTAACTAAATAGATAAATAAATAAATAAACAAATGAACAAATGGATAGAGAAATAGATAAATAAAAAGACAGGTAAATAAATAAGTAAATAAATGAATTACACCAAGAGCACGAGTCGTAGAGTTCTTGAAAACGAGTCCAGAGTTTGTGTTCAGTAATCTGTTCAGTGTTATCCACGCTGGCTCAGGAGCCTGATGGTTGAAGGGTAATAACTGTTCCTGAACCTGGTTGCATGGAACCTAAATCTCTTGCAGCTCCTTCCCGATGGTGGCAGGGAGAGGAGAGCATGGCCTGGATGGTGAGGGTCCTGGATGGGCTTAATGCATTACCCTGCAAAACAGAAACGCGATTGCAAAATATGGAAACAAAGCAATGTTGCACTATTTTCTCAATCTTAGATTTTTATTTTGCACGGGTCTGATGACTCTAAACGTTCATCGTTGAATTGAAAACAACAGGAATTCTGCAGATGCTGGAAATTCAAACAACACACATCAAAGTTGCTGGTGAACGCAGCAGGCCAGGTAGCATCTCTAGGAAGAGGTGCAGTCGACGTTTCAGGCCGAGACCCTTCGTCAGGACTAACTGAAGGAAGAGTTAGTAAGAGATTTGAAAGTGTGAGGGGGAGGGGGAGATCCAAAATGATAGGAGAAGACAGGAGGGGGAGGGATGGAGCCAAGAGCTGGACAGGTGATTGGCAAAGGGGATATGAGAGGATCATGGGACAGGAGGCCCAGGGAGAAAGACAAGGGGGGGGGGGAACCCAGAGGATGGGCAAGGGGTATAGTCAGAGGGACAGAGGGAGAAAAAGGAGAGAGAGAGAGAGAAGAATGTGTGTATAAAAATAAATAGCGGATGGGGTACGAGGGGGAGGTGGGGCATGAGCGGAAGTTAGAGAAGTCAATGTTCATGCCATCAGGTTGGAGGCTACCCAGACCTAATATAAGGTGTTGTTCCTCCAACCTGAGTGTGGCTTCATCTTTACAGTAGAGGAGGCCGTGGATAGACATGTCAGAATGGGAATGAGATGTGGAATTAAAATGTGTGGCCACTGGGAGATCCTGCTTTCTCTGGCGGACAGAGCGTAGGTGTTCAGCAAAACGATCTCCCAGTCTGCGTCGGGTCTCGCCAATATATAGAAGGCCAGATCGGGAGCACCAGACGCAGTATACCACCCCAGCCGACTCACAGGTGAAGTGTCGCCTCACCTGGAAGGACTGTCTGGGGCCCTGAATGGTGGTGAGGGAGGAAGTGTAAGGGCATGTGTAGCACTTGATCCGCTTACAAGGATAAGTGCCAGGAGGGAGATCGGTGGGGAGGGATGGGGGTGACGAATGGACAAGGGAGTCGCGTAGGGAGCGATCCCTGCGGAAAGCAGAGAGAGGGGGAGGGAAAGATGTGCTTGGTGGTGGGATCCCGTTGGAGGTGGCGGAAGTTACGGAGAATAATATGTTGGACCCGGAGGCTGGTGGGGTGGTAGGTGAGGACCAGGGGAACCCAAGTCCTAGTGGGGTGGCGGGAGGATGGAGTGAGAGCAGATGTGAGTGAAAAGAGGGAGATGCGTTTGAGAGCAGAGTTGATGGTGCAGGAAGGGAAGCCCCTTTCTTTAAAAAAGGAGGACATCTCCCTCATCCTGGAATGAAAAGCCTCATCCTGAGAGCAGATGCGGCGGAGACGGAGGAATTGCGAGACGGAGATGGCATTTTTGCAAGAGACAGGGTGAGAAGAGGAATAGTCCAGATAGCTGTGAGAGTCAGTAGGCTTATAGAAGACATCAGTGGATAAGCTGTCTCCAGAGATAGCGACAGAAAGATCTAGAAAGGGGAGGGAGGTGTCGGAAATGGGCCAGGTAAACTTGAGGGCAGGGTGAAAGTTAGAGGCAAAGTTAATAAAGTCAACGAGCTCAGCATGCGTGCAGGAAGCAGCGCCAATGCAGTCGTCGATGTAGCGAAGGAAAAGTGGGGGACAGATACCAGAATAGGTACGGAACATAGATTGTTCCACAAAGCCAACAAATAGGCAGGCATAGCTAGGACCCATACGGGTGCCCATAGCTACACCTTTACTTTGGAGGAAGTGTGAGGAGCCAAAGGAGAAATTATTAAGAGTAAGGACTAATTCCACTAGACGGAACAGAGTGGTGGTAGAGGGGAACTGATTAGGTCTGGAATCCAAAAAGAAGCGGAGAGCTTTGAGACCTTCCTGATGGGGGATGGAAGTATATAGGGACTGGATATCCATGGTGAAAATAAAGCGGTGGGGGCCAGGGAACTTAAAATTATCGAAAAGTTTAAGAGCGTGAGAAGTGTCACGAACATAGGTAAGAAGGGATTGAACAAGGGGGGAATAAAACCGTGTCGAGGTCTGCAGAAACAAGTTCGGTGGGCTGAGACAATATGTCTGCCAGGACAGGCAGGTTTGTGGATCTTGGGTAGGAGGTAGAAACGGGAAGTGCGAGGATCTGGGGCCCTGAATGGTGGTAAGGGAAGAAGTGTAAGGGCATGTGTAGCACTTGTGATATACTGCGTCCGGTGCTCCCGATGTGCGGCTGGGGTGATATACTGCGTCCGGTGCTCCCGATGTGGCCTTCTATATATTGGCGAGACCCGACGCAGACTGGGAGACCGCTTTGCTGAACACCTACGCTCTGTCCGCCAGAGAAAGCAGGATCTCCCAGTGGCCACACATTTTAATTTCACTTTCCATTCCCATTCTGACATGTCTATCCACGGCCTCCTCTACTGTCAAGATGAAGCCACACTCAGGTTGGAGGAACAACACCTTATATTCCGTCTGGGTAGCCTCCAACTTGATAGCATGAACATTGACTTCTCTAACTTCCGCTAATGCCCCACCTCCCCCTCGTACCCCATCTGTTATTTATTTATATACACATTCTTTCTCTCTCTCTCCTTTTTCTCCCTCTGTCCCTCTGACTATACCCCTTGCCCGTCCTCTGGGTTCCCCCCCCCTTGTCTTTCTCCCTGGGCCTCCTGTCCCATGATCCTCTCATATCCCCTTTGCCAATCACCTGTCCAGCTCTTGGCTCCATCCCTCCCCCTCCTGTCTTCTCCTATCATTTTGGATCTCCCCCTCTCCCTCCCACTTTCAAATCACTTACTAACTCTTCCTTCAGTTAGTCCTGATGAAGCGTCTCGGCCTGAAATGTCGACTGTACCTCTTCCTAGAGATGCTGCCTGGCCTGCTGTGTTCACCAGCAACTTTGATGATTGTTGAATTGACTATATTTCTTACATCCTTCATATACACAAGGAGTAAAAATCTTTTCGTTACGTCTCCGTCTAAATTGGGAATGTGCAATTTATAGCATTTTATACTAAATACTATGTACAACAGGAAATCAATATAACATAGAAATACAATTGTATCAGTGTGAATTAATCAGTCTGATGGCCTGGTGGAAGAAGCTGTCCCAGAGCCTGTTGGTCCTGGCTTTTATGCTATGGTACCGCTTCCCAGATGGTAGCAGCTGGAACAGTTTGTGGTTGGGGTGACTCGGGTCCCCAATAATCCTTTGGGCCCTTTTTACACACCTGTCTCTGTACATGTCCAGAATTATGGAAAGTTCACATCTACAGATGCGCTGGGCTGTCCGCACCACTCTCTGCAGAGTCCTGCGATTGAGGGAAGTACAGTTCCCAGACTAGGCAGTGATGCAGCCAGTCAGGATGCTCTCAGTTGTGCCCCTATAGAAAGTTCTTAGGATTTGGGGGCCCATACCAAACTTCTTCAACCGTCTGAGGTGAAAGAGGCGCTGTTATGCCTTTTTCACCACACAGCTGGTATGTACAGACCACATGAGATCCTCAGTGATGTGTATGCCGAGGAATTTAAAGATGTTCACCCTCTCAACCCCAGATCCATTAATGTCAATAGGCGTTAGCCAGTCTCCATTCCTCCTGTAGTCCACAACCAGCTCCTTTGTTTTTGCCACATTGAGGGAGAGGTTGTTTTCTTGACACCACTGTGTCAAGGTGGTGACTACTTCTCTGTAGGCTGCCTCATTATTATTTGAGATTAGGCCAATCAATGTAGTGTCGTCAGCAAATTTAATGAGCAGATTGGAGGTGTGAACGGCGACACAGACAAAGAGTAAAAGAGGGGGCTTAGGACACAGCCCTGAGGGGCACCTGTGATGAGAGTCAGAGAGGTGGAGGTGACGGAGCCCACTCTTACCACCTGCCGGTAATCTGACAGGAAGTCCAGGATCCAGTTACACAAGGCAGGGTGAAGGCAGAGATCCCTGAGCTTCTTGTCGAACTTGGAAGGGAATTATGGTGTGGAATGCTGAACTGCAGTCCAAGAACAGCATTTTCACATAAGCATCTTTCTTCTCTAGGTGTGTAAGGACAGTGTGTAGAGCTGCGGCTATTGCGTCATCAGTTGTATCGGTAGGTGAATTGTAAGGGGTCCATTTTGGGTGGTAGCATGCTGCAGATGTAGTCCTTGACCAGCCTCTCAAAGCATTTGCTTATTATTGAGGTGAGTGCGACAGGACACCAGTCGTTCAGACATGTTACTTTGGTCTTTTTAGGTACAGGGACAATGGTGGATGTTTGAAGCAGGAGGGCACTCTACACTGGGAGAGGGAGAGATTAAAACCGCTTTGCCTTCATAGATGCTGTTCGACTTGCTGAGTTAATCACTTTCACCACCATTGCATTAAAGTGGATTATTGTTGTAGCTCTTGTGAATGCTGCTGAATGCAGTTGATGGGGATAATAAATCAGCCATGATAGAACGACGGAGCTCCTATGTCTTATGGTTTTATGATGCTATGTACCTGCAAAGTTACTGCGATTGTTTTTCATTGCATACATGTACTTGTGCATAAGACAATAAACTCGACTCGACTTGCTCCAATTTCCAGCATTTGCGGTGTCTTGTGCCTCCATTTTTGTATTAGATATCCAAGATCCAAAACTCAAGGTTGTTTATTGCCGTTCATCAGTACGCGAGCGTGCATGAGAAATAAATGATTGTTAATCCGGATCCAATGCAAGAAAATAAAAAACAATAAGCATAATGAACACAATAAATATAAATACTGTAAATTGATTGTATGTACATAAAGTGACGCTAGGTACAGGAGCACTTTTTCATAAGGTGATTCTGACGGGAAGTTAAAAAATATTTTTATTGGTGGTGTGGTGAAGTGAGTTTATGGGTCGAGGTGTTGCCCAGCCTGACGGCTTGGGGAAGTGATTTTCTGAGTCTGGTGGTCCTGCTGTGGATATTGCGTGGCCTCTTCTTTGAGCGGAACACAGATCCAATGAACAGGGTGCGTGGGATCCTTCATTATATTGCTGGCCTATTTTTCTGGCACCTGCCTGTACATGTACCCTTGATGGTGGGTAGGCTGGTGCCCGTGATGGGCAGTTTTATCTACCTGTTGTAGAACCTTCCTGTTCACCACAGAGCAGTTTCCTTACCGTGCAGTGATGCAGTATATTAGTATGCTCTCAACTGCGCACCTGTACAACTGTAGAAGGTCGTGAGCATAGTTCAGCTCTCTTCAGCCGCCTCACACAGTAGAGACGTTGGTGAGCTTTCTTATCTGTGGAGTTTGTATTCTGAGACCATGAGAGGTTGTTCAAGATTTACACTTACAGGAGTGTGAAACCTCTTTGTGACGGTGGGCTCGTTCAGTACCCAGTCACCAGCTCACCCTGTTTTCCCGCTCACCTAGGCGCCCTGACTATCCCCCTGGCTTGAAGCAAGGTTGATTGGATGCGCTTTGATTTCTATCCGTTTGATTTTTATCCATTCATTTCCCAACCAGCAGAGTGCACTCCAGTTTTGGAGAAAGCCAGCCGAGCGCCTGTTGCTAGGAAACCACGTCTTTCCTGCCTGGAATAGTGTTCTTTTGTTCTGAGACTGCCAGCCTTTCCCACGGTGACATATGCTCCCCTCTGCCGCCTACTTAATAGCGAGGGGATATATCGATCGGCGCTGTTCTTACTGCTTAGCTGAGCGGGGGATGGAGATAATACGGATTCAAATAGGGTCAAAATAACCAGTACGTATAATTCCAGCTCGTTTCTTGATAAACCGGAATTTGGGCCCCTTTCTTGTGTGAATATTTTTTTTTCATTATGCAAACATTATCACACATCTGACCCATTTAAAATGACGATTGAAATTAATTTTTACGAATCTCCGAAAAAACATAATCCCAAAGTAACAAGGGCTGAGTGCAATTATTGAATGATATAATTAATTTACACTCCGGCGTGCGTTCATTGAAAGACATTTTTATTGCTAATTTTCTTAATGAAATCTGTGACGAAGAAGCTGGTCGGTAACAATCAATGAATCGGTTCTCCGGAACGCGTGCTGGCAATTGTCGAATTGTCCTTGATGATTCCTTGGTCGCACGTAAATAGGACCTCCCCACCTAACTCCCCACCCCCAACCCCTTCCCTCCCATTTCACCAGTGGGGTGAGGGGGACCCGATAGTGATGGAGAGAGTAAAAACACGAGAGACAGAGATAGATGGCGTGGAGATAATAGCTGAATGAAACAAAGGAACGGGAAAGGGGAAGGACAAGTGATTGTGTGTCACATCAGTGAACGCGATGTATTCCCCGCACGATCAGAGCGCACGAATACATTCGTGCTTATATTAAAATATAAAACCTTTTTGTTTAAAATGTACTGGAGATAGGTATAAACCTGGCCATAAACGTAAAGGCACGAAACAACTACAAAGAAACAGATATGATTAAGGACATATGATTGGTATTTAAAATAATGTCAGAATCAAGTTACTATCACTAGCATATGTCGTGAACTATGTTGTTCTGCGGCGTCAGTAAATTGGAATACATAATAAAAACTATAAATTACGATATATATACGTATATATAGTGCTACTTATGTGATATATATAAAATTACATTAGCAGCGCAAAAAGAGAGCAAAATATAGTGAGATAGTGTAAATGGGTTCATTGTCCATTGAGAAATCTGATGGCGGCAGGGAAGAAGATCTGAAGCGTTGTGTGTGCGTTTTGTCCAATTGTTGTCAATATTACATTGGTAATGATGTTGTGCCAGAGCTTTATTCCGGGGGTGTGGGTTGGGTGTGGGGGTTGGGGCCCAAACAGGCATTAATTACGCTAATGTCTTTAATGCGTTGATCAGGAGACGCGGAGAGAAAGGGACAGAAAGAATATGGCAAGCAGGCGGAAAGCAGAGAATGTCAAACGGGGTTAAATCACATTATCCCCGACCAGAGAAACAAATCGATGGACATCATAGCCCGGGATGAAACGAAATCATTGAAAACTGCGCAAAAAATATTGTGGCATTAGTCAAAGTAAATAAGACTTGAGTATAGGAAATCAGCCTCTGGTTTTGTCTATCTTGCCTCACCCAGCCGCTTTCTCTCTGTCTGTCTGTCTGTTTGTTGCCCCTCTCTACCTTGCTCAGTCATTAGTCTGCCTCCGTTTATCTTTGTTTCGCTGTATTTTTGACTCCGCTTCTCTCTGTCTTTTTGCTTTTCATTTTCCACACGCTTGTTCTTCCACTAATTTCGCCTCTTTGTCTCTGTATGCCTCGATTTTTTGTGTTATTTCTCTTTTCGTTCATATGCCTGTGTACGTGTTACTATTTCTTCACCCTCATTTGGTGTTTTGGGTCTGTCCTTGTATGAATGTTTGTATTTCTGTATGATGCATACTTGAATGTATGAATGTCTGTCTGCCTGTCTGCCCATTTATCTAACTGTCTGTCTCAACACTTGAGATTCAGCAGATGTTCGAAATCCAGAGCAACACACGCAAAATGCTGGAGGAGCTCAGCAGGTCAGGAGGCGTCTATGGAGAGGAACAGAGTTAACGTTTCGGTCCAAGACCCTTCATCAGGAAAGGAAGGGGGAAGAAACCAGAATATTCCTTTATTTAGAAATCATTATTCCTTTCCATAGATGCTGTTTGACCTGCTGAGTCCCTTCAGCATTTTTGTGTGTTATCTATCCATCTATCTATTTATCTATCTGTCTGTCTCTCTGTCTATCTATCTATCTAGCGATCTAATTTTTCGGAAATATTGGCGCACTGGCGCACCATCAGTACCATTCCACAAAAGAGGTACCAAATATTTGATCGATATTTTAAGGCGGTTCACCTGCCAATAACAGTTAACTAAAAATGAATCACTCCATTCATCCTCTTTGAGCAGTTAACACCAGAATGCCGTTAACATGTTTCCTATCATACGTCATAATCTCCGTAAAGATATGCATATTGCATTGTAAATATATTATCCTATAATACATTAGAACGTTTGGCCTGTGAGTCCCAATTATGCAAAACACTTTTAAAAATCTCCTCTCCTAATCGCATTGCAAAATGCTTGCATATAAGCTGCCGCGGTACAACCGCATTTAATGTTACCTTTTTTTAAAGAACAGGACTACAATAATACGATTAGCTAAATCGAAATTTTAACCGTTTAGCATGCCGCATTCTAAAATCAAATGAATGTCGAGGGGAAATATTTTAAAAATACCAAATGCAGCCCTCGTGGGCTGAAGTAAAACCACATTATTCGCAACTGGATTGATAACCGCGTTAAATGCAAAGAGTAGTGGATACAGCCGAGTCCATCACAGATCAAACCCTCCCCACCATTGAGCACATCAACAAGAGCTCTGTCACAAGAAAGCAGTATCCATCATCAACGACCCCCCACCACCCAGACCATGCTCTCCTATTGCTGCTGCCACCGGTACAGGAGCTTTAAGTCCCACACTGCTAGGTTCAGGACCAGTTACTACACTTCAACCAGAAGTCTACTGAACCGGCATGGACAACTTCACTCATCTGAACTCTGAACTGATTCCACAACCTATGGACTCATTTTCAAGGACTTTACAATTCATATTCTCAGTGTTATTATTTTGTTTTTCCTTCTTTTGTAATTGCACAAGTTGCAGTCTTTTACATTTGTTGTTTGTCCGTCTTTGTTTGCGCACCGTTTTCATTGCTTTTGTTTGCCTTTACTGTGAATGTCCGCAAGAAAATAAATCTCAGGGTAGTATATGGTGACCGAAACGTACTTCGATAATAACTATACTTGGATCTTTAAAATGCCTCAGAAGATTACAGCATCACTTTATAAATATATGATAAATCTATGGATATAAACTATCTTATGTATTTTGTTGTTTTGTGATTTTTTTGTTATTGCGTTCTTTACCTTATTGTGTGTGTTTTTTTGTGCTGCATCGGAGTCGGAGTAACAATTACTTCTTTCTTCTTTACACTTATGTATTGGAGATGACATTTAACAATCTTGAATTTTGAGATGGATTCGTATCGTCCAGGACCTTTGTTATAATGATAAAACAGTAAAGAATGTTATTTACCTGTAATAATGTTATCCTACTTCTACCAGTGCGTTTCTCATTCCTTTCTTTTATGTTATTCGTCTCCTTCCCTCACTATACTAGAGAACAATTGGGAGCAATCTGAACCAATAGTGGAATGAAGATTTAGCATTATCAAACTTAGCTGAAGTGAACTGGAAACTCCAATTGGAATGCTACATCGAAGAAAATGAAACAAGTTTCACAGATTTGGGAAATAAGGAAAACTAACTGCAAAAATAAATACCTAAGGACAATAAATAACGCATTGTAATTTGTTGGAACATACGAACATCGTTGTGTTAAGGTGAAACTAAATGCCGGAGGAACTCAACAGGTTAGGCAGCATTTATGAAAAGGAATAGTCCTGATGAATGGTCTCGGCCCAAAACGCTTTCCATAAATCCTGCCTGACCTGGATTCCAGCATTTTGTATGTGGGACTCGGCCCAAAACGTTGACTGTTTATTCCTCTCCATAGATGCTGCCTGACCTGTTGAGTTCCTCCAGCATTTTGTACACATATTTTTAATTGTTTTGAAATGCAGCACTCACATAAAGGAAAATATCTCATGTCAACTTATTGGCACAGTATGCCACCCAATTTATAGAGTAATTTTTCATTATTATTGGATTTGTTGTTGTTTGTGTAGTCATTTTAAAGGCCCAAAGCTTCATTGACCTACGTGCTATATGGTGTTGAAGGCAAGTAGCAAATCCCGATCCGGGTCCAAAAACCCTTTCATCCCATGCAGTCTATTTAGAGGGAAGTGAGCACTTCCGTTATGCGATTGTGGATGGAGATGAACTAACACATCACCCAGAGATTTTTGTTTTGCTCCTGAAGCTTGTCTTTTCACCCGGAGTATTATCTCTTGGCTGGTGATCGGCACTTAAAGTAATAGGGCGAATGTATAGTAAATCGTAAACGTAAGAGATTTTGCAGATGCTGGAAATCTAGAGTAACACACACAAAATGCTGGAGGAACTCAGCAGGTCAGGCAGCATTTATGGAGAAGAATAAACGGTCGACGTTTCGGGCCGAGACCCTTCATCAGGACTCAAAATGTCTGGGTCTCGGTTCGAAACGTAGGCTCTTTATTGATTGCTCCATTGATGCTGCCTGACCGGCTGTGTTCCTCCGCATTTTGTGTGTGTTACACGAAAATGCAGTGACGGAGCTAGTTCGGTCAAGCTGTAGATTTGGAGTTGATGCTAAAAGGAAGGTAACATTATCAATGGAGAATATGGAGCGAGGACCACACAAAATAGTGTTAGTAATCTATAGTATCGATATACTGTAATCACAAATTCGGTATTGAATAGACTTCTACATGGAAATGGTCTGATAGGTGCATTATGAAGGATCCCACCCACTTTGCTCATAGACTATAGTCCCACCCCCACCAGGGAGAAGGCTACATAGTATCCACGCCAGGACCACCGGACCACCGGACTGAAAAACAGTTACTGTACTTTCCCCAAGCAGTAAGGCTGATCAACACCTCCAGCCGCTAACTCACGCCTCCACAACCCCAATCACAACTCCTTTATCATTTCCTGGCAGAGTCACCTTATGTACAGACACTCCTGTGTCTAGTGTAACTTTATTGTGTTTTTTTTTGTGCTGCATTGCACCGAAGTGACAGTTATTTCGTTCTCCTTTACACTTGTGTACAGGAAATGACATTAAACAATCTTGAACCTAAGCGGTTTTATTTGCAAAGAATGTGAGAATAAGTTTTTTAGCAGTTCTTGCCGAAGTTAACTAATAAACTGTTACACAGAATGAAGGGCACGAGAAATTAAATACACTACGTGATTGTATAGTTTAGATAGTGAAAGATTCTGTGTCGATTAAATGGAAACAGTAACTACGGATTATTTGATGGATTAATCATTAAAATAAGTGAGATTGTGCTAAGTCAGATAGCCCCGAATTCAGACTCATACTACATTGAAATCGTGTACGTTCTGAAGGACGCACTGAAGCTCGGTTCAGCCACCGCAAAAGACTCGGTGGGGAAGGACCACAGTGTAAGGTTCTTCTGCTGTTGAAGAGAGTTGGGTGTGGAAGCCTCTCAAGCCCCAGTCCAGGGTGCCACATGAGTGACAGAGTGACAGCCGTGCTATTGATGTGGATGAATGTAATAGAAAAATACTGAAAGCATTGACGACCAATGTAAAGGAGAAAAAACGCATTGCACAATTTATCCTTGCACGTATTTTTAACATTAATAGTGTTTACTTTGACAATAAAAAGTAAGTAAATATTATGAAATAGATTGTCTAAACTAGTTACACACGCCGCATTCAAGCTTAAGAGTGGACAAATTAGGTCGGAGTTAGAATTGCATCGAAAATAACTGACAATGAAATATAGCAAAATCAAAAGTTCAAGGAGGACAACATTGGAAGGCGGGGGTGACTCAATGATAAAAACCATAGTAATATACACTATGTGGAATTGATTGGGCGAAACAGCGAGTGTTGGGTGGATATAAGACTCATTTGAGTCATTTGATATCAAATGAGTTCAAATATAGCTGGCATATTGTCTCGACTTAAACTCGAACTTTAGTCATATAATGTTTGAAAACATTGCATTCGACGACAGAAGATTCACTTTATTAGAATACAGAATGCAAGGCCTGGAGTTGGTAGTTATAGGAACTGGATTGAAGGAGTCTAATACACATTCAAATAAAATAAATGCTGAATTAAATGAGAGAAGGGGTAATCAAGGTTCAGAATTGTCTAATGTCATTTCCAGTACACAAATTTAAAGAAGAATAAAATAATTATCACTCCGGATCTGATGTGCGGCGCAAGAATACGCAATAAGATAAAGAACATAATAATAAAGAAAGACCATACAAAATATAATACGCCAACGACTACACTGAGAAACAAAGGGGACCCAGATCGGAAGCTCAAAATTTCTTGCCAGGTAGCATTATAAGGCAATTTCAAAATGGCTGTTTTATATATAAGGGCTCAATTGTTGGACGTGTAAATAAATATAAGCTCCTAATAAAGTCTGCACATGAATTTAAATTTTTAAAAAATCTTATGGAAAAATGTGCCAAATATTTTATGACTTTAAAATCAAATCTCGGTCTCAAAATTCTTACGTTTTACAATTCGGATATTTGAGAATTTATTTTTTTGGGGGGAAAATTCATTTTTAAAAGATTTCTGGACTGTGACAGCAGTGATGTTCATGTGATTGAATCCACCAAAGAACAGACATGTGAAGAGAAAACAAACAATACGGGTGCATGAAAAGGGAATTATGGGGAAAAATATAATTTCTAAGAAAATATCTTAATATATTTTGCATGTGATACCTTTATGAAAATATACATAATTCATGTAGAACAATATTAACTAAGACACCGCAACTATATACAACATCGAAAAGCTTTAAGAAGCGATCTCGCCTCCTGGTGACAAGAAAAGTAATGCAAGACAACAGCATCTTTGTATTGATTAATTTCAAGTGAATCAAATTATCAGTTGTGCATACGTATATCTGAAACCCTGTGAGAGAAAAAGAAATTGCACCGTCCCTGGGTGGGCTCGAACCACCAACCTTTCGGTTAACAGCCGAACGCGCTAACCGATTGCGCCACAGAGACCAACTGGCTACAGTTTGTTGCTCATGTAGTATTAGTAGAAATATTCTTCCTTTCTTTGTTAATTCTCTTTGCGTTTGGAGGATCATTACAGAGAACATTTTATTTAGAAACAATTAGAAAAAGATATTCCGTTCAATAGATTGCATGGTACTTTAACGGTACTAAAGCACATTAATCCCTTCCAGACTGATCTGATGATTCCTTATGTATTTTCATGCAGTGTACTACAGACGGTTTCAGATGTACATGTTGTTAATGTATTTTGGTTACTAGGAATAAGTAGACGTCAAATATCTTCACATACAAGTTGAAAAAGCAAAATTGATCATATAATTGCATTTCTCTGTAAAGCTTCGATGACTCTATAATTTGAAAGAAACATTAATTTTACAGAAAGTCAAGTGAAGGTGATGAACCACCAGGTTCAGGAAGAGTTATTACCCCTACAACCACCAGGCTCCTGAACCAGAGTGGATAACTTTATTCACCACAACGCTGAACTGATTCTCTAACTTACAAACACATTTTCAAGAACTGTACAACTCAGTATTATCTATTTACTTTTTAAAATTATTTGCACGGATTGTACTCCTTTGCACATTGGCTATTTGCCAGTCTTTGCTATTTATAGTTTTTCATAAATTCCATTGTATTTCTTTATTTTCCTGTAAATGCCTGCAAGAAAATTAATCTCAAGATAGTATATGGCACTTTGATAATAAATTTACTTTGAACTTTGAAAATGTTTAGTAAGATTTTAAATTATGATCCCGACTTTCATTAGAAATTCCAACTATGGAATAAATTAGGGAAAACAGAAATTGTTTTTGCCTCTAATATATATACCGTCTTTTGCTTTTTACAAAGAAAATCAAAACAACTGTTGTACTTTAGTGAAGCAGAACTAAATGGACGGTGCGCAATTGGCAAATTTGTCTCAGAATTATTGTTTTTCGTCATGCACAATGCAATCTTCTGGATGAACTCAACGGGCCGAGCAGGAACGATAGAAGCAACGGGGTGGTCGACCTTTCGGGTCGAGAGCATGCCTCGGCACCCGACTTGTCCTGACGCAGGGTATTGACCCGCAACGTTCACTATTTCTTTGACTTCACAGATGATGCTCGACCCGCCAGTCTCCCCCAGCCGTTTCATTTTCCGTCCAGATTTCAGCATCTGCAGTCTCTCTTAGTCCGCTTTTTCTAATTTCAGAAATCGGAAGGTGTTAGTATTCAAAAAAAACCCGAAGTCCTCGCGTGCGAATCACTGAAAGCTTATGTACAGCCATCACGAACAGTAATAGATATTGGTATTTAAAACTGAGGGAGGACCACAGTAAGGGGTTCTGCTGCTGGCCGGGTTGGGGGGCGAGCAAGCCCATCAATTATTGTGGTAGTCTTCTAACTATGAGTGGCAAAACTACTGTTGGTATTAAGAAATGGAATATAAGTCTACGCAACATACTGTCCATGAATGCAATTTTTAAAATTATGAATATAGTTTATTTTAGTTAAAATATCGACAGTTAAAAATTGAAATGATTAATGGGCAAATTAGTTTATTATTGTCACGTGTGCTGAGATACTGTGATAAACTTTGTTTTGAATGTCATCCGTACAGATAATTTCATTACAACAGTGCATTGAAGTAGTACAAGGGAAAACAATAACAGAGGGTTGTGGAGACCAAGTGGGTATATTTAAAGCAGAGGTTGATAGATTCTTGATTCGTAAGGCTGTCAAAGGTTAAAGGAAGAAAGCAGGAGAATGGGGTTGAGAGGGATAATAAATCAGTCATGTTGGAATGGTGGAGCAGACTCGATGGGCCGAATGGCCTAATTCTGCTTCTATAACTTATGGTCTTAAGGTGTTACAGTTACAGAGAAAGTGCAGTGCAGACAGACATTACAAGGGTTGTGGGTTTAGGGTGCGGCGACCCCAACATATCCTGAGGTTGTGTTGGCTGTGACGCAAATGACAACACTGTATGTTTCGACTCACTTTCGTGAACTTTAGTTCTGAATATTCTTTGCTTACGTTTTATTGATTGCACGATTTGCTCTTTTATTTTGCAGGTTGAGTGTTTGACGGTCTTTTTAAAAAAATGGGTTATATTGGGTTTCTTTGCTTTGTGCCTGCCTGTAAGGAAACGAATCTCAAGGTTGTATATAGCAACACACACAAAATGCTGGAGGAACTCAACAAGTCAGGCCGGCTGAAGGCTCTTGGCCCGAAACGTCGACTGTTGTCTTTTTTTCCATAGATGCCGCCTGGCTTGCTGAGTTCCTCCAGCATTTTGTGTGTGTTGCTGGGATTTCCAGCAACTGCAGATTTTCTTTTGTTTGTGATGTACTGTACATACTTGATAATAAATGTACTTTGAACTTTGATGTACATGTGATGAATATATATGAATCTGAATCTGAATGACGAAGAGATGGAATTGCTTACTCCTGCTTCTACATTCTTACTTCCGCTATTTTTTTAGTTGAAATGTTGTTGACACAACATTAAAATATACCTGGGTCTCGAGGAACATTCACAAAATGCCGGAGGAACTCAACAGGTCAGTCAGCATCGACGGAGAAAAATAGACAGTTGACGCTTTAGACTGAGACCCTTCATCAGTCCTGATGAAGTGTCTCGGCCCGGAACGTCGTCTATTGCTCTTCATAAATGCTCCTTGACCTGCTGAGTTCTTACAGCATTCTGTGCGTGTTACTTTGAATCTCCAGCACCTGCAGAATCTCTTGTGTTTTGAAGAACATTCATGAGTGCAGTTCTAATACTGGGGGAGGGGAGATGAAGAAAGATTGTTTGCGCATATCATTTTCGCAGGGCATCAAATAGTTAACAGGAAACCAGTGTGCTCGGTTGCAGCTGTCAATCAGCCGTCGGCTGCAGATGGATCAGGTTGCCCAGCTGATGTAAATGAATCTGCCTGCTGCGGGAGGGGGTGGGGGGAGGGGAGATAATTGGAGATAAATGGAAAAGGTAATAGATTACATTGGCTACAGCCTGGAAAAAAAGGCAATCGGTTGTTCTTTGTAATTACTCATTCCCGTCGTGAACGGGAAAACACAAATGAAAGAGAGAAAAACAAAACCAAAGGATGAAAATCAAAACTAGATCCTGAATGATTATTGTGACAACGTTCTTGATCCGTGGATTGAACTGGAGTAGGGAGAAAAATTGGTACGAATGATTGAATATTTCTTGCTCCCCCCCCCCACCACCAGAATTATAACATTCGCACAGATTGTAGGCTAGGTAATTTAATCGGAATCTTAATTGGAATATGGCTACCACGTTACATTTGCAGTATTAATCACATTCCGATCTCCAGTCTTTTGTTCATACACTCAGTGGCCCCTTTATTAAGTACCTCCTGTACCTAATAAAGTGGTCACTGAGTGTATGCTTGTGGTCTTCTGCTGCTGTAGCCCATCCGATGTTTTGTGTGTTCAGAGGTGTTCTTCTACACACTACTGTTGTAACACCTTCCTGTCAGCTTGAACCAGTCTGGCCATTCTCCTCTGACTTCTCTCAGTAACAAGGCATTTTCGCCCACTGGATGTTTTCTTTTCACGCTATTCGCTGTAATGTAAAATTGTTGTTCGTGAAAATCTCAGGATATCAGCAATTTCTGAGATACTCAAAGCACCCCACCAATGATTATTCCACGGTCAAAGTCACTTATGTCATATTTCTTCCCCATTCTGATGTTTAGTCTGAACAACTGAACCTCTTGACCATGTCTGCGTGCTTTTATGCAGTGATTTGCTGCTTTATGATTGGCTGATTAGATATTTGCATTAATGAGCAGGTGTACCTAGATAAATAAGCCCTCCATCTGCCCACTTCAAGAAATCTGGAGCAATTTTAGAATACTTACCTAGGATGGAATAATAAAAAAGAGTATAGAGTCATAAAGTTATCACAAATGAGGAAACAAGCCCTTCAGCCCAACTAGTCTATGCTTCATCCATGGTGGTTATGATGTACCTAATAAAGTGGCCACTGAGTGTATGTTGTATTTTCGACGTTGTTGATATGACTCAATACAAATTGTGTGCTGGAGTTCTGAAAATGTTTCAAACAGCTTCATTACGTTCTCAGTGTGAATGCGTTACATTAATAGCGATCCATGCCTGTAAAAAATATCACGCAGCTTTCGGCGCCTTTTCACGCACCGTATCAGGAATTTTGGTGCGTGCTGCATCCTGATTCGTCATCATGGTTACTCTGGTGAATGTTACTGGAACGACCACTATACTTAAAAGTACAAATTTCGTTACAAATTATCTGCCTCATTTCCTGACACAAATAGCAACGGTTCAGTTGTCTGCAGGCTAAAATTGTTGCGTGCGCGCGCCCGCACATACACACACGCGCGCGCGCGCGCGCGCACACACACACACACACACACACACACACACACACACACACACACACACACACACACACACTCACACACACACACACGCACACACACGCACACACACTCACACATACACACACACACACTCTCTCACACACACACATCTCACACACACACACACACACACACGCACACACACTCACACATACACACACACACTCTCACACACACACACACACATCACACACACACACACACGCACACACACGCACACACACTCACACATACACACACACACTCTCACATACACACACACACATCTCACACACACACACACACACACACACACACATACACACGCACACACACGCACACACACTCACACATACACACACACACACTCTCACACACACACATACACATCTCACACACACACACACACATCTCACACACACACACACACTACGATATTTGTATAAACACAAGAGATCCTGCAGATGCTGGAAATCCAATGTAACACGCACACAATGGAACTGGGCAGGTCAGGCAGCATCAATGGAGAGGAATAAAGAGTCGATGTTGTCCTGATGAAGAGTCTTGGCCGAAACATCGACTTTTTATTTCTCTCCATAGATCAGGGGCTGACATGGACCAATACCGTTAAGCAAGGGGTCCGTGGACACCAAGTTGGGAACCCTGCAGTAGACGCTGCCTCATCTGCTGAGTTCCTCCAGCATTTTATGGGGGATGTATTCGGTTCTGATGGAAGCCTGAAGTTATTAATTTTGCCTTCTCTATTCGATCTGCTGAGTGTTTCCGGCATTTTTGTTTGAATCAACGATCCGTTTTACCTGTTAAATGCATCGTACTGTAATTTTCAGATTGAAGACAGATAAACACTCAGTGGCCACTTTATTAGATACCTCCTGTACCCAATAAAGTGGCCACTATGTGCATGTTCGTGTTCTGCTGCTGTTCCCATTCATTTCAACGTTCTTGTGCACACCACTGTTGTAATGCGTGGTTGTTTGAATTACTGTCGCCCTCTGTCAGCTTGAACCAGTCTGGCCATTCTCCTCTGTCCTCCCTCATTATCAAAGCGTTTTCGCCCACAAAAAAAATGCCGCTCATTTGATTTTTTTTTTGTCTTTCGCAGCTGGATACTTGACGCTTGTCAATGAAAGACAAGCTAAAATCGTTGCATGTAAACACAAAAAGGGGCACATTTTAATATACAGAAGAGATCCTACAGATGCAGGATATACAGAGTAACTCACATAAAGTGCCGGAGGAACTCAGCTGGGCAGGCACTAACTATAGACTAACCAAATCACAAACAAGAGAAAATCTACAGATGCTGGAAATCCGAGCTACACACTCAGAATGCTGGGGGAACACAGCAAGCCAGGCAGCATCTCTGGAAAACAGTGCAGTCGACACTTCGGGCCCAGACCCTTCGGCAGGACTGGAGAAAAAAAGCTGAGGAGTAGATTTGAAAGGTGGGGGGGGGGGGGCGGGGAGGAGATAGAAACACCAGGTGATAGGTGAAACCTGGTGGGGGAGGGATGAAGCAAAGAGCTGGGGTTGATTGGTGAAAGAGACGAAAGGCCATGGAAGAAAGAAGGTGGGGGGGGGGGAGCAGTACCAGAGGGAAGCGATGGGCGGGCAAGGAGATATCATGAGAGGGACAATCGAATGGGAAATGGTGAAGGGGGGAGGGGTGGAGGCATTACCGGAAATTTGAGAAATCGATGTTCATGCCATCAGGTTAGAGGCTGACCAAGTGGAATGTAAGGTGTTGTTCCTCCGACCTGAGTGAGGCCTCATCACGACAGTGGAGGAGGCCATGGATGGACATATCGGAATGGGAATGGGAAGTGGAATTAAAATGGATGGCCACTGGGAGATCCCGCTTGTTCTGGGGGAAACCTTTTCCGACACCTTCTTTCCCTTTCTCGATCGCACTGTCTCTATCTCCGTAAACAGCTTATCCACCGATGTTTATTACAAACCCATGGACTCTCACAACTACCTAAACTACACTCGTCCCACTCGACTACTTGTAAAACGCCATCCCCTTTCTTCAATTCCCCCGTCTCCGCTGCATCTTCTCTCAGATGAGGCTTTTCATTCTGGAACGAAGGAAATATCCTCCTTTTTAAAGAAAGGGGCTTCCCTTCCTCCACCATCAACTCTGCCTTCAACCACATCTCTTCCATTTCACGCACGTCTGCTCTTACCCCCATCTCCCGCCAGAGATAGGGTTCTCCTTGTCCTCACCTACCACGTCACCAGCCTCCGCATCCAGCACATAATTCTCTGAGACTTCCACCACCTCCAACGGGATCCCACCTCCAAGCACATCTTTCCCTGCCCCCCCCCACCATTTTCTGCTTTCTGCAGGGATCGTTCCCTACGCGACTCCCTTGTCCATTCGTCCCTTCCCACTGATCTCCCTCCTGGCACTTATCCTTGTAAGCGGAACAAGTGCTGCACCTGACCCTACACCTCCTCCCTCACTACCATCCAGGGCCCTAAACAGTCCTTTCAGGTGAGGTGACACTTCACCTGTGAGCCTGTTGGGGTCATTTACTGTGTCTAATGCTCCCGGGGTGGCCTCCTGTACATCGGCGAGACCCAACGTGGATTGGGAGATCGCTTCACCAAGCATCTACGCTCCGTCCGCCAGAACAAGCGGGATCTCCCAGTGGCCATCCATTTTAATTCCACATCCCATTCCGATATGTCCATCCATGGCCTCCTCCGTTGTCGTGATGAGGCCACACTTAGGTTGGAGAAACAACATCTTATATTCTGGTTGGGTGGCATCCAACCTGATGGCATGAACAACGATTCCTCAAACTTCCAGTAATGCCCTCCACCCCCCTCTCCCTCACCATTTCCCATCTCCTTGTCCCTCTCTCACCTCATCTCCTTGCCCGCCCATCGTCTCCCTCTGGTGCTCCTCCCCCCTTTTTTCTTTCTTTCATGGTCTTCTGTCTCTTTCACCAATCAACTTTCCTGCTCCTTACTTCATCCCTCCACCTCCCGGTTTCACCTATCACCTGGTGGTCTTCTCTCCCCCCCCCCCCCCCGCAATCTTTTAAATCTACTCCTCAGTTTTTTTTCTCCAGTCCTGCCGAAGGGTTTCCACCCGAAATGTCGACTGTACGTTTTTCCATAGACGCTGCCTGGCCTGCTGAGTTCCTCCAGCAGTTTGTGCGCACTTGCACAATATATTTAGCTGTCTGGGTTACATTAAGTTATAATCTAATAAGGCCGATGCTCTGCTATTCATGCTTCATTCTCCATTAAATAATTAGATTTTAATACTGATTTTATGAATCGCGAACAATCCGCACCCTCTTCACTACCTCCTCCCATTATTTATTTGTGATCTTCTGGAAAGCCTCGAATTCTGCAACGAGAGCTAATGTGAAATACCCCCTCTCAATGCAGAATATCCCCTGCCCTACCAACGTTACGTGGAGCCTCCCAATTCCGACCTCTACCGCCAAAAAAGACGTAGCACTTTTAGCTGACCAAATTTAAAGCACTCAAAATAAAATTGCTCAGAAGATTACTTGTATATTTCCTTACCGTTGGAGAAAATGGAAATCTAACCATTGTTCCAGCTCCAAGTGATGTACCACGTGGTGGAACTCGTGCGGTGGACTCCATTCTGCAGACGGCGAACTGGCTTTATGTCTGCACAAATATTCTGGGACCCACTTACAGTGGTCTGCGAATACAAGGACGTTCCTTTAGAACAGAGCTGAGGAATTTCTTCATCCAGAGGGCGGTGAATCTGTGGAATTCATTGCCATGGACGGCTGTGAGGGCTTTCTATATATTGGCGAGATCCGACGCAGGCTGGGAGACCGTTTCGCTGAACACACATCTTTCCCTACCCCCTCTTTCTGCTTTCCGCAAGGATCACTCCCTACGCGACTCCCTTGTCCATTCCTCTCCCCCCACCCCCCACCCCACCATCCCTTCCCACCGATCTCCCTCCCGGCACTTATCCTTGTAAGCGGAACAAGTGCTACACATGCCCTTACACTTCCTCCCTTACCACCATTCAGGGCCGCAGACAGTCCTTCCAGGTGAGGTGACACTTCACCTGTGAGTCGGCTGGGGTGATATACTGCGTCCGGTGCTCCCGATGTGGCCTTCTATATATTGGCGAGACCCGACGCAGACTGGGAGATCGTTTTGCTGAAAAGCTACACTCTGTCCGCCAGAGAAAGCAGGATCTCCCAGCGGCCACACATTTTAATTCCACATCTCATTCCCATTCTGATATGTCTATCTACGGCCTCCTCTACTGTAAAGATGAAGCCACACTCAGGTTGGAGGAACAACACCTTATATTCCGTCTGGGTAGCCTCCAACCTGATGGCTGAATATTGACTTCTCTAACTTCCGTTAATGCCCCACCTCCCCTCCGTACCCCATCTGTTATTTATTTATTTATTTTTTATTATCATCATCTTTCTCTCTCTCTCTCTCTTTCTCCCTCTGCCCCTCTCACTATAACTCCTTGCCCATCCTCTGGGCTCCCCTCCCCCTTTCTTTCTCCCTAGGCCTCCCGTCCCATCATCCAGCCTCATATCCCTTTTGTCAATCAACTTTCCAGCTCTTAGCTCCATCCCTCCCCCTCCTGTCTTCTCCTATCATTTCTGATCTCCCCCTCCCCCTCCCCCTCCCCCTCCCACTTCCAACTCTCTTACTAGCTCTTCTTTCAGTTAGTCCTGATGAAGGGTCTCGGTTCGAAACGTCGACTGTACCTCTTCCTAGAGATGCTGCCTGGCCTGCTGCGTTCACCAGCAACTTTGATGTGTGTTGCTTGAATTTCCAGCATCTGCAGATTTCCTTCTGTAAAGCGGAGGTTGATAGGTTCTTGATTAGTAAAGGATATCAAAGGTTACAGGACAAAGGCAGAAGGGGGGATAATAATACACTTATGATGGAATGGCAGAGCAGACACGATGGGCTGAATGGACTAATTCTGCTCCGATGTCATAATTTCTCATGACCTTAGGACAATTTGTATAGCATTTTTGTCAGGTTGTGCAGGATATTCGACCGACAAGATGCAAACTAAGGACAATGAATTGAGGGTAATTTTAGTAATTGAGGGTAACTAGTTTGCACATATTCACTCTGAAAGAGTGGATGTTGGAAACTGAATTAAAGCAGAAGATGTTGGAAATGCCCATCAGATCAGTAAGAATCTGTGGAGAGAGAGAGAGAAGAAAATGTTAATGTTTTAAATCAGAGACTCGTCATTAAAACTCTCATACGATGAACTATTTCTTTGTCTGCAAGGCACGTTCAGTGTGTGTCAGAATCAGGATCAGGTTTAATATCACTGGCATAAGACGTGAAATTTATTGTTTTTCCGCAGCAGTATATTGCAATATATAATAATAATAAAATATAAATCACCTTAAAAATTACAGAAACATTAATTAAATAAGTGGTGCAAAAAGAGAGCAAAATAATAGTGAAGTAATGTACATTGTCCATTCAGAAATCTGATGGTGGAGGGGAAGAAGCTGTTCCTAAAATGTTGAGTGTGCATCTTCAGACTCCTGTACCTCCTCCTTGCTGTTAGAGATGAGATGAGGGCATGTCCTGGGTGATGGGATCCTTAATGATGGATGCAACCTTTTGCGCGTGTGTGTGTGTGGTTATAATTCTTCTCATTTGGTGATTTAAGGAACCTCTCTGGAGTCGTCCCCTCACTGCAGACCCCGCTCGAAAGGGTGGGAACAAGGCGGAGTAACCATGGCCCATGAGCATCAAATGCATCTCGCTGCTGGGGTGGTTGCTAATGACTTCTGTCATTACTGAATCACACAGCACAGAAATAAAGCGGCTACTTTATAAGGTACAGGAGAGGAATTCGGTGTGGACTTCTGCTGCTGTAGCCCATCTATTTCAAGATTCGACGTGTTGTGCGTTCAAGTGTGCTCTCTGCACACCGCTGTTGCAACGCGTCGTTATTTGAGTTACTGTCATCTTCCTGTCAACTTGAACCAGTCTGACCATTCTCCTCTGACCTCTCTCATTACGAAGGTGTTTTCGCCCGCAGATCTGCTGCTCACTGGACTTTTTTTTGTTTGTTTTGTACACTATTCTCTGTAAACTCTAGAGAATGTTGCGTGTGAAAATCCCACGAGATCAGCAGTTTCTGAGATACTCAAACAACTCCGTCTGGCACCAACAATCATTCCATGGTCAAAAGCACTTAGATCACATTTCTTCCCCATTCCAATGTTTGGTCTGAACAACAACTGAACCTCTTGACCATGTCTGCATGTTTTTATGCACTGAGTTAGTGCCACATAATTCGATATTTGCATTAACGAGCAGGTGTACTGGTGCACCAAAGATAGCGGACACTGAGTTTAGTTACACTGTCTACCCTGCCAATGCTAATTGCTTGAAGCAGCTATCCCCTTGGTCTTACTCTTTCCCCATACCCTTGTACTTTTTATTCTCTCAGTATAAGTATCCAACTTCTTTTTGGAAGTTGCTATTTAATCTGCTTCCATCAACATTTGCAGCACTTCTTTCAAAATTATAAAGGTAGCAATCATTTCGAGAGGACTAGAATACAAGAGCAAGAATGTAATGCTGAGGCTTTATAAGGCACTGGTCAGATCACACTTGGAGTGTTGTGAACAGTTTTGAGCCCCTTTTCTAAGAAAGGGTGTACTGGCATTGGAGACGGTTCAAAGGAGGTTCACGAGAATGATTCCGCCAAGTAGTGTACCGGAACATTTGATGGCTCTGGGTCTGTACTCGCTGGAGTTTAAAATAATGAGGGGGTATCTCATTGAAATCTATCGAATATTGTAAGGACTAGATAGAGTGGACATGGAGAGGATGCTTCAGATAGTGGAGGAGTCTAGGACCAGAGGGCACAACCTCAGAATAGGAGGACGTTCCTTTAGAAGAGAGATGAGGAGGAATTTCTTTAGCCAGATGGTGGTGAATCTGTGGAATTCATTGCCACGGGCGGGAGTGGAGGACAGGTCACTGGATATATTTAAAACTGACATTGCTAGGTTCCAGTAAGTGCATCAAGGGTTAAGGGTAGACGGCAGGTGAATAGGGTTGAGGATGAAAACAAAACAGCCTCGATAGAATGGCGGAGCAGACTCGACGAGCAGAATGGCCTAATTCTGTTCCCATGTCTTATGGTCTTGTTCCTGTTTTAAAATCTGCTCACCTCCCATCCCCGATCCCATCGCTAACACATCAGCCTACCTGCTTTCAATTTTTTCATCTATTCTGCATACCTTACCTATGTCCTCTCGTTACAGACAGTCCCGGCAGTAGAAACAGTTCCGGGACTGTAAATTAAAGCATGTCATAATTAAAGGAAAATCGACATTTCAGATTTATTGCCGTTTATGGGGTTTGCCAAATCCGATCTCTCCCATCATCCCTGTTTATAATGCGGATTTAGCGGAAAACGTAACTAATCGCTTCGCGTCCAAGGAAAGATTGCCGGTCTCATGCAATAAAACAGGAAATCGCCCTAAGACTCTGGAATGTGTTTTTTTTTCCGGAATGTGTAAAATAAACCTCTCCAGGGATCTGAAATTAAAATCTTCGGGGGATATTTTACTAATTTATTGAGCGGTGAAATGGTTAAGAGAACTGTAATGTACATTCGGAACTTCATTAGATCAAACATAAATCTAAGTTTGTGAGATCCCATTGTGTTGTAGCGTTGCTCTATGGGACGCGCATTTATTAAGCTAAACCCAGGGGAGGTGGAATTATACGTGAACAGAATAAGGCGAGGTATTAAAGAACCGGACGGGTGTAGTAAGAAACTTCTTTGTAATTCTTCACTTACTCGGGATAGGTCGAAGAGCTCTACAACCAATGAAGTTGCTTTCCACTGTTGAAGGAGCTGTCTAAATTGCACACAGCAAGTTTCGATAAAATAGCTTTATTTGTGAAGTGTACATGGAAACATCGAAATTTACTGTGAAATGCGTCGTTTGCTTCAAATCAAATCAGCGAGGATTGTGCAGAGCAGCCCTCAAGTGTCGCTATGTTTCAGACGCTAACACAGCATGCCAACAATTTACTAATCGGAATGCATCTCCGTTGAGTTGGGTGTTACAAGGACAATAACTGGATTAGTGTTGGAACAAGGAGATCCTCCTGATGAGATCTGTAGCACTGTGGTAGTAGCTTGGCTGGGTTTAGTCACTAACAATATAGTTGATATTTCAGGTAATCCTGCAACTTGATCGGGTTGGATGGGTTCTATCATTCCTCAAGAACGTCATCCTGAGAATATTGCAACGCACTTAATAGGCATTCGGCAGATCCACAGCGGCCTTCTACTGTGGTAAACTTGACCTTATCAACGGAACTTCCAATCCGTTCCCCTTCAAGTACGTGTCTCTTAAAATCCATTTCTTCTCATCAGCAAAGATCTCATAAAAGCATAGAATTACCGCGGCACGGAAGTTGACCATTTGGCCCGTCGAATCAGTCACAAGGTCCGCTCGATCCCACCAGCCCCGCAGAATATTCACTCTTAGTTGTTTTTCAATTCCCTTTCGACGTTTCAAATTGATTCCATTTCTGCCACACCCTCTAGCAGTGAACTTCACTCGGTGTAGGATATTGTTTATTCGAAAGGCCTCCGACGCATCAACAATGGGTTTCAGAAACCCCTTGCTTCCGTCAGGAAGGAGATACAGGAGAATCAGGACTAGTACAGCTCGATTGAATAACAGATTCTTCCCTCAGGCTGTGAGACCCTGTCACCACCGGGGTCTTGTCACTAGGACAGTGAGCTGTTTACAGCCGACTGTCTATTGTTTACCTGTGCTCACTAAATGCACTTCGAATTACGTTTTAATAACTTATTTGTGTGAATATTATGCTTTATGTGCTGTGTGATGTATGTTTTGTGGGTGCACCGTGGTCCGGAGGAACAGTGTTTCATTTGGTTGGAACAGGTATTTGAATTTGTACTTGAACTTGAAAATGCTCTTCCTTGGAGACTCGACTCCATGGTGCAACGTTTCCTGGATTCTCATGAAGACAAATTAACACCTATTAATGATCTTATTTGATAAATATTCTTTCACTCCTCGTGATTGCTCTTGATCCTATTACAGGATGCGAGCGTGACAGGCAGAAACTTCTTTTATTCCCCGCCCAAATGCAAGTTTAGTGTCACTCAAGCATACAGATGTATACAGCTAAACGAAACAGTGTTTCTCTGAGACCAACGTGTAAAACACAGTACATATATCACACATAACACATCAAAATAATATCAACACAATAATATTAACAGATATTTAAGAGGGAGTTAGATATGGCCCTTGTGGCTACGGGGGTCAGGGGCTATGGAGGGAAGGCTGGGTCGGGGTTCTGAGTTGGATGATCAGCCATGATCATAATAAATAGCGGTGCAGGCTCGAAGGGCCGAATGGCCTACTCCTGCACCTATTTTCTATGTTTCTATGTTTCTATAAAATATTCTGTGGATGTACAAGTTGACATAAAGTGCATATACGACATATCGTTAAATGTACAACAATATTACTGTTACTGGCACTGCCATAAATAATGTAGACAGAGTGTTCAGAAGTCTCACAATCTGGGGGAACAAGCTGTTACCCAGCCTAACAGTCCTTGTTCTTATCGTGCAGTACCTTCTACCTGATAGTTGGATGTCAGAGAGGTTGTGGGATGGATGGGAGGGGTCCTTGACAATGCTGAGGGCTCTGCGAATGCAGCGCTCTGGTATACTCTGTGTCCTTATTCTCCATTGAGGTGGTGATCCATCCTCTTGAACTGCGACGATGCTTCGAATGTGCTGCTGGGTAGAGAATGATTCCGATTAGATGAAGGATTAGACGGGTAAAGAATTTGGTGTTCAGCTTTGCAGTCCAAATTCCATTTGCCATAAACACGGTATATAAACGCAAGAGATTCCGCAGATGCTGGAAATCCAGGTTAACAAACACAAAATGCTGGCTGGTAATTGGACAGGAGAACGTCAACTACACCGTCTCCACTGGGAAATCTACCTTCAAACCCTGAGCCTCAATCTCACTGTGCTGTAATTTATATACACTGCTACAGAAAATGCTGAAGTCAGGCAGCAGCGATTGAGCGACATATGGAGGGGACATTTGTAGAATATCGATCCGAAATGTCGTCTGTTTATTCCCTTCCATAGATGCCGCCTGGCCTGCTAAATTCCTCTAGCATTTTGTGTAGCGTTGTATATAATTTATACCACTGTGCGATTAAGGCTCGGGGCTTGTACATCGATGTCCCCGTGAAGACAGAACCCAGAGAGCGTTGTAGTTCTCGTTCCCCCGTCCAATTACAGTACCTGCCTTCGCTTCTCGTCCTTCAGCTAAGCCCCGAAACGAAACCTCAGCGACTTTCTGTCGCAAGTACCTTAACCCTGATTTCTTTAGTTTGAAGCACGAAGCCAAATTTAATCATTTTATACATTGATCCGGTATAGGCTTGTATGACATCCATAGAGCACTCTCAACATCTGCAGCTGTCAGCGAGAGAGTCAAATCAGCGAACTATTGATCATGGGACTTCCATTCAAGATGGTGCTGCCGATACACGACGATGCTTTGCAGGGAGCCCAAAAAACTTCTAGATTCAGCAACAATTATTACCCTTCAACAATCAGGCTCCTAAACCAGCGTGGGTAACTTCACTCACCTCAACACTGAACAGTTTCCAATCTACCGAACCAAATTTCAGGACTTTACAACTCATGTTCGCAATATTATTAATTATTATTGTTTTTTATTATTTGCAGTTTGTCTTCTTTTGCACGTTGGTTGTTTACTTGTCTTTGTGAGTAGTTTTTCATTTATTCTATTGTATTTTTTCTGTCTACTGTGAATGTCCGCAAGAAAATGAATCGCAGGGTAATATATGATGACATATACGTACTTGACAATACATTTACTTTGAACTTGTGAACACTATGAATCAGTGTTTGGCTTAATATACGCCCTGTTTCAAAGTTGTTTTCAGTTGGGATGATCTCTCATCGGCTATGAAATGAACCACGGAGTTTCTCAAAAAATGGAATTTTCAAGAATCAAAGACTGGGGACTGTAGACTGTACAGATTTTCAGGGATTGTCTCATGTCCAGTGGAACAACTGGCTTTAAAAGTATGCTTAATCTAAAATGACTCATGCATCCAAAACTGATGACGTGAGCCTGGATTACTTGTGGGGATATTTCATAATTAGATTCATTCTTTCCAAAGGCAGGTTGTTCATTCAACAGCTGTGCCAACTGCATTTCCTGGTAACTCGCGCCAGACTTGGCTCTACAGACATTCAAAATGTTGCCTTATAACTAGAAATTACGACCTTCTAATAATCTGAAGTTAGCGAAAATAAAGAGAGTAATCGTGACTCGAGAGAGACTGCGGATGCTAATAATCTGGAGCAACATACAAAATTACTGGAGAAAGTCAGTGGGCCAGGCAGCATCTGTGGCAGGAAACGTACAGGCGAGGATTCGGATCCGGACAGAGAAATAATAGCGGAGTGGTTGTCACGATAAACGCCACATTTCGCCAATAAAGATGACATCCTCGTCGCCATTTTCTCTAACTGGCAAAATGAAACTGGCCTATTTCAGGGAACATCTCTACAATTTGAATTCTATATACAAGATCATTGAAAAGACCCTAACATTCCTTTTCAATTATCTTTCTATCGCTGGTTTAAGCCCACACGTAGTATGAATTTGCAAACTACGGTCTACAAGTCCCACTGTGCCAAGTGTGTGTGTGTGTGTGGGGGGGGGGCGGAATGTTCTGGGATGGGGTGAACCAAAATCAGAATCAAGTTTAATGTCATTGACATATATTGTGAGATACGTTTGTATTTCAGCATAGAGAATACAGTTTCTTTCAAATTAACTAAGTAGTGCAAAAATGGAGCAAAACTAGTGAGGCTGTGCTCATGGGTTGGTTCACTGTCCGTCCAGAAATCTGAAAGGTGGAGAGGAAAAAGCTGTACCTCCTCCTATCTTATGGTAGCGATGAGAAGAGGCAGGTCCTGGGTGATGGGGGTCCTTAATGATGGATGCCGTCTTTTTGAGGCATTGCCTTTTGAAGATGACTTCGACGCTGGGGACACTAGTTCTGCCCCTACCTCCTAACCCCCCAGCTCTCTTCTCCCTTTCTTTGTTGGAAATGGATGGGACCGGATGGAGTTTGAGGATTTCCAGACTCTTGTTTTAACGAAGCTGTGTCAGTAACATTTATAATACAATAATAAAAAAACTTCCACGAGTTAACTGTTACTTCACTGAATCAAACCTGCCAAATGCCCCGTTATTATCTACCACCACTCTGCCCCGAAACAAGATTAGCATTACAACGTTTGTATTAAGTTCAAAAGACCACTCTTTTAAAACATTATTTTAATATGTAAATTAGAACAGGAAAGAACTCTTAGTTTACTGCAAATTTTAAACTTTAGAACCTGTTGTGGGTGCATTTTGCAGGCCTCTTCTAGAATCAAGACCCGTCTACGTCTATATTTGTTTCTGTCATTTACAATATATTGTAGTATTGATTGTGTTCAGCATTGAACATGAACTTTAAATAGGTTTCTTCTGTCAAGAATTAGGAAAAGAAGAACTGATTTTTATTTATGTGGAGCATTTTAACATGCTAATTTTTGTAGGTTTCAGCTGACAGTTATTGGGTAAAACAGTTATATTTGCCCGAGTTATGGATGGAAATTAGTTGTCAGATGTGGAGCTAATGCTCATTCTGTTCTCTCTAGGCGCAGATATGAATAAAGTTGATTTGTAGCTACGGGCAAATAGACGACCATAGCATAGACAGAGTGTCCGGGACAGCGGACTTTGCACATCAGAGGAGGTTAACAAAATAGCAAATCTCCAGGCACTACTTCTGATTTATTTTTGTTTGTAACAGGGGAATTGTATCAACTTTTTTCTTCTCCGAATGACGTAAGGCATCCCGAGGTGTCCACTAGGAGGGTAATCCGTCAAAGACTGGCAGTGAGCCGAAAAGGGGTGTTAGGGTGGCGATTAAAAACTTAGTCAAAACAGTAAAATTCAAACAACATTTTTTAATGAAAGAAAAATCACATTTTAAGAAGGAAAAAGGGGATCTTAGGGTCATGACAGTCGGAGTAACGCTATTAATTAAAATTGGGCACAATAAAGCCTCACTTATTATCCTACATCCATCAGGTTCCCCAGACCAGTTTGGATGACTTTTCACTCACCTCAACACTGAACTGATTCCACAACATGTGGACTCACTTTCAAGGACTCTACAACTCATGTTCTCAGTGTTATTTATGTATTTATGCATTTACTTATCTATCTAAATTATTATTTTCCAATCTATCTATCTATCTATCCATCTATCTATCTATCTATCTATCTCTTTATCTATCTATCTGTCCATCTATCTATTTACATTTGCACAGTTTTGTCTTCTTTTGCACAGTGGTTGTTTGTTGGTCTTTGTGTGTAGTTGTCATTGATATTATTATATTTCTTTGTTCTACTATGGGTATCTGCAAGGAAATGAATCTCAGGATTGTATATGGTGACATAAACGTACTTTGATAATAAATTTACTTTGAACTTTGAAAATCTGATGCGTCTAGATTTTGAAAGGTTTTTGAATGGACGATTCTACAAAGATTAAAAAAGGGGGAGTCAGTGTGCAGACGTTTTAAAAAGGATAGTTTTTAAAGGTTGAAACATAGTTCAACCAGAATTAATCGAAGCGGCGAAATCTGACCACCGCTTGACGGAAGCATGACAGGGATTTCACTGTTTTGGATAACACGTTTACGGAGAGTAAAGTCTGTCCAAGTAGCAGTATTATTGTGATCGCTAGAGTCAAGCATGATGTTCTCCTAATGGGTTGCCTGTTGATGGGTCTTCAGGTGGCTGTAGAGGTCACCATGGGACTTAATCCGGAATGTTAGGGTGGGATTCCCGTAAGGGACAATGCCTGTGCGTGCGATTGTTTAATGTGGGGGAGGCACACGGTCCTTGACATATCGGGGTCAGGATCTCGTGGCATGCAGTGTAAAACGACTGGGACCCTTCACTACTGCATCATAATAGTGTCGAGGTCCTCATCGACGTCAATGATGGACGAACAACAACTGCAGCTAACCTGGAGCTAAGTAACAGACAGCATTGCTCTCGGGATTACATGAATTCACAAGCGCTGACGATCCTCGGAGAAGAATATTCAAGCTAGGATGCATCAAATGGCGAGAGCTTTGGCGGTAGTCGAGTTAAGCCGGGGCGCAATTTCTGGTACTTACGCGTGGAACGAGCTGTCTGGGTGGCATGCAAACTTCTCCGATGATCGCACCTTGTGGTGGTGGAGAGGTTTGTGTGTTTCTGAGGTCCCGAGAGCGATGTCGCCTGGAGCTTTGCACATGGTAGGGTCAACCATGGCGGTAAGGTCAAGGGGTGTTTCCATACAAAGAGCGATCCAACCAAGACCTCACAGTGGAGCTGGCGGAAGATGATGACACGTTACGATGACAGTAAAGGCGGAGGGTGGCTGTAGCGGTGAAGGGACCCCAGTCATCTTGCACTTCATGCCACTAGATCCTGACCCGGATCTGTCGAGGGCCATGTGGTGGCTGCCCATTCATCAGCCTCCCCACTTTAAACCAGGGCACACGCAGGCGTCTCCATTAATGGAATCCTCCCTAACAGAATATGTGAATCCCGGATCGGCCTCTACAGCCACCTGAAGACGCACCAATAGACAACCCCTTCGGTGAACATCATATTCGACTCGAGTGATTGCATTACTTGCTCTACGCAAACACATTTTTTCCACAGTATTTCGGTACATATACCAACAATAAAGCAATGTCCAGTTGTCATGTCAGGTGATGTCATAGAAGTGGAACTAAGTGTTGTTACTGATTGGTTGGATACGTGGTTATAAACATGCGATCAATGCGATCCCAACTTTCCGAACTGTCAGAGTCGTGTCAGGGGGAGGGATTTCGTAAGATGCCTGGGAATGGAAGTTGTGGCAGAAATCAATGGCTGTGACTTTAGTTATATTAAATAAGCGTTAATGGGTCCGGACAATTTTTTAGATGTTTAAGATAATAAAGCCATAAGAAACAAGAACAAGATAAACTCTTTTCCATTAGAGTATATATCCTCAAAGCATTGTTCTGCCCCCTGAGAAAATTATATGTTTTAATATAATCACCTTTCATATTTCTACTCTCCTTTGTGTACAGATCCAACCTGCTTAACCTTTTCCCATCACACAATTCCCGCATATCCGACGGGATCAACTTCTCTGAACTGCGTAAATGATAACATAACTTCAAGTAAGAGGATCTAAACTGCCCGACAGCATTTAGGTCTCATTACAGCGTTGTACAATTGTAGTAAGGTCTTCTTACTTGTATAGTCCAAGCCCATTTAAATACTAGTTAATATTTTATTAGTCATTCTGATTTGGTACTTTATTGATCCCAAAGGAAAATACAGTGTCACAGTACTTGCGCACTGTCTACCAGCTTCCCGCATTTCATAAATGAAGACCCTATATAAACATAAATTAGGACCGTGTTCCGTAGCTTCACTTAAATTTTTCTCTTTTTGAACTATATCACTTTTTTCACTTACACTTCCAAACTGAACAGCTTTACATCTTCAGGAAACATATCACTGTTCCTTCATTGTCGCTGAGTTAAAATCATGGAATTCCCTCCCAACAGCACTGTGAGTGTACCTACACCTCAGGGACTGCTGCGGTTCAAGAAGGCAGCTCATCACCACCTTCTCAAGGGCAACTAGGGATGGGCAATAAATGCTGGTTTAGCTGGCGACGCCCACTTCCCGCAAATGAATAAAAAAAGATGTCAGAATGTTGCTAAGCAGGTAATAAAGGGTTCAGAATCGAAGCTTCAGCTACACAGAATCTATTATCAGGTGTTGGGCGATAATTCAAGGTATAATATGTCTAAGTTTGCTGGTTAAGCGAGCTATAAGAGTACAGTATAACTAGGTACAGTTAGTGTAGAAAGAAATTGCAGAGGGCTGGATTATGGAATGCGGTAAATTCCGATGCAACTAAACCAAAAGCAATTTCTATGCTGATTTTCTTTGCAATGGGGTTTAAAAGGCAGGTTCAGATTCAGATTAATATCTATTTATTGTTAAAATGCACGTTGAAACATACAGTCGTTTTCATGAGCAATCAACACAACCTAAGGATGAACTGGGGGCAGGGGATTGGGGCTGAGAGGGAAAGGATCAGCCACGATGAAATGGCGGAACAGACTCAATGGGCCAAATGGCCTAAATCTGCTCCTATCTCTTATGGCCTTATAGCAGCCCGCAAGGGTCTGCACATATTTCGGCACCTACATCACAAGTCACAAATCAAATTTATTGTTGTTTAACTATATATATATATATATATGTATACTCTCATATGAGACGTTTCACCAGACCAGGGTGTAACACACAGTAGTACACATAACACACAATAACTTAGGAAAATAAGAATTAAATCTACAAATGAATTGCGCAAAGATAAACAGAATAAAGTGTATAAATTAAATATTGTAAGGTACAGCACAAATTGTCCGGTAACACTTTAAATGTGAGAAGTCAGGGAGTTCAGAGATCTGATGGTCTGGAAGAAGAAACTGTTTCCCATCCTGACCATTCCTGTTTTTGGCATTGGAATCTCCTGTTGGACGATGCTGAGGATGTTCTATGAGTCTGTGGTGGCCAGTGTGATCATGTTTGCTGTTGTGTGCTGGGGCAGCAGGCTGAGGGTAGCAGACACCAACAGAATCAACAAACTCATTCATAAGGCCAGTGATGTTGTGGGGATGGAACTGGACTCTCTGATGGTGGTGTCTGAAAAGAGGATGCTGTCCAAGTTGTATGCCATCTTGGTCAATGTCTCCCATCCACTACATAATGTACTGGGTGGGCACAGGAGTACATTCAGCCAGAGACTCATTCCTCCGAGATGCAGCACAGAGCGTCATAGGAAGTCATTCCTGCCTGTGGCCATCAAACTTTACAACTCCTCCCTTGGAGGGTCACACACCCTGAGCCGATAGGCTGGTCCTGGACTTATTTCCTGGCAGAATTTACATATTACTATTTAACTATTTATGGTTTTATTACTATTTAATTATTTATGGTGCAACTGTAATGAAAACCAATTTCCCCCGGGATCAATAAAGTATGACTATGACTAAGTCAAAAAGGATGTTGGATGAATGGGTCGGATCCTTGATAATACTCAGGGCCCTGCATGGGCTGTGCTCCTGATAAATGTCTCCAATGGATGGTAGAGGGACCCCTATGTCATCTTGGTCGCTCTCACAGTCCTTTGTAGGGAATTCCAGTCTGCTGTTCTGCTGCACACCTACCAGATGGAGATGCAGGACACCCTCAATGGCGTTCCTGTAAAATTCAGTTAAGATGGGTGGGGGGGGGGGTTGTTGGTTGGCAGGAGCCTCACTTGCCTCAATGTGCTCAGGAGGTACCATTCAGGGACTAGGTGAGGTCAACTGTGATATGAACTTGGTGCACAACTCTTTTTACAGAGGAGCCATATATGCACAGAAGGGCCAGGTTCAATGTTCAGAGAATAACAAGCAATAACAACAACAGAACAACAAGAGCAAAATAAGCTCTTTACTTCCCTCACACCCACCCACCCATGCACTCGCGGACCAGGACAGGCCTTTGTAGAACAATGGCAAATAATGTAATTGTATAGGGCTATGGCAACAGCATACCTTGAAGTCTATCTGAGGTTTTGGTCTCCATGGATTAAGAAAAAACAATTTCATTGCATATGGCCCAGCTGAGATTCACTAGGGTGATTCCTTGGACAATGACATTGTCCTGTTGGGAGAAGCAGACTGATGCTTTTTTTTTGGTTTATTTTATTTAGAGATGCAGTATGGTAATAGTCTTTTCTGGCCCAATGAGCCCACACCAGCCAATTACACCCATGGGACCAATTTACCTGTAGATCCAGCAGAGCACCCAGAGGAACCATGCACATGTGGAGAACGGGGAGAACGTACAAACTCCTTACAGTGGTGGCAGGAATTGAACCTGTGTTGATGGTGCTGCTAAACTGTGATGCTAACTGTAACTTTCACGCTTGGTGAAAAGGGTAAGTAAGAGGTCAGCTCATTGAAACCAGTAAGACTGCAAGAGAGACTGATGGAGAGAATGTTGAGGAGTTTAGAACCAGTCTAGGATTATGGTCTTAAAATAGGAAGGTGTTAACCAACATGTGCATATTTGTCTTTTACTCAATGGGATCTAATTCTGAGGAATTCTATATGCTGGATACTGTGCTTTTTAAGGATGTTAATTGCTGAAACTGACCTATCTTTGGTCTCTGAACCCAATGGCATAGGAGACAAATGGAAGAATGAGCAGAATCTGATTGGATACCAGGGCCATTTTGTTAGTTCCCTGCAATATTTTGTTGGCACAATTTTCAGCCCATGTGGATAAATCGCTCTAGCAAATTTCAACAGATGTATCATAGAGAGCATTCTAACTAGTTTTATTGCTGTCTGCTAGAGAGGTGAATGGTATAGGATTGAAAGGCAAAAGCAGCAGAAAGTTGCAGACTCAGCCAGCTCTATCATGGGCACCAGCCTCCTTGGCATCGAGGGCTCCTTCAAAAAGCAATGCCTGAAAAAAGCAGAATGTGTCAATAAGGACACCCATCACTCAGGAGATGCCCCCTTCTCATTGCTACCATCAGGGAAGAGAGGAAGTACAGGAACCTGAAGACACATGCTCAATGTTTTAGTAACAACTTTTTCCCTCTGCCATCAGATTTCTGAATGGACAATAACCCATCTACACTAACGATTATTTTCTGCTCTTGTTTTGCACTATTTAATTATATATATGCAATTTATACTGTTGCAGCAAAACAACAAATTTCACAATACTGTTTGCAGAAACACACATGAAAGTTGCTGGTGAACACAGCAGGCCAAGCAGCATCGCTAGGAAGAGGTACAGTCGACGTTTCAGGCCGAGACCCTTCGTCAGGACTAACTGAAGGAAGAGTTAGTAAGAGATTTGAAAGTGGAAGGGGGAGGGGGAGATCCAAAATGATAGGAGAAGACAGGACGGGGAGGGATAGAGCCAAGAGCTGGACAGGTGATTGGCAAAAGGGATATGAGAGGATCGTGGGACAGGAGGCCCACGGAGAAAGACAAGGGGGAGGGGGAACCCAGAGGATGGGCAAGGGGTATAGTCAGAGGGACAGAGGGAGAAAAAGGAGAGTGAGAGAAAGAATGTGTGTATAAAAATAAATAACGGATGGGGTACGAGGGGGAGGTGGGGCATTAGTGGAAATTAGAGAAGTCAATGTTCATGCCATCAGGTTGGAGGCTACCCAGACGGAATATAAGGTGTTGTTCCTCCAACCTGAGTGTGGCTTCATCTTTACAGTAGAGGAGGCCGTGGATAGACATGTCAGAATGGGAATGGGATGTGGAATTAAAATGTGTGGCCACTGGGAGATCCTGCTTTCTCTGGCGGACAGAGTGTAGCTGTTCAGCAAAACAGCAAAACGATCTCCCAGTCTGCGTCCACTGTAAAGATGAAGCCACACTCAGGTTGGAGGAACAACACCTTATATTCCGTCTGGGTAGCCTCCAACCTGATGGCATGAACATTGACTTCTCTAACTTCCGCTAAGGCCCCACCTCCCCCTCGTACTCCATCTGTTATTTATTTTTATACACACATTCTTTCTCTCACTCTCCTTTTTCTCCCTCTGTCCCTCTCACTACACCCCTTGCCCATCCTCTGGGTTTTCCCCCCCTCCTCCTTTTCCTTCTCCCTGGGCCTCCTGTCCCATGATCCTCTCATATCCCTTTTGCCAATCACCTGTCCAGCTCTTGGCTCCATCCCTCCCCCTCCTGTCTTCTCCTATCATTTTGGATCTCCCCTTCTCCCTCCCACTTTCAAATCTCTTAGTAGCTCTTCTTTCAGTTAGTCCTGACGAAGAGTCTCGGCCCAAAACGTCGACTGTACCTCTTACAATAGATGCTGCCTGGCCTGCTGCGTTCACTTGCAACTTTGATGTGTGTTGCTTGAATTTCCAGCATCTGCAGAATTCCTCGTGTTTGCGAAATTTCACAATAGATGTAAGTGATATTAAATCTGATTCTGATTTGATTTATTTATTGAAATGGAGGGTGGAGTTGGCCCTTCTAGCCCTTCAAGCCGTGCCACCCAGCAAGCCTCGATTTAACACGAGGGTAATCGTGGGATAATTCACAGTGACTAGTTACCCTACTAATCGGTACGTGTTTGGACTGTGGGAGAAAACTAGAGCACCCAGAGGAAACCCATGCAGTCACAGGGAGAATGTATAAACTCCTTACGGGCAGCACTGGCAATTGAACCCATGTTGCTTCTACTGTAAAGTGTTGTGCTAACCACTACACTACTGTTTCACCCTAAAAGAAGGTGAGGAGGCACCCAGATTTGAACTGAGGGCCTCTTGATCTGCAGTCAAATGCTCTACACCGAGCCATACCCCCTGCATTCTGAATGAGACAAGTACGTGTGGAGGATCAATGGTGAAGGAGACTTAATACATGTGAAAATGTCATTGTAAGGCCAGTAGGGGTAGGATCTAAATGAGAAACAGGAGCGGGTAAGAGGTAATAAGTCAAAGGTAAACCAACAGCAGAAAGTTTCATTTGCAATTATTGACCTCCCAATAATATATTTAGCATGTATTTTGAGGTTAGATTGATTCCCATGGGTCTAAATAATATATTAATTGGGAATTGTCTGACCTTTGTAATAGTATACAAGCACAACTTTCAGAGTTAATGAAATCCGATTAAGATCTGTATCCCTATCAATGACTAACTGTGGCAACACTTTCATCAGAAGGACAGCAGCAGTTCATGAAGATGGCTGACAACTACCTTCTCAAGGCTTTGCCTAGACCCTGAGACTGAGTTATGACAACCTAAGTAGGAGTGCAGCTCCAGATAAAGAAACGCATTGATGTTAACAACTCATTGGAATTGGAAACCATCTACTTCTGCTTAATGATGGAAACAGTGAAAGCAAAAGATAAATATTATAACTCAGTCAGCTTCACCATATTGAAAATGTAACTTGTCATTCCAGTCATAGGCCATTGGTCCAGACATTAATTGGGAAAGACTCAATTCATTATTTTATTTTTAACTAGACAAGGAAGACTAATGGGATGATAATAACTGAACGTGATTTTTATCAAAGTAAACTTTACCCATAATAAAAATTATTTACAAGAATAAACCATGCAACATCTTAAAATCTTAGATTCCATAAGACCATAAAATATAGGAGCAGAACTAGGTCATTAGGCCCATTGAGTCTGCTCAGCCATTTCATCATGGCTGATTCAATGTTTCTCTTAATCCCAATCTCCTGACTTCTCCCCATATCCCGCCATGCCCTGACCAATCAAGAATCTATCAACCTCTGCCTTAAATATACATGAAGACTTGGCTTTCACAGCTGCCTGTGGCAAAGAATTCCACAGATTCACCACTTTCTAGCTAAAGAAATTCCTCCTCATGTCCATTCTAAAATAAGGCCCCTCTATTCTGAGGCCATGTCTTCTGGTCTTAGATTCTCCCATCATAGGAAACATCCTCTCCACATCCACTCTATCAAGGCCTTTCACCATTCAATAGGTTTCAATGAGGTCACTCATTCTATTGAATTCTAGTGAATGCTGGCCCAGAGCCATCAAACACTCTTCACATGACAAGCCATTCAATCCTGGAATCATTTTCGTGAACCTCCTTTGAACCCTCTCCAGTTTCAGAACATTCCTTCTGAGATAAGAGGCCCAAACCTGGTCACAATACTCCAAGTGAGGCCTCATCAGTGTTTTATAAAGTCTCAACATTACATCCTTGCTTTTATATTCTGGTCTTTTTGAAATGAATGCTAACATTGTATTTGTCTTCCTCACCACCAACTCAACCTGCAAATTAACATTTAGGGAATCTTGCACAAGGACTCCCAAGTCCCTTTGCGTCTCAGTTGTTTGCATTTTCTCTCTGTTTAGAAAATAGTAAATCCTCTCAGTTCTTCTACAAAAGTGCATGACCAGACACTTCCCGACACTGTACTCCATCTGCCACTTCTTTGCCCATTCTCCTAATCTGTCTTAGTCCTTTTGTAGCCTCTATATTTCCTCAGAACTACGGTACTGCCCCTTCACCTATCTCTGTATCATTTGCAAACTTTTCAACAAAGCTATCAATTCCATTGTCCAAATCATTAACATATAACGTAAAAAGAATCAGCCCCAACACAGACCCCTGTGGAGCACCAGTAGACACCAGCAGCCAATCAGAAAAGGCTCCCTTTATTCCCACTTGTTGCCTCCTGCCAATCAGCCACTGCACTGCTTTATCCATGCTTGAATCTTTCCTGTAATACCATGGGCTTGGAGCTTGTTAAGATGCCTCATGTGTGGCACCTCATCAAAGGCCTTCTGAAAATGCAAATATACAACATCCATCAATTCTCCTTTGTCTATGCTGCTTGTTATTTCTTCAAAGAATTCCAACAGATTGATCAGGTAAGATTTTCCCTTGAGGAAACCATGCTGACTACAGCCTATTTGATTATGTGACTTCAAGTACCCTGAGACCTCATTCTTAATAATCAACTCCAACATCTTCCCAACCACTGAGGTCAGGCTAACCGGACCATAGTTTCCTTTCTTCTACCTTGCTCCTTTCTTGAAGAGTGGAGTGACATTTGCAATTTTCCAGTCTTCTGGAACCATTCTAGTATCTAGTGATTCATGAAAGATCACTACTAATGCCTCCACAATCTCTTCAGCCACCTCTTTCAGAACACTGGGCTGTACACTATCTGGTCTAGGTGCCTTATCTAACTTCAGACCTTTCAGTTTCCCAAGAGCCTTCTCTTCAGTAATGGTAACCTCATACACTTCATGAACCCTAACACCTGGAACTTCCACACATTGCTAATGTCTTCCACAGTGAAGACTGATGCAAAATACTTATTCAATTTTTCTGCTATTTCATTGTCCGTTATTACTACCACTGCAGCATTGTTTTCCAGTGGTCCGATATCCATTCTCACCTCTCTTTTACACTTTATGTATCTGAAGAAACTTCTGGTATCCTCTTTAATATTATAGACTAGCTTACTTTGGTATTCCATCTTTATCTTCTTAATGACTTTTTCAGTTGCCCTCTGTTGGTTTCTAAAAGCTTCCCAACCCTCTAATTCCCACTAATCTTTGCTCTGTTTTTTGCCCTGTCTTTGGCTTTTATGTTGACTTTTACTTCTCGTGTTAGCCACCGTTGTGTCATCTTGCCTTTTGAATACTTCTTCCTTTTTGGGATGTATATATCCTGTCCCTTCTGAATTGCTTCCAGAAATTTTAGCCATGATGCTCTGCCTTCATCCCTGCCAGTGTTCTTTTTTAATCTATTCTGGCCAACTCCTCTCTCATGACTCTGTAATTCCCTTTACTCCACTGTAATACTGATACATCTGACTTTAGCTTCTCCTTCTCAAATTTCAGGGTTAATTTGATCATTTTATGATCAGTTTCCCCGAAGAGTTCTTTTACCTTCAGCTCTCTAACTAATTTAGGCTCATTGCACAACATTCAATACAGAATAGCTGATCCCAACAGAATCAGCATAGTGGGCTTAACCACGACCTGCTCTAAAAGGCCATCTCGTAGGCACTCTAGCAATTCCACGTGCCCCCTCCCCAGAATCCAGAACCAACTTGATTTTCCCAATTTACCTGCATATTGAAATCCCCCATGACTATTGTAATATTGCCCTTTTGGCATATATTTTCTATCTCCATTGTAATTTGTAGATCACATCCTTACTACTGTTTGGGGTTCTGTATACAATTCCCATCAGGGTCTTTCTATCCTTGCAGTTCCTTAGCTCTATCCACAATGATTCAACACCTTCTGTCCCTATGTCACCTCTTTCTAATAATTTGATTTCATTTTTTACCAACAGACCAGCACCACTCCCACTGCCTTCATATCTGTCCTTTCGATACAATGTGCATCTCTGGATATTAAGCTCCCAGCTATAATCTTCTTTCAGCCATGATTCAGTGATGCCTACAACATCACACATGCTAATCAGCAACTGTGGTACAAGTTCATCTACCTTATTCCATATACTGTGTGTATTCAAATATAACATCCTCAGTCCTGTATTCACTCTTTCCAAATTTGCCTTCCTTTTACATTTCAACTCATTCTATTGACTGCAATTTTGCCATATCAACAGCTTCTCCTCACTGCGCATTGCCTCTTATTAAACCAGCTACATCATCTTCAGCACAATCATTCTCCTTTCCTATGATATTTCTTGCATTGAAATATATGCAGCTCAGGACACTGGTCACACCGTGCTCAACCTTTTGATTCCTAACTGTGTCTGAGGTCTCACCAACATCTGCCTCCACAACCTCTCCACTGACTGTTCTAGCACTCCCATCCCCCTTCAACTCTAGTTCAAACACCCCCATGCAGCATTAACAAACCTTTCCACCAGGATATTAGTCTCCCTCCAGGTGCAGGTGCAAACCATTCCTTCTGTACAAGTCCCACCTTCCCTGGAAGAGATTCCTATAATCCAAAAATCTTATGCCTTCCCTCATACACCAACTCCTTCGCCACGTATTGAACTGTATAATCTTCCTAGCTCTAGCCTCACTAGCACGTGGCAAGTTGTGCCAACCCTGGAGGTCCTTCCCTTTAACTTAGTACCGGACTTCCTGAACTCCCGATGGAGATCCTCGTTACTTGTCCAACCCATGTCATTGGTACCAACATGGACCACGACTTCTGGCTGTTCACCCTCCTACTTAAAAATGTTAAGGACTTGCTGTGAGATATTCCGCACTCTGGCACACGGGAGGCAACATACCATCCAAGAATCTTATTCTCGCCCACAGAACCACTGTTCCCATAACTAACAAATCCCCTATACCACAGCATACCTCCCCCCCCCACCAGTTCTTTTCTGAGTCGCAGAGCAAGAGTCAGTGCCAGAGACCCAATCACTGTGACTTTCCTCTGTTAGGTCACACCACCCCCCACCTACAGTATCCAAAGTGATATACCTATTGTTAAGGGGTATGGCCACAGGGCTTCTCTGCACTGGCTCCTTAACCCCTTTCCGCTTCGTGAACGTCACTCAGTTTCCTGTGTCCTTATGTCCTGTCTATCACCCCCGCAGTCTCCTGAATGATCTGGAGTTCATCCAGTTCCAGCTCCAACTCCTTAAAGTGGATTGTTCAAAGCTGCAGCTGGATGCATTTCTCATAGTTGTAGTCATGAGGGGCACTGGAGGTCACCCTGCCTTCGCACATCCTGCAAAAAGAGCATGCAATTATCCTGCCTGGCACCTCTACTGCCCTAGCTGAGCTGATAAAAAGAAGAAAAGGAGAAAAATCTTAACCTTGAGCTTTTTTTTCCCTTTGCTTTCTCTGACTGGAGCCTCTCCTCATTGAAGCCTCAAAGAGCTGAAGCCTCAAGATCACCACTCAGACGATGGCTACTGTTCCTGCCCCTGCCTTCCTTCAATTTGTTCTTGCTAATCAATCCCAAACACTGACTGGTCACTGGTCAATGCTTTATGTTGTATTCTACTACCCTGGCACGGTTTACCACTGCAATAATTGAGGGGCTTCCTCACCCAATCCGCCCTTTCTCTGTCCAGTAACCTTCACTGTGGTCTTCCTCCACCAAGCCCTTTTGATGGCTGCACCGAGCTTCAGTGTGTCCCTTAGCACGCTCTCCTCCAGCCTGGAATATGCCAGTCGAATGCATGGGCATTTTGATGTGCTGGCAGAGCAGCAAGTTTTTAAAACGCCAGAATTAGACATTTGTTCTCAGGAATAAGAATGGCTGCATGGCTTTATGTGGAGATTGAGAGCCTGGTAACCCTGCTGAAGGGTTTCTGCCCAAAATGTCAGCTCTTTATTCCTCTTCAATGGATTTGTCCAACCAACTCTCATTTGAACTCCTGACCTTGTATTTGGAACTCATATATAGATTATTATAAAGAATCTCCTGGGTTTGGATGAACCATTTGTGTTCTGAGACCTTTCATGGCTTCGTAACAATTTGTGGTCTAAACAGAAAAGTGCTCTTTCTGACTTCGATCAAGACATTAGCTCTTCATGGCCAGGACATGAGAGATCTGATATTATCTGATCATTAAACAAACATAAGAAGTTGGAGCAGAACCAACTCATCCTGTCCTGGAGCTTGCTCCATCATTCAATAAGATAATAACTGGTCTTCCAGTTCAATGCTACTTTCCTGCCGTATCCCCTTACGCCATCAGAAGTCTACAGATTCTGTTTTAAGTGAACACAATAACTGAGAATCCAGAATTTTCCAAGGCACAGAACTGCATAAAAGCACCATACTTCCTACCATGAGGGACTTTGTCAAATGCCTTACTAAAATCCATGTAGCCAACATCCACAACTCTACATCAATCACCATCATCTTCGTCACCTCCTCAAAAATCTCAAGCCAAGTTAGTAAAACATGCCCACTGTATTGTAGGGTTTAGTGCAACACTATTACAGCTCAGGGTTTTGGAGTTCAGAGTTCAATGCCAGCATCCTCTGTAGGAAGTTTGTATGTTCTCCAAGTGGCAGTGGGGGTTTCCTCCAGGTGCTCTACTTTCTTCCCACAGTCCAAAGACATACCGGTTAGTAGATTAGCCTGGGTTGCTGGGTGTTGTGGCTCACTGGGCCAAAAGGCCCAGTATCTCTAAATGAAAAAAATAAAACCAACTCTGAGGGGAAAAATTCCTCATTTTGGGAATGTGACCCCTATTATTAGACTCCCCAACCAGGTGAAGAACCCCCTTCTCTATCTTGATGACCATTCTCACCAGATATCACCAGGGAAAAGGCCCAAAATAGTTGCATAGAGTGTGAACTTTATTTCTGTCTGGGAGCCACCTGCTTTAACTCTCTTTAAGAAGTCTAAGCTAAGAATGTTAATTTTAAGTGTGTGCCTCAAACATACAGCAACAGGTGAAGCGGCGACAATGTAGTCTATTCTGTGATAAACTGTCAAGATTCTAGTCCCATTAAAACCAACGTGAAAATAATATTATACTAATTTTGCTACTGAGAAATGCTGTGATGTATTAGAACATATACTGAAAGGCAATGAATGAACATGGCCTTGGAGACTAGGACAGCATGGTAACATACCGGTTAGTGAAAGACTATTATAGCACCAGGAACAGGGGCTCAGTTCCTGTTGCTGTCTGTAAGGAGTTTGTACATTCTCTTTGAGGCTGTGTGGATGCTCCGGTTTCCACCTACATTCCAAAGATGAATGGATTAACAGGTTAACTGTTCACATATGTGCACATGAGCAGCGCTGGCTCATTGGGTTGGAAGGACCTGTTATCCCCAAATAAAACAAATGTGTTTAACTTAACCTTCTGATTTACAATTACTCTCATGAAGATATATAAATATGAAAACCAAAGTTGTGTATCAAACTAGCTGGTTTAGGTGCAGGCATATTGATAATGAGTAAAATAAATTTCACTGTTATGGGGATCTATCAGCAAAGAACTTTAACCATTTTTATTAAAAATCTATTATAATTATAATTCAGTTTCCTAAAGAGACATTAAACGGACTTACCATCTTTTCACACAGATCTTCTCATTTTGTGGAAATGCTGAAAAAAACCACGCAGCTTTGGTGAGGACAGGAGCAGACTTAACCTTCAGGCTGATGGCTTTTCATCAGAGCTCCTTTTACTTGCATTGCATTCTGTTATTCTCTCCAATACTACTCATCCCTCAGCCAAGGTCCGGATCCGTTCATCCCGTCAGGCATTTCGCTCTCTAGGAGTCATAATCATAGTCATACTTTATTGATCACGGGGGAAATTGGTTTTCGTTACAGTTGCACCATAAATAATAAATAGTAAAAAAATCATAAATAGTTAAATAGTAATATGTAAATTATCCAGGAAATAAGTCCAGGACCAGCCTATTGGCTCAGGGTGTCTGACCCTCCAAGGGAGGAGTTGTAAAGGGAGTGTTTACTGTGAACAAATTGGCAGTTCTTATTTTCATAGAAATTCAAAATAATGTTGTGTTAAAAGTCCTTCAGAGCAAGCGGTAGCAGTTGAAAACGCTAAATAAAGGAAAGTTTTCTGTATTCATCAGATTTCATCACTCGAGTTGAATCAGGGAAGCTAGTGTTCACAAGGAAAAATAAAGTCTGGATTTGTAAACAGCACGAATTATAACAGGCACTGTGACGCAGATCGAAATATTTCCTAACGTGTAGACGTGTGGCTCCGTAACCCACATTTGCTCCTGCGGTGGTAGTTACGAAGCCGCACGTCTACACGTTAGGAACCGAAGGAGAGACGTCGAGGATGCCCTGCTCAGGGTTGACGGTAGTTTAGAGGTTCGCGACCTGAAGGGTCCTGCTCAGGGTGAAGAGACCGGCCCTGCACACCGCAGGAGCGACAGCAGCAAGTGTGGGTTTAATTGACGAGCATTGGAAATGGCGACCTGATAATTCAGCAGAGGCGCTGTTATACATCCTGTACTGATGTGGCGCATTATTCTACAACCTCGGTTTTAAAATACATTCAATGACTCAGCAGCGATGGAAAACGCAGTTTATTTGGGAGAAAGAAGCAATGTTTTGCTTTGCTCAGCAAGCTTAGACGGATTGATGTGAACTTGTAGTAATCTCCGCCAAACTTTTTGGGCAGTTATTTAGTAGTATAACATGCTGACAGTCTGCAAGTACGATGCTTAATATTTACAAACCGGTTCTGAATTAGAATTGGGAAAATGTTTCGCCACAAAGAAAGCTAGTTCTGAGGACTAAATATGATCTTTAGTTATTTTTTCATGAGAAATCGTGTGATCATGTTTTGGACGCAAACAACAGGAATTCTGCAGATGCTGGAAACGTCGACTGTACCTCTTCCTAGAGATGCTGCCTGGCCTGCTGCGTTCACCAGCAACTTTGATGTGTGTTGCTTGGATCATGTTTTGGAATTCAATATGATGAAGTACTAAAATAATTCATTTCATCCTACGCATGTACATCTTCCGACACAAAGAAATCACGTGGTATATTTTCCATCCATTGCTAGTTTGGCGAGGTGAAAAAATATCATGATTTTATAGCCAGAGCAAAAGCAAATTTCATGACTTATGCAAACAGACATGCATATTCATGCACAGTAAAATGTGCGGCTGTGTTTCTCTTTAACAGAGGACGCATACTTATTTTCCTCTCATAACAGACGGCCCTATCTTCACACTGCTTGTTGTTGTTATTAATTTTTTGACAGAAATTATAAGACGAAGGCCTCTGATTTTCCAAACAAATTAAATATATTCCCAAACACAAGAGATTCTGCAAATGCTGGAAATCCAGAATAACCGGTGCTCTGGTTTCCTCCCACAGTCCAAAGACGGTCAGTAGGTTAATCAGCAAATTGTCTAGTGATTTTAGGCTAGTTCTAAATAGGTGGGTTGCTATATCTCCAATAATAAAAAAAGAAGAAAAAAAAAGGCTGAGGGAACTCAGCTGGTCATGAGAGGAATAAGTGTTGTTCCTCTCGATGTTTCGGGCCGAGGCCCTTCATGAGGACGAAGAGCCTCGGCCCGCAGTATAGAGTCAGTAGAGTTCAACAGTTTTCACAATCATGATAGGATCCACCAGTAAGTATAAACGTGGGCTGAAAATTTAAAGGTTAAAAAAAATAAACACCGATTAGGAACCAATTACTCACAGGAGGGCGGTTAACCTGCAGGATTCCGTACTCATACAGCACAAATGTAAAAGATCCCTGCCTCCCTGACAACAGATACAAAGGCCATTTTAATTGCTATTACTTACTTGTTTTTATTTTCACTTTACTATTCTTCCTACTTAACAATATAGGTTTTGTGCACGACCCGTAATGTCCTTTTTATGTTAACACTTTGCGACTGACGCATACTTTACTTGTTCATAAGAGCATTGACACTCTTAAAATGCCAAAGAGCGAGATTTTGGGACAGGTTTCGGCTCGAATCCAAGAAACTGTCACGAACATAGGGTTCCATTAAGTTATTACCCAGAGGATTTTATAAATGCCAGGTTTGCTGAGGCGGTTGGGATAATTCTCGCGTGTAATGCAAATTAAACTTACAAGATACTGTAGAATTTTGTAATAGTTTCACTGAAAAGAGCGGCGAGTGATGGTCAATATTTACCATGAACATTCAGGTGTACTTCCGGTTTATTTTTAAACACTTCCCTTTAAAAAAATGTAAAGCACTCTGTGAAGCTCCCGAGACCTAAAACTGCGGCAATGGCAGAGTAAATCAATAATGCTAAGCCACTGTTAATTGATTGGTCGGGCAAACGCCTTATTTGCATTCTAACAATGGCAACGAACCCACGTTAATTAATTGAACGTGGTGAGATCTGGAAATCTCCTTTATGATGAAGTCGTATTTAATATGTGCGGCTAAGTAATCGGTTGATTAGAATTTACTGAAAACTTGTTTAGTGGATGAACATCCTAAGGTTGAATATCGTGAAGAGAAGGCCAGTGTTTCGTGAAGGCATGTTTCAGTGTAAAATGACTCTCCTGAACGTGAAAGGAAAGGCTCGGTTTTCATTAAGTTTTCGAACTCATCCTATAATGCTTAAAGAACTGTCTTGCAAGTGTCTCGATGAACAATCTCGCCACGAAACGTCGACTGTCCATTTCCGTCCATAGACACAAGAGATTCTGCAGATGCCGGAAGTCCAGAGTAACACACACAAAATGCTGGAGGAACTCGGCAGGTCAGGCAGCATATGTGTAAAGGAATTAGCACCAATGAAGGATCTCAGCCCAAAATGTCGACTCTTTATTCCCTTAGATGCTGCTTGACCTCAACATTCTGAGTTCGTCTAGATTTTGTATGTTCCTCCAGTTTTCCAGCAAGTGTAGCCTCTCTTGTTTCCATGCTTGAAGAATAATCACGATTATAATAGAAAACGGTGTATATTTAGGCTCAAGCCGGAGTCCATTAAGAGAACATTTCATTATAGCACAAACCCTAATCTAATAGGTGATCTATTTCTGTGCCGTTGAGGGGTAAAATTAGACAGGTCGCGGCCTCCTTTTTACGTCCACTTGTTACATCAGAAACCGTTTAGTTTCGCCTGTGAAAATCAGAATCTTTGACTGTACAGAACTGCACTGCACATATTTTTATTCTCAAGGGTCTGGAATGGGGTTTAAATTCTTTGACTCAGAAACAACAGGTTTGTTCACTCATAAACGCTGAAGGAACTCAGCAGTTCAGGCAGCATCTATGGAGAGGAATAAAGGGTCGATGTTTTGGGCTAAAACTCTTCATAGGGTCATTAACTTAGATGTATTAATTTAAACACGGATACATCGTCCACACACGGTCCTAGAGCCTGAAAAGGACAACATCGATTTCGATAACCTATGCATGCAAAATTCAAACCAGAAATTCACCCCCCCTTCAACATTCCCCATCCCGTTTTCCCTCTCTCACCTTATGCCCTTGCCTGCCATCGCCTCCCTCTGGTGCTCCTCCCCCCTTGTCTTTCTTCCATGGCCTTCTGTCCTCTCCTATCAGACTCCCTCTTCTCCAGCCTCGTATCTCTTTCACCAATCATCTTCCCAGCTCTTTACTTTACCCCCTCCTCCCGGTTTCACCTATCACCTTGTGTTTCTTCCTCTCCTCCCCCACCTTTTAACTCTACCCCTTATCTTTTTTCTCCAGTCCTGTTGAATGGTCTCGGCCGGAAACGCCGACTGTACTCTTTTCCATAGATGCTGCCTGGCCTGCTGAGTTCCTCCAGCATTTTATGTGTATTGCTTGGATTTCCAGCATCTGCAGATTTTCTCTTGTTTGTGATTAGAATGGACAATCTCCGTATACCAGGCAATATCTCCGAAGAGATGAGGAAATTAACGTTTCAGTCGATGGCTTTGTTTTGTCACTATTGATCTGTTTCTCCACATATGCTGCCTGACCTGCTGAAGGTTCCCCTGATCGTTTCATACTCCTTGACCCTGCTTTAGAACATACTCTCTCTCTCTCTCTCTCTCTCTCTCTCTCTCTCTCTCTCTCCCTATTCAAGCCACCAACTGAATGACATCTCCAATTAGAAACAGCCTTGTGCTCCCATCGATTATCAAAACCAGAAGCACCTTACTACTAAGTCGAAGACTTTGCTTTCTCGCATATAGATTCCAAAAGAATTGATCGCTCGATCTTGTGCATTCACAATGTGTTCGCGTTAAACTGGGATTCATTTGTGTTATTGTATTGTTAGTTTACCAAAATGAATTACCCAGTAATTAGTTACTTGACAGAGAGATTCCCTTGTTCAATGTCAGTTCGTTAGATCTTCCAAAGGATGTTTTCTTAATGTCGACAAAAGTAAAACGTGTTTTCTTATCGTTAAATTCTACAATATTTTCAAATAACGCGGAACAGAGACTTCATCTGTAGCTTTTATCTATAGAGAAGGTTGTGGTACAGAGGAAAATATGGCTGAGTCGTGTTGCAGTCGTGTTGCGTTGCAGTCCTGAAGGACGGTCTCGGCCCGAAACGTCGACCGTTTATTTTCCTCCATAGATGCTGCCTGACCTACTGAGTTCCTCCAGCATTTTGTGTGTCTTAGTCGGTCAGCGTTTTCGGGTAGTTTTACCCATACCTGGCTGTCCATAACGTTGAACCACCTTCTTAACCCGCGGTATTCCTTCTGGCCGTTGTTATTATCATTTAGCCAGCGCCATCATAGCACTAGCCCCCCCAGCATCGAAGAAACCTTCAAAAGGCGATGCCTTCATTAAAGACACTCGTCGCCCAGGATATGCTGTCTTCTCACTGCTCCCATCAAGGGGGTGTGACAGGAGCTGAAGGCACACACTCTACGTTTCAGGATCACCTTGTACCCTCCACCCTCAGATTTCTGAATGGACAATGAACCCAGGAACACTACCTATATTTTTCTTGGCTCTCCTTTTGCACTACTTAAACACACACACACACACACACACACACACACACACACACACACAAACACACACACAAACATCAGTGATACTAAACCCGATTCTGAGCACCAGCCAACGTCAATGACAAAAGGCTTTCATTTTCAGGTCAGGGCGGGGCTTCGAGGCATGATAGATTTCCTTTGCGACTCTTGCCCTTATTCGTGCAAGTATTGGAGGTCTCAGGGTTGACACGTGCTTTCCAAGAGCTTCGAGAAACACCAGAACGCATTTTGAAGGGGTGAAATTCAGGATGTGGACAGGTTGTGCGTCAAGTCGGCGGTTTCCCGCTCAAGGATGAGTTGGTGGGATCTTTTGCAACCTCTCCCAACTTGCACGGTAGCCTAACGCTTTTACAACGCCAGGGATCGGAGTTCAATTACACCACTGTCTGTAAGGAGTTTGCACGCTCTGCTGTGACCGCGGGTTTCCTCCGGGTGATCCAGTTTCCAAAGACTTACAGTTACCGCCAGTTACACCACTGGCGTTTAGGGACGCAATGAAGGTCCTGCATCTTTGGTGGTGTTCAGGGATTCCTTCATCATGTCAGTAGCTTCCTCTCGGTTTTCACTACTGTCAGTTATGCAAATCCCGGGTGGAGACTCAGGAATACCATCACAATCAGATGTAGAAGGATTCTTCATTGCCGTTGCCGTAACAATTTTGTTTTACCAGTCTATTTTGCTTTACCAGTCCCTGAGCTGAAACCTCGAAGCTGGAGGACCGGTGGACCACTCTTAGTCTGGCCTCTACCCTTTGATCTGTTTGGCATGTGTGACCCTACCAAAAGCCAAAGCATAATGCCTCTCTGGGTCGTTGTTGCACCCAACCCTCCAAACCACGACAAGGTTGTGGTCATCTTGGAGGAAAGACGGACAGGTTAGTGGGCTAATTGGTTACATGGGGTGTAATTGGGCGTCGCGGGTTATTTAGTCCGAAAAGGCCAGTTACTATGTTGCATCTTTAAATAAGAAATAAAACTTCATCAAAAGTAGCCAATGCACTATTGATTTTTCTGTCTTTTCTATTGATTTATTTTATGAGAGCCTTCCGTTTCTTTCAACAATTAGTAAGTTTTTTAGCACTCAACTTACGGCAGCAGCCTCTGCGTTAATTTTCACTATGGATTTTGTTTCTCCGTTTGGACTTTCAAGTTTCAAATTTTAGCAGAAACTTTCAAACCAATTTTCGAATGCTTGTGCAAACAGTTATGTCTGTTTAATCTGCATTTCGGTATCAAGGGCACAGAATCTAGGATAGACTTTTCATATCTGCGAAGTAATGCAATAGCTCTTTGAAACCTCGGTTAGACCACGCTTGGTGTGTTGTGTTCAGTTCTACTCGTCTCATTATAGGAAGGATGTGGAGGCTTTAGAGAGGTGGAAGAGGAGATTTACAAGGATGCTGCCTGGATTGGAGAGCATGTCTTAATGAGGATAGGTTGAGCGAGCTAGGGCTTTTTTCTTTGGAACAAAGGAGGATGTAACGTGACTTGATAGAGGTGTACAAGATGTTAACATGCATAGATCAAGTGGATAACCAGTGACTTTTATTTCCTAGGGCAGAAATGGTTAATACGGGGGTGTATAATTTTAAGGTGAGTGGAAGAAAGTAGGGGAGAAGGAATGTCAGGGGAATCATTTTTATGCAGAAAGTGTTAAGTGCATGAAATAGGTTATCAGGGGTGGTGGTGGAGGCAGGTACATTAGGAACATTTAAGAGACTCGAATATAGGTACACGGATATTCGAAAAATAGAGGGTTATAAGGGAGGGGAGGAAGGATTACGTTGATCTTAGAGTAATTAAAAAAGTCCGCACAACATCGTGGGCTGACGGGTCTGTAGTGTACTGTAAAGTTCTATACTCTATAGTCCTGAAATACTGTGCTAGATGCTGTCCTTTGGGTAAGAGTTTAAGCCGAGAGCTTCGGTACTTTCTCCAGGTTAACTAGGAAGATCCCATTACATCTCAGGATCACCCATCTTGATCGTCGTTTACTGTTATTGGTACAAACAGCCAGTCAACATTACGTTTCGTGAAGGCTTAGAGTTCTCGATAGAACGCACGGTCTTCTATATTTCAACAGTAAATACACTCAAAATGTGCAGACCGACGTTCTTATATCACGAGTGACTGCGCATAAAAGTACTTTCCTCCTTTTAATCAATAGCCGTTTTGTGGGGGTGACGTATTTTATACCTATATATTGTTTTGGGGTTATTCTGTAAAACAATAACATGCACACAAAACACCTATGGAACATTGACATGGTTAGAGCGGACGTGGAGAGGATGTAGGGGGAGTCTATGACAAGAGGGCATACAGAAGGACGTCCCTTTAGAACAGAGATGAGGACAAATTTCCTTAGCCAGATGGTGGCGAATCTGTAGAATTCACTACCACAGACGTCTGTGGAGGCCAAGTTATTGGGTATATTTAAAACGGAAGTTGATAGGTTCTCGATTTGTAAGGGCGTCAAAGATTACGGGGAGAAAGTAGGAGAATGAGGTTGAGAGGGAAAATAAACTACCCATAGGCAAATGGCGCAGCAGACTCGATGGAGCGAATGACCTAATTCTGTGCCTATGTCTTATAGTCAATGCTGTTGGAAGATGATATCTGTTAATCATGCTAATTTTGACAACCAATCGAAAACAGAAATATGATTTAGTTTTCTGTGGGAAGGATACAAATTTACAGTGAAATTGTGTTGGATTTCAGAGTTGCACGAGTTCAGCCTACGCTTGCCTGGCTCGGAAACGCTTTGTCTGCTCCTACGATGAATCACGGTCTTGGGTTTTCTCTTGCAACAGCCAAGCTCAACGCAGATCAACGTACACAGAAAGTTGAATTTAAAATATGAGTTGGAAGAAATTGTATAAACTTTTTTTTTGTCTTTTACTGTGGCGTCATCTGCCCAATCATTTAAAAAGGATACGCAGTGACGTGAAATAATAAGCAACTTCTCGTGTACAATTGGCCATGAATGTTTGCCACTTTCAAAAGTAAAGGTCAATGTAAATTTATAATCAAACAATACTCGGCCTGAAACGTCGACTGTACCTCTTCCTAGAGATGCTGCCTGGCCTGCTGCGTTCACCAGCAACTTTGATGTGTGTTGCAGGGCTTTTCTTGTGGCGGACTGGGCTGTATCCGCCACTTTTATAGGCTTTTTCGTTCTTGGGCATTGATGTTTTCATACCAGATCGTGATGCAACCAATCAAGGTACCCTCCACTGTGCAGCTATAAAAGTCTATCCAGGATTTGGATGACATGCAGAATCTTCGTAAATCTCTAAGAAAATTTCTTGTGTGAGTTTCAAGGTAACTGGACAACCCTGCCGCTGCATGTTAAGATGTGAAGCGCCTCATCTGATGTCACTGTTCGCCATCTTAAACTTTGTGTTTTCTACAATTTTCAATCAGGAAGGGATGCTTTGATTGTTCAGTGCTTCAGAGAAAACGGTAGCCTATAAAATTGTCAAAAGATGCTCCAAAATCTAGGTGAGCTATTGAGAAGTTTTCTGAGTTTCTAATGCCGACTGTCCTTGCACCTCCCCCCCCCCCACCTCACCGCCCGCTTCTCCTACTCCCGTGCCTCCTCGTATCAATTTCACTGAGAAGTTTTATTTAAATCATATGGTCCTTTTTTCACAGTAGTGCCCCCCTCCCAAAAATAAACAGGGAAAATTGTAAAGCATGAAAAACTAAAGATATCAAAACTGAAATGTCAGCATTTCAGAAGTATTTATCTCCCCTTTGCTCAGAAATTAGTGGAGCCACCTTTGCTATTACAGCCAGTAGTTATTTTGGATAAGTCTCTATTAGCTTTGTACAACGTGATGGAGCAAGATTTGCCAATTCCTCTTTGCAAAATTGCTTAAGCTGTGCCAGGTTAGTTGGGGAGTGGCGGTGGACAGCAATCTTGAGGTCTTCCCAAAGATCGAGTTAAGGTCAGGACTCTGCCTGGTCCACTCAAGGATCTGTTTTCTTCATTTGAAGCCACTCCATGGTTGCTCTGGCAGTCTGCTTTGGGTCGTTGTCCTGCTGAAAGATGTTTAAGATTTCTGGCAGAGGCTAGCAGGTCTTTCTTCAGGATCTCTCTGTCTTTAGCAGCATTCACCTTCCCATCAATCATGCCCAGATTTCCAATCACTGCTGCTGAAAAGCATCCCCATAGTATGATGCCACCTCCACTATACTTTACGGTAGAGATGCAACCTGGCTGATGTACAGTATTAGATTTATGCCACATTTACCACGTAGCATTGAGGCTAAAATTTCCACTTTAGTGTCATCCGACTACAAGACCTTCTTCCACATCTTTTTTTTGAGATATACATGCATATTTATTATCCCATACAGACAAATATAAAGCATATACCAATGTTCTAATTAATATGGCTGTCAATTACTGACATGATTTTGGATTTATGTACTAAGAAGGCAAGTCTACTAAGAAAAGATCTTTGCAAATTAATTCAAGCAGTGCAGTCTAATGAAGATGAATTGGGGTAAGTAAAAACAAAAAGCACTGAAATACTCAGCAAAACAGGCAGCACTGAATAAAGTCTTACAGAGCCGAGAAGTAATCAGAAGCTCAGACAAATTTAAAGACTGACCGAAGGCATTCAGGAAAGCAATGATCAAAATGTTTTCTATGTGGCATGGAGAAGACTAAAATAGACTGCTTTATAAAATGCTCCACCAGTTTATGGAGAAAAAAGAACTTGGCATTGAAGTTGTCAAATTTCTTCCACATCTTTGCAGTATCTTCAAAGTGACACTTTGCAAAGTCTTTATGGGTATATGATTTTTTTTTTTAGCCAGGTCTTCTTCCTTGCCACTCTTCCATAAATACCCTTTCTGTGCTAGGCCTTACAGATTGTGGAGTCATGAACTTCATCTCCAGTTGCATCCACTGCCTTCTGCAGCTCACTCAGTGACTGTTGGTGTCACAGTAGCCTCTCTTACAAGTGTCATTCTTCTCTGGCGACTAGGTTTAGAGGGGCAGCATGATCAAGACAATGTGTCTGTGTTTTATATGTTTTCCCACATTTTCACAATGGATTGCACTGAGCTCCAGGGTATGTTCAATGCCTTTGTGATGGTCTTGGACCCTTCCCCAGATTTGTGCTTCTCTATTATCATTTCCCTGACTTGTCTTGAATGCCCTTTTGTCTTTATTTTGGCTTGGTCTGTTGAAAAAATTACCATACTGTTGGACCTTACAGAGAAAGAGATACTTATTCTTATGGATTCATTGAAAACAGGTGATTCTCCAATTTTCCACATCCACAAATTGGGTGAGTTGGTGCGGTAATATGTACAGTGTAGTACACCTGAGGAAATTTAGCATAATAAATACAAAGGGGATGACTATTTTTTCAGCCTCAGAATATTGGTTTTTAATTTTTAGTCAATTGTTGCTAGATTTTGGAATTTTACTTTTAATTTGACAGAATGCACAATGTTTTGTAGTTTAACTGAAATAATATTTCAATATATAGATTTTCAGGGCACTCTATATTTTGATTTTTTAATTGAATGGGGCGGCACTACAGAGTAGCGATTAGCATAACGCCCTCACGGCGCCAAAGACCAGGATTTAATTCAGTCCTCTGTCAGTAAGGATTTGTACGTTCTCTCTGTGACCGGGTGGGTTTCCTCTGGGTGCTCCGGTTTCTTCCCACCTTCTAAAGATGTATGGGCTAGTAGGTTAATTGGCCACTTTGGTGTATCTGGGTGATCTTTGGGTCGGAAAGTCCTCTTATCGAGCTGTATCTCTAAACAAAACAAATAAAATTTGTATTTAAAATATTTTGACACCGTCCTATAGACTCCAAGCAACTTCTGTTCCATTAATAACTCTTTCCCAGCTACCCCCCCCCCCATGTCCATCCACGCAGACCAGTTGTGAGCAGGTTAACTGAACACGGGAAGGCGTGTTTGGAAGAGTGGAGAGGCTGGTATGAAGTCACAATGTTCTTGCTGTAATGGTGCAATACAGGTCTAATGGAATCTTTTCCTAGCTCGCCCAGCAGTTTTGCATGTTACTAACAACGCGCTAAAATGTTCAGAGCAGAATCAGGTTTACTATCACTGGCATATGCTGTCTTGTGCCCGCAGTACTTTGTAATACATAATAACGATAAATAATAATCATCATCATCATCATTATCATCATCCAGTTTTAGAGTCAGTATACCACAAATTATATTATAGCCGATCAGGTACTACAGATAGGACAATCCATAATAACCGTCTGGATATAATAGTATAGGATAAACAAGCAAGAACAATTTACTTAATAGATATAGCCATTCCAAATACACGTACCATACGGAAATCATTAAGTGAAAAACACCAGAAATGTGCTGAATTAAAAGAGGAAGTTGAAAGATTCTGGAACATAAACAGAGTATATATTGTCCCAATAGTAAGATCTAAAACTGTTATCATCCCAAAGCCACTACAAAATAGCATTAAACAATTAAGGCTACACAATAATATCTATGTAATTCTTCAGATGGCCACAATACTAAACACCATTATAATAGCCAGAAAGTTCCTAGCAATTGACAAATGAGCGTTCTTGGCTATGCCCGTACCTCAGGTTTTACGAGTTTGAGCTCAGAAAAATAAATGACAATGCAAATCTTCAGAAAGCCACAATAATAAACACACTAGAATAGTCTGAAAGTTCCAAGTAATTGATCAATAAGCATGTTTGGTTATGCCCGCACCTCAGGTTTTATCAGCTTGAGCTGAGAAAAAAATGTGCTTTTATAAATAATTAACTATAAATTACAGCAAAAAGTATAAGTCATGCAAAAAAGGAGCAAAAATAACGAGAGAGTGTCCACTGGTTCATTGTCCATTCAGAAATCTAATGTCGGAGGGGAAGACGGTGTTCCTGAAACGTTCAGTGAATGTCTTAGGACTTCTGTACCTCCTCCTTGATGAGAAGAGGGCATGTTTTGGGCGATGTTGCAAATGATGAATAAGATATAAGCTAGAAATGCCTCAAATATTTAAATAGTATTTCTCTTTGTTCGATTGTTGTAACACATTCTTTGTGTGTTACCTTCAGAAATAGTTGTAAAGTGTCGAGTAACAGGACATAATTTAGGGAGTCATTACCATGGATTCCCTCTGGTCATACCTAACTGTAACCACGGTCAAAGGTTCTCTAGGGAGATGCCATGAATGACGTATTAAGCTGTTTTGGTACATGTAACAGATGTACGTGTTCTAGAGAACAAGGCAATCCGAACTTCACTAAATGATTCTAAACTGGACAATTCCTGGAGAAGTAATTTGCTTTGCAAAGATTTGAAGCTGTCTTAGTGTAAGCTTTTGCCTTCAGTATTGACCTGACCAGAATCTTCAATACAGTACATTTATTTTAAAGCGAAGACGGTACCACGCAGATTTGCACGGAACAGTTACACACTCGCCGCTGGAAGCGGTGTAAGTTTTAGAGCGCAGAAAGCCGAAGAACACACATTTGGCAAGTGTGTTGCACCGCATCAGGGAATAACTCGAAAATACGTGAGAGAACGTTGGTCCAATGCACAATCTGCAGATACTTTGTGAAGCTACCCTTATGTTTTCGGAGTGGCATTTAGAAAGCCGCCCCACAACAGAAGAAATGATTTTGCAACTGTATTCTAAAATAGGTCAAATTCCAGGCAGAATCTTAGTGATAACGTCCATTCGTTGCAATATTGATTTGAACCTTGACGTGAACAGCAACTTTGAAAGCTTATAAAAATCTCTCTCCTTCTCTTCCTCTCCCTCTCTCTTTCTCTCTCACTCACTCTCACTCTCCCTAATCTCTATCTCCATATTATGAATATTGTCGACGAAAAAAATATTTTCGAAACCAGGGCAGTCCCGAAGCATCCAATGCTACTTATTCACACAAAATGTTGGAGGAACTCAGCAGGTCAGGTAGTATCTGTGGAGGAGAATAAACGGTCGACGTTTCGGACCGAGACCCTTCAACGGAACTTATTCCTCTCCATTGGATAATAAATCAATCTTATTCCTTTATTCCCCATTCATAGCTGCTGCCTGACATGCTGAGTTCCTCCAGTACTTTTTTTCTTCTGTGTTACTCTGGATTTTCAGCATCTGCAGAATTTCTTTTACCTAGGGAGGGAAATGGACAGTCGACGTTTCGGGTTAAGATCCTTCATCTGTAACGCTTTCAGGACAGTTCTTCTTCAAGCATTATAGGATGAGTTCGAAAGCTTAATGAAAACCAAGCCTTTCCTTTTACATCCTTTTACATTCTGTTACACTGATACATATCTTCAGGAAACACTCGCCTTGTCTTCAGGATTTCCAGAATATGTTGTGTTAATAATGCGACTGATTCTATTCTTTCTATGTTATAGCGGTGACTCAGAAGTAACCCAGTTGGTGTATAATATCAAATACTTTGCGACATTTGATTTTTATTGAGAAATCGAATCACCAGGTCCTAGACTACACGAACAACCACGAAACTTTTAATAGCCGTCGATGGCCCATAACTCAAGGCTATTTTTTGCAGTTTATAATCCCATTTCGTGATTGCAATAATAATTGGTTCATACAGAAAATAAAGGATTGTGATGTAGACCGGCTGCGACCCATAAACTGGCCCCGTGTTTCCTCAAATGAGGATGATGGCGTTATAGAGAGAGGGTCAAAAACACACGCAGCTAATAAAAAATGATTGAAATTTCTATTTGGCGCAGCGGCTGGACTAAGAAGCGAGTTCAAAAGGGGAGACGTCGGCCAAGGAAGCAGGCAATGATGGAGGTGGTTTGTGGGAAGCAACGGGATCCCTTGCCAGTAAACTGAGGTCAGGAGAGAGGTTGGGGGAAAACTGGAGTGCCGACTGAGCTGAGAAACGGAAGCTTCGGTGTTGGGTGAAGGGATAGACGTGCTGTAACCAACGTACCATGCGCCAAAAAGGGAAAAAAACCGTGGGATTTACCCGCCAGATTGAAAGAGGGGCGGGCGCCCACCACATGGGCAACCGAGCACACCGACTGAACCCTGTGAAATCTGGATTAGGATAGCGTTCTGTTTTCTTACCAACACACACACACACACACACACCTAATCTACCTAGTTTTTAATTTCCAATACGCGGTGTCAGAATCCAATAATTATATTCCGACGCCATTGATTAGATTTAAGAAAAAAAACTCTTCGTGGGACTGGATATCTGTCGAAGTTCTTGAAAATCGGGATCAAAAAAAAACCCACAAGAGATTCTGCAGATACTAGAAATCCAAAACAATACACGGAATGCTGGAGGAACTCAGCAGATCAAGCAGCATCTATGGAAAGGAATGATGGGCTCTTTATAGATCAGGGGTTCCCAACCTTTTTTATGCCATGGACCCCAAGTTCTGAACCCCTGTTACAGATGCAGGACAGAGAGGAAGAAAGAGACGAAGAGAACAGAGAGAGAGAGAGAGAGAGGAAGACAGAAGGAGAGGGAGAGGGAGGGGGAGAGGGGGAGAGAGGAAGAGAGGAGGAGATGGGGAGACGGGGAGAGAGGGGGAGAGGGGCAGAGGGGGAGGGGGAGAGTGGGAGCAGGGAGCGGGGACAGAGGGAGAGAGCGCGATTGAATAAAATCAGGCAGGGGGTTAGAAACAGTGACAGCTGAAAATAATGTGCGGGAAATGTAAATGCATTGGACGGGATGAAGTGAACGAAGCTTTAAATACCGTCTGTCAACAATGGAGAAATTTGCCTGTTCGTGGGGCACTTAGGGTCACGGAAAACATCTCCCAGTGAGAAGCATGCGTCAGTAGTAAGTTCCCTTCCACAAAAAAGGAAACTTTGATTTTGTTTTAGTACCTAACCTCCAGCCTATCCGAGCCTATTAATTAACTCTGGTTTCTTGTAGAGGAGAATAGCCATTTGCGGTGCCCTTTGTCGGTGCATAGCCCATACAGAACAGATTATATTGGGAAATGAACGCATTACTTTGTGTGTGTGTGTGTGTGTGTGTTTGTGTGTGTGCGCGCGCGCGCGCGTGCATGTGTGCTTGTGAGCATGTGTATGTAGAGTATTTATGTGTGTGTATGTGCGCGTGCCCTGAGGAAGAGAAAGATAATTTCTTCGAATCCATGTTTCAATTACGGAAGGTCCAAATAAAACTGTTTTGATCTGTGTAATGGGACGGGCACAGTAGAGTGGATATACTTGAGGGACTTTTCAGAACTTAAAAAAAATTACCAAAAATAATTAAGAGAGCTGCTCAGAAAATTGACTGGAACGTATAAAAAGAGTTTAGTTTTAATTATACTTCATGAACCTTTGTGGCGCCCGACCTACCATCTCCCTCGAATCCAGTGCCCGTGAAACATAAGAGTGTTGTTTTGAATTCCTTGTTGGCATTCGGATGAGAGGCCATCGGAATGTGGCATTCATGAAACCTTGCAATGTATTTGCTGGAAACTCCCATTGACTTGCAACTCCACAGGCAGAAACTCCATTAATTTATTTCAGTTAGTTAAATGTATTTTAATGCATCTGTAATAAAAATGAAAGGAAATATTAATTTAAAAAAATATATAAAGGTGCGATTGCTTTAAAAAGAAAAGAAAACATGGATATTTATTCCCAAGCCACACTCCCAAGTAGCCATGATTGGAACATAGTTGGTAGACTAAACCGATTTTTAAAAAATTGAAGTCGCGCCCGCACTATATTGGTGCGTTCTTCTTTCAGCCATATCATGACTTTGTCCGACACTGAATAGAAAATGGCGGAAGCGCTGTTAAAATTCACCTCGTCTACCCAACTGAAATAATCGTTTCCGCATTCAGTGGTGTAGCTCAGTACTACGGCAAGGTCAGGACATTGCTACTAACATTTATTTTAAATTCTGCCCTACCGGCTAGTTTCAAACACTTCAATATCGGGTAGAAAGAAACCTGGTTTAATACAATGTTGAATGATCTGAATATTCGGAGTTTTTCCCTTCTGATCTCGTCTGGAAAATCTCAGATACGGTTCTTGTGTTTAAGTAAATACATTATCAAACATTCCCGACAGGCTGATGGTTCACTAGACAATCAAAACAGTGCTCCCCTCATATACTGCTAAATGCAAACTTTTTCCCCCCAAAATTAAGTCCAGTCTATGGACCTTCCCAGCAAAAGAGATAGATCGCCAGTGTCAGGATGAGTATCATTCGCCCTCTGCGTGGACCTGAGATCTGGTTGCAAAGAGTCCATTCAACTGAGCAACACACAGAACATGCTGGAGGAATGTTTATTCCACTCTGTAGATACTGCCTGACCTGCTGAATTCCTCCAGCAACTTGTGTGTGTTACTCTGGATTGTCAGCATCTGGAGGATCTCTTGTGTCCGTGCAACTGAGCAGCTTCGGTAAGACTGCAGCCTCGAAACACAACACACGTATTAAACATCGGAGAAGAAGCGCACGAAGTTGGAAAATCAACATATTCAGAATCAGAAACTGCTTTACTATCACTGACATATGTTGTGAAATCAAGGATATTTTCGAAATTGCATTGCAAATGTAAAGGTGAAACTTTTAAGCAACACACATCAAAGTTGCTGGTGAGCGCAGCAGGTCAGGCAGCATCTCTAGGAAGGGTCCCGGCCTGAAACGTCGACTGTACCTCTTCCTAGAGATGCTGCCTGGCCTGCTGCGTTCACCAGCAACTTTGATGTGTGTTGCTTGAATTTCCAGCATCTGCAGAATTCCTCGTGTTTGCGAGGTGAAAATTTTACTTTGCCGGCTTAATTTAATTGGCGCTATTCCATTCCTTTCCTATCTAATTATTGTATTACCTCTCGCTCATAAGGACGGAGCCATGCTAATCTTAACAATTAACGGTTGATCCCTATATTTAATAAATACATAATAGATGCAGCGGGCAAAAAGATGACTTTTTCAAAGTTTACGGGCTGATGCAAACCTCACGCATATCATGGAGGTCAGTAGATCATCACTAAACCCTTACACCATCTCTAAATCGGCTTTCCGCTAACCCGTTTCCTCACCCCTCTTACCACCCCCTACCGTTCGAAACTCTCGAAACTCACAACAGCCTCCCTGACCCCTCCCCCAACACACACACATACAAACACACTCACACACACAACAAACATTACACACAACAAACACCACACACACACACACACACACACACACACAGGCGCGCGCGCGGTATCTCCTGGAAGAAGCAAGTAGGCATGGAAAAAAGAAAGAATGAAGATTTAGAGCCGGACAATAACGAAGGAGGTGGGGCGGGGACGCTGAAGGAGAGCAGGAGATTTACAGTTCTGGGGTATTGAAATGAATGTGTGGGAAGCAACACCGTGGTTTTTGATTCCAGCATCTGGAGGAGATTGAATAACGACGAACAATAAAACTCAACCTAGTCATGAGAACCAGTTTCCAAGCTGGCCAAAGTATCTCGGTTTAGAAGTATATTCCTCAAGTGAGTGATTCTTGTGAAGCTGTGGACTTTTATTTTGTTCTTACTCGCAAATATCACTGGAAGCCAGCGGGAATCTCCACTTCTGCTGCGATGGCAAAACTATTACGGGATGTATTATATCACCCTCCATGTCAGGAATTTTCTGAAACTACGTCATCCGCCGCCCGATATTTACAACTCGCGGAGCAGGCGCCTACTGTTGCTGTTAAGTGATCGCCGCTTCGTTGCTCGCATACCGATAACGTTAACGGCCTCCCTCGCAAGAAACAGCCTGCAGGCGTAAAGGGCTCTATACCACTCACGGACGAGTTGAGACGCCTTGCAGCCAATCCGAAGTGCCATTACTTTTGTAATGTAGGAAACTTTCCACATCAAGAGGAGGCGTGTGTAGATAACCAGATGGTCCGTTTTCCAGTGAGTGGAGTTCCGGTGTTAACGTTGACTTGGACTTACTCTGAGTTTAAAGTATTCAGAGGCTGGTGGTCAAGGTTAGAGGAGATTTACGGGCTTAACCCCAAATGCAGGACGTTTCTAGAACCTCACTCATGATCACATCATCAACTCTCTTTACCAAAAAGAACACAGATTTCGGAAAACCTAAAAAGATAAACCTAAATATTTGGCGTGGGGTATGACGCAAGGGAGGAGCAGTGAATATGAATGTGTTATTCCCATGTACGTCATGTGTACGGCGAATGGGAGGTGGCGCCATCCAGTTGTGGACTGAATGACATCGGCATCTCCCCCGTAGGCTGTCAACATCACAACTTCCGAAACGATCGGGCAGATTTGGTCGATAGCCAATAGTCCCGTGATCATAACCAAAGAGAACCTTGTTATTGAAATATCAAATCACATTTTAATTTCTTTATGGAGAACATTTGGAGTTTAATGCAATTCCAGTATTTTGAAATATTTGAAAACACATTCAAGACGCCGGTCATATCAAAGACGATTTTGAGAAAAACAATATTACACTTTACTGTAACACACACAAAATGCCGGAGGAATTCGGCAGTCAGGCCGCATCTATGGAGATACTTACACCTTAGCAGCGCCTTCGTTTGGCCATTATGTAGACATGGGAAACCAGACTCAGACTGTGCACAATAAGACCCCACGAAAAAAAGCAATGTGATCATCTATTTCTGTTTTACTTTAGTTGGCCACTCCATGTAGGAGGATTCCTGATTCTTCCCTGAAAAAGTGTCATGAAATCAGTTGGATCCACCTGAGAGAAAAGCATCTCGCTCAGAAGATGACAGTCTGGCGTGTGCTGATAGGAATCGGCTCAATTAGTGCTGGACGTGCACGGCATGCCGGTCAACTGCTAAAGACTAAAGATGGCGCGCGTTTCCGAGATGGCTAGGTGTGCTATCCCAATGCAGTGTCTCGGTAATGTGCAACCACCCAGGATTTTTTGGCCTGGATCCCTATTTCAGAATTCCATTCACGACTTTCATCGGCGTCCCTTCGAGGGCCAGATTTCTCAGTGAAGCGGTGAAGAATTTAAGTATGAATGAAGTTAATATGACCCAAGAATAAAGAGAAAAATGAAACAATGCTCCCCTAGAGCAATATCAACTGAAAACGGAAAAGACGATAATCTATTATTGCTCCCATCGATTCGGTTTAATCTGGCCCAGGAAAATGGGATTTGAATCTTTTCCTATGAGTTGAGCGCCCCAGATTTAAAAGTTCGTATATGAAGAAAACGTGCTTCTCTCGTTGTTTTCACCCTGTCCTTAAAGCAGGATATGTTCTATAAAGTCTAAACTAACGCTAAGCAAAAGAAATCCGGCGCAGAAACTATGGAGTAAACATGTTCCTGGTCCTAAAGGCTTTAAAACTGGATCGGTATTCGCTTGAATTGAGGACCATTCACGTAGTTTGAAGTTCCACATATTTTACACCTTAGAAGATTTCACGGCCCATTTTGATAGAATTGTTAGGGCACAAAAGCAACTATTCGGTCCATCAGTTCCGCGCCAGCCCATTGTTGAGCAATCTATCCAGTCCCGTTTTCCGCCTCCCCCCTCCCCCACCCCCGTACTCCTGCGGATTATTTCTCCACAGATGTCTAACCAAGATGCCTTCCTGCCCGTCCCGGTTGGTTTTGTCCGTTAGTCCTACAGCTAACTCCAGACAAGCTCGCTCTCCCCTCCCCTATCTCTTTCCTCCCATCGCTTTGTATCCGTGTGTCCGTCGCTTTGAATCGACCGTGTGTAATTACTTGGTTGAGGTGTTCTCTATCTCGTTCGATGTCTCATAACAGTTAACTGGCGCGGTACATTTGCTTCAAGACTTCAGCTCATGCTCACCCTTCCCCGTCACCAACAACACTATCGTCCCGCCCCTCTCCCCTGTCTCCGCATTAAACCTGTATCGGTTATTGGTCCCAAGAGGAACGTACGGGTTCTGAATGTTACGGTGGCGCAGAAGATGGTACAGCTTCGAGGGAGTCGATTGAGCATCTCCAGAGTGGGTCAGAGCGCGCTGGCTGACACGCACTTAAATTGCTCTTCAAACGTATTCACTTTTCCCGTTCTATTCTTGTGTAAAATGTGTCCAGCGCTTACTCGCTACGCACCATGTCATATATAAATATATTAATAGAGAAAAAAACATATTATGACAACGAGAGAAGCGGAAGGTAATTGATGGCGCCCCGAAACTCAGTAGTACTACTTGGCAACATACCCGTTTTCTCTTGAATTAAACCGATAATTAAAAATAAATCCCATTGGAAATTGATCTTGATCTTGGGTCTGGCTCAAAGGCCAGATATTTGCAATCAGAAAATGGTGTATTAATCGACACTCTGTTAGGCTGGGCAACGGTCAGTATTGGATCACTATTCCATTCTTATAAATGGATTGATAACTAAGACTCACTCTGCGTTGTAGGTTTTAAATGATTGCACGCAAGATAAATACAAACATTCACGGAAAAGCCACAATGTGAAACCGTGTGAATAGATCAAACAATCGGCGTGACGAACAATCAGAATTCAGGAGTGTAGAAAGATTAATAAACCCATGTGCTAGGTGTTGCCGTGTGTATTCAGAATGTTAAATAAATGCTCGACTGTTGTTCGGATTGTTCCTGTGCCCGGTGTTAGGAGCAGAGTTTATTTCACATGAATGGGCCAACAGGAAAACCGGTACTCCGTTCCCTCGTTTCAAATCTCTAACTATTGATCTATGCCTTCCCAAACCACTTGTAATCGTTGGTTGCTACACGATAGAAAGGGGCGTTATGGCTCAGTTTTCCTCTTATCTTCCAGGTATGGTTCTGTACAATTTATAAAGGGGCTCCATTTTATAAAATAATACAAGTCAATATTTGTTCTTTTAACATGGTGCCAATTCCTCCCACCGCAACCTCCCCCCTCCCCCGTTCATGTCTTTCTCTCTGAGCAAGCGGGCCTGCCGCTCGCTCTATGTCGCTGCCACTTTGGATCTCTCTCTCTCTTTATGTTTGTCGGTCTGCCTCGGGATTTTTGTTCTCAGTTACAGTTTCTGAGCCACTCCTCTCTCTCGCTGTGTGTGCGTGTATGTGTCTGTCTGTGTGTGCCTGTGTGTATGTGTACCCGTGCGCCTTTAGTTCCCTTCTCTGTCTATACTTGCGTCTCCCTCTCTCTCACACACACCCTGTTATTTCTCGGTAACTGTCTCCTTCCCTCTCTGTCTGTCTGTCTGTCTGTCTGTCTGTCTGTCTGTCTGTCTGTCTGTCTGTCTCTCTCTCTCTCTCTCTCTCTCTCTCTCTCTCTCTCTCTCTCTCTCTCCCTCTCTCTGTTCTCAGTCAGTATTTCTGCCTCTGGACACCCTGAAGGAATGAACCCACGTGACTAAACGGGGCGGTCGATCAGGAGCTGAAAAAAAAGCCATTTTGTTCGAGGAGCCTGTAGTAACAGCTTCAGCTAAACACTCTTTCTTCGCCCTGCTCCCGGCACCAGAGACGGCGGCCGCCCGATCAGCAGGTACGGACCGCTTTAAAAAATATCCCACTTCCCCACCGGCCGGGGAGACTGAGCTTACCATCCGGCAGATGTCTTTACTCGAACGAAATTAGTGGTGCGGGATTGCTTGACATCGTATCGCTGTTTCCATTTCAAGATGGCCGCTTGCCTTGAATTCAATTCTACCGATCTGTTACTTTTCATTGTGTTTCTGCCGCTTGTCTCCGTTGTTTCGCTGCTTGTTTTTGCTGTGGTCGCTCGGTCTGACCCAAGACGTCCCCTTCGCCACCCAGTCCGCCCCATCAGTTGCCGGTCGGTGCAATTATTTGTTGGAAATTTGCCGTTGGGTGTCTGTGCCCAGCATAGGCTCCTAGCTGCTCGATATGTCTCTCTCTCTCTCTCTCTCTCTCTCGCTCTCTCTCTTTCAATGCCCCCACTTTAACGTTGGTGAGTTTAGTGAGCCCGAGCCACTCTCTCACTGAACAGCAGTTCGAAATCGCTGTTTTTTCAAAGACGAGTAAAACTGGCCCGGCGCGGCTGCAAAGGTCACATACTTGGCTTCAGTTCGCTCTTACTTCGAGCTCCGGTTTGCTTCACGGTCGCTCGGGAGAGCGTTGGGAAGCCCGGTCGGCTCGGCGCGGCCAGCCTCGTGCGCAGAGAAAAATCCGACCGTCCTGAGATCGGGCACGATTTAAAACTTTGTCCCGGGTTCCTGCGGCACGATTTTATAGAATCCAGTAGTACAGTGTGTAATGATTGTCACTGGCAGGGTCTAGTCGCAATCTGACTAACCCCGGCGCTTTTACGAACTTTTTTCGCCCGAGCCCTTGTCTTGAAATACTTGGTAGCCTGTGTGGTTCGCCTCCCCCTTTCGAGACCCGGCTCGATGAACTAAATCTCTACCCGGGTCAAGGGGGAGTGAATACGGACGAGATGGTCGCATTTATTACTGTTTTTTTTTAAAAAATGCGTGTGCGAACGGGTTGGCAAAACGTTTGTTGAGTACTAAATCCAAAAGTCTATGTCTGTGTCCGGACTCAATTGGTTGTATCGCTGTAGTTCTGGTTAGTTATAACGAAACTATACTTAAACGCGTTTTTTTTTACTGCACGTGCCGTGTGTTTTGAACTGGAGGTGAATATATTCTCTTTGATGTTAGCAGTTTGGATAACTTTGCATTCTCGAGCGTGTTTTAAACTCACCGCGATTGTGGTAGAGAATTTCTCTGTGAAAATAGATACTTCGAATTGAGAATGTATTTTGTTCATGATCAGTAACATGAAAGTCTGCATGGAACACACGTTTATTTTAGTCTTGGTTTATACCCTGCGAAGTTGGTACATGTTTTATCCAACTTACTGGATATAAAGACTAATATAATTTCAGCGTTTCCTGCATATATAACTTTAATCCACTTCTCTGATTTGGGTAGCGTCACTCGAGTTCGCAACAACAGTAGGTAATCAAAGTGCTGTGCGAAGTCGTTACAAAAACTGTTTTATGGTTTAGGGACGGGAATATTTGTGCTTGCGGAAGACTGGGGCAGTGTGGATATCATTTGAAGTCGGTATTCTCAAACCAGAGTGGTTTTAAAAATTAAACCTGCAAGTACATTTGTGTGAGGGAGAAAGAGAGAATCAGGGCGTTTCGGTTTGAAATGGAGGGTTCAGAGGGGTGTGTTTGTGTCTCAATACTAGAAGCCTGTCGTGTCTGTTCTCTGCAAATTACACATTGACCTCCCCGGCGCAACTAAATCGAATCAGGTCAGAAATACAAGATCTGCTCTTTAGTCATTTAAATATATATGATTAGATTGAGAGGCGCTTCTCAGCCCCAGTTTAGGAGTATTACATGCGAACGAGAGGTGGGGAGGAGCTGGGAGGAAAATTACTGGGCACCCGGCCCGTTAGTGGATTTCCTGACGACGCTCCGGGCCGTTGCTGTGCTGTCTACCATAAGGCGAAAGTCTCTGTTGTTATTCTCACCCGCTCCCCTTCCCCTTTAATTCACCCCAGCACGCCCCCCACCCCCAGCTGATCATGGGAACTGAGTTTATGTGTTGAGGAACGGGTTGGCGATTGGAAAGTGTTTTGGAGGAAGTTAATGCTTCGCTCCGCGTGTTTAATATAGAGCAGCTCAGGACTCTCCTATAGCTGATTACTCAAAACCATGTGATACAACACTTTCTTAAAAAAAAAGCAAACATTTTGACACAGTCTTCTTTCCGAATCACGTGTACAGCGTATCCGGCTCCCAGTCACTGCAGTTCCCTTGATATACCACCGTAACCAACCGATGTTTTCTGCGGGAGCCATTGAACGTGAACCCCACGGCCAACCCTCCTCGGTAGCCGCACTGAAAGGCTGAAGTAACCCACACAACGAATTCGGGAACGGCGCCGGCATTAGTTGTCCTCCCTCTCGTCGAGGTCCCCGACAATTAAACGCAATAAGCAAACTACCAACACGAAATCAGTTAGATGTCGAGTTGCACAACTTCCAGATGTTAAACGTGTCCATGATTATCTGCCCGTTAAATATACAACCCCAATGTATATCATGTCTATAACTAAAATGTCCCCGACAGTTAGAAATTCCCGTCCACTAGCCATGTCCGATTGAAGGCTTCCGACGCACACATTGTCCTACACCTCTTAATGTGGACAGGCTTCCGACGACACTCATTGTCGCTTATTTCTTAATGTGGATCTGTTTCTGCCATTGTCAACTCGGGTTACTCTGAAAGTTGACTAGCATTTTGCTCTAACGCCACCTTTCATCCTTTCTACCATTAATTACCGCCTCGAACAACAAGGTTGGTGTTCGCGAGGAAATGAGTTAGATTCGATTAGGTTTTACTAATCGGAATGAAATCATACGTCTGCCTGTCAAAAGGAAACTAACTACATTCTGGCACATTCCGCAGTCCGTACAACAGAAATGTATTCTGTCGGTTAGTCATACCACATTACCAGGCCTCTCACAACTGAGAAACATTTCATGTCGAAACATTCCTAGAATTATATTTTTATTCATAAGGTACTTTAACCATAACGTGCACATTAAAACCGCAATCTTTTTCTGCATCTTTATGTAAAAATCTAGCCGTTGTGTATATCGACAATATATTTATCAGTAGGCTCATCTCAGTGATAGGCTGGTAACAATTCGAATGATATTTGGAAAATTGTCCTGAAAGTGACAATGGCAAAGTACCTTTAATTGGCTGCGATTCCCTGTATCCCGCCGGGCTGCTCAGTAATAAGGGCACCATGCTTGAAAAGTGGGCTGCCCTCGCTGTGAAAGCAAGTTCACGGGTCACAGGAATGGGACCAGGAAAGGGATGTGGTGGGGTCGGGGGGGGGGGGAGATCCCCGTAACTCCGAAGAAAACCTTCGTCTACATCTGAACTGCTGTGGGAACCATATGTAGTCTTACAATGTAAAACCTCATGTCCTGTGGACATCTTAATATTGACAAACACGGAGTTCCTTTACTACTATTTATTTCATCATGCCTTTTGTTATGAGAAGCTGTTTAAGATTCTCCAATCGTCTGCATTGAATTCCAGGCTGGTATTATTTACGTCACAGGCCCGCATTGTTTACTTGGAAGAACCGCGATACACAGATTCGAATTCTGTTCCTCTGCCCCTTATCGATAAGGGATACAGCTGTTGCACATTCGCGCTACAGTAATCAGCAGCATAGGCGACCTTTTAAAACGAAACGGTTAGGCAATGAACTTGTCTAAATTCATTGAACGATGCGTTTGTATCTAAGATATCTGAGAACAGTGTTGATATCTGTTTTAAGTTCCAGTTCTGCCCTGTAATATTATTGCTAAACTCATGGATTTTAATCGTGTTATTGTGAAGTCCAAACACTTGGAGATAGACTTAATTTTTTACGACTCCTTAGACAGTACAACTTGCGTGTGATGGAGGGATTCTGAAACATTGCGCTATTTTCCCTCCTATCTTCGCTGTTACTCAGGTAGGTGGGGGAAATGTCGATCAATTTTACAGCGACGAGTTTTATTTCCCCCAACTGGTGTTTGAGAGTAAAATCTTCCAGTGGCGCTTGGCATCTTTTTGCTGGACCAAGCAACTCGCATTTACTGCCAGGGAATGACAGCCGATTCTTGGCGATGGTGGCGTTCTGCAGGCGGGAAATGTAATCCACTGCGAAAGCGCGGAGATGTGTTGACTTTCACTGAAACAGAGGAAGCGCTCTGGCCTGCAACCTTTCAGCCTTCTATCATTGGTTCAAACTCAAATAGCCAGCAAACACTGAGATCCATAGTGGGGAGGGCGCGAGGAGGAGTGTGAGGTGGTTTGAGAGGAATTAGTAGTAATGGTGGAATCTCGGAGGGTGGCAGGGGGTGGGGTTTTGGTGGGGTGTCACATGACCTGTAATTTGTATCTGTCAAGGTTCTGTATTTATAATCCGGGGTTCTCCCATTTGATAACGTCATTATCACCGTCTTTAAAGTAAATGAGCAACTTGAAATATGTTAAACATAGATGACCGAAAAATGTTCTTCGTAAAACTGCAAATGTTGACAGTTTTCCTAAAACGGCACCGTTATGCCAATGACGTCTGTCGCAAATTCTGGAGTATGATGAAAGTTTTCTTAAAAAGTCATGATTTCCCGGGCACTATGTCCATTTCTGGATACAGCATTTGGATTTCAGAATCAGTTTTAATATCACTTACATATGTCGTGAAATTCATTGTTTTGCGGCAGCAGTACATTGCAATACCTAAAAGCTATAAATCACAATAGTAACTAAATTAAATAGGTAGTATAAAAAGAGAGCAGAAATGGTGAGGCTGTGTTGGTTCAATGTCCATTCAGAAATCTGATGGCAGAGGGGAAGAAACTGTTCCTGAATCGTTGAGTGTGTGCCTTCAGGTCCCTGATGGTCGCAATGAGAAGAGGGTATGTCCTGGGTGATGGGGGTCCTTCATAATGAATGCTGCCTTTTTGAAGTGTCTTCTTATGAAGATGTCCTCGATGGTAGGGAGGCTAGTGCCCACGATGGATTTGAACGAGTTTTCAACCCTCCACAGCCTTTTCAGATTCAGAATTGAACTCTTGGTGGTGTCTGAATGCTAAGTCTGAATTCATTCCTCAGCAGAGTGAAGCGTTCATTTTTTTAAAGTCCAACTTAAACGTTTGATTCAATCATGCCTGCGTAACAGAGAAGTAGTATCCACGCCAGGACCACCAGAATCTAAAACAGCTACTTTCCCCAAGCAGTAAGGCTGATCAACACCTTCACCCACTAACTCACCTCTCCACACCCCCAACCACCACTACTTTATCATTTCCTGTTAGAGTCTCCTTGTGTACAGATGTTCCTCTGCCTATTGTTACTTTATGGACGTTCAAACAATCGATGTATATAAGCTATCTTATGCATTTATATTTATGGCGTTTTTATTAGTGTTCTTTATTTGATTGTGTTTTTTTCGTGCTGTAATCGGATCCTGAGTAACAATTATCTCGTTCTCTTTTACACTTGTGTACTAGAAATGACATTAAACAATCTTGAATTTTGATGTGTCCCATCTCCAAACTCACTACTGGTCAGTGTACCGGCGGAGTGAGACAGTTTGACAGTTTTTCTCAGCTGCTGTGAAAGGTAAACTTTTCAACGTTTTCAACGTGAAGTCGGTCATGGGAAAGTCCGAAAGCGTCACCTGCAGATCAAATAGACTCTAACCCTTGCAGTCTCAAACCTGCTACTCATTTCAAACGTGCAAGCATAAAGGTAAACACACATTCATACATACGCACATACAGACACACACACAAGTACTCAGTACAAATAGTCTTTACACAAAATACATACCTGCTCACCTTCACATACAGTTATGCTCACTCAGAAAAAAATGGACTCACGTTTATAGACACACAATTAGTAAATTAGTAACGTTGTTATTACTGTAAATAGGTAACATTGTTATTATTTGCACATGTGCCAAGGTACAGTGAAAAACGTGTCCATGTAGATCAATTCATTACAACGGTGCATTGAGGTAGTACAATAACAGAATGCAGTGATGTGTAACAGTACTGATACAGTGCAATGCAGGCAGACACTGAGGTGCACATGATAGAGATGGATTGTGTGGACACGGGTCCATCTTATCGTTTAGAGTTTGTTCAATAGGCTTTTATATTCAATAGTCATCAAGCATACATGTCCTCATAGGCCCATCCATTGCACATTCATGACAACACACACACACTCACTGCAAACTCTCCCATTAGCTCACGCTCTCACATGCACATGTCCCACGCTCAAACACTTAATCGCAACACAGGACCCGAATTCAAAGTACCTTACAAAGAAACGTGTACTCAAGCACACGTAGAAACGGGGGTTCACAATCAAACGCTGACAGTCTGGTTGCTGGCAGTCCTTTAAACTAATTGATATCTTGGCTGAAACATGCGCCAATATCTAAAATGGATTTCGCAGAGCTGGGTTTAATTTTCAGGTATGGCTGGTGGGCTTCTACACTATCGCTTGTTAACTGTATGTACAGATTTTTTTTTCCCCGCGGGGAGAGCGTGGAGTGGGGAAATCTTCGGAAGTGTAACGACGGTCGCTATAGTAACCAGAAGTAGGCTCTGTAGCCGTTGCCCACGTCTCTACATGCACAGGGTTATATTCCTTTACAAAGATATACGGGAAGGACTATGCTCGGGCTAATTCAATGCAACGTATGCTTTATGTCGAGTGGCGAATATATCACGCACTGCTGTGACGCGAGGGTGTATTTTCAACATGTTTTTAACATGTGTGGCCCCCGCGTAATAGGTTGCACAATAAATGTTCATTGGATCATCTATCTCACTTTGTATGGATCAGTATTTGTGTGTGTGTGTGTGTGTGTGTGAGAGAGTGTGTGTGAGAGAGAGAGAGAGAGAGAATGTGTAAAGGGAACAAGAGATTGACTCGCTATTTGTAATTAATCTGCGTCAGCATTCTGCTGGAAAGCTGTGAGCATGTGTTATACAGGAGGCACAGATCAGACGTGCGGCGGGATTAAGTCAAATTCCAATAATGCGGGCACAAGTGTCGCATTCACAGTTTAACAGATGTTTACTCCACTCGGTAGCTTGCAGGCCCGGCCTAGCGAACTGGTGATTACCCAAACCCCGTACCAACCTGGGCGAAATTGTGGCCGATCGTTCCTTTGCGATCGAAATGTACAGTCATGCCATCGGGGTCACGGTATCGACCTCAAAAGCACCAACGTGTGCTACTGTCTGTGCAAGTAAACACGATACTGGTAACTATCCATGTTATGTATGTCCCAGCACAGGGACAGCAGCTGACGTTAAGGGCCACAGAGTAATGTTCGTGGAGAAACGGACATTGTTGGATGGGAAACGCCTTACACAATAATTTGGGATGGGTTTACCGATAAGAGTCTGGGTCTCCTGAGCTTTTATGTGCATGCATGTTTTATATCAAGATTCAAGATTGTTTAATGTCATTTTCAGTACACAAGAGTAAAGGAGAATAAAATAATTGATACTCCTCATCCGATGCAGCACAAAAAAACCAATAAGACAAACAACACAATAATAAAAACATAGCAAACATAAATACATATGATAGCTTATATACATAGATTGATTGTATGTCCATAAAGTCACGCTAGGCACAGGAGTGTCTGTACATAAGGTGACTCTGACAGGAAACGATAAAGTAGTGATGGTTGGGGGTGTGGAGGGGTGGGTTAGTGGGTGGAGGTGTTGATCGGCTTTACTGCTTGGGGAAAGTAACTGTTTCACAGCCCGGTGGTCCTGGTAAGGATGCTACGTAGCCTCTTCCATGATGGTAGTGGGACAAATAGTCCATGAGCAGGTTGGGTGGGATCCTTCATGATGTTACTGACCTTTTCCCGGCACCTTTCTGTATTTGCCCTTGATGGTGGGGTGGCCGTTGCCGCTGATGCATTCCGCAATGTATCGGAGTCAAAATTATTTGCGAACCTGTTCCTCTTACTGGTTGAAGACAAAGATCTTTTATTTCATAAAGAGCTGGTAGACTATTTCGTATGGCCCCAGAAACTACAACCACCAGAGCCCTCCTTTGCCTCCCAGGGCAGTTTCATACTCACGTACAGTGTGTGTGTGTGATTTATGACCAACGCTCATTCTCAACTACGTACTCGACTGGTGAATATTTATAATCCGTTTTGCCTCACCAGTATTTTGCCACAATCCTTTACCTCCTGTCCCGAAATTCATCGCTTAATATGGTATTGACATGGTAATCGAGTAAAACCAAGGGCATTTTTAAACTATATCATAACCTTAAAAAGAGAACATTGCCTCCTTTTGCCTGCTGTCTGTAATACAGCGGCGATTCCATATAAACATGCCAGGTTGCAGTGGAGCAGTCTATAATAACGGCGCCTCTGAGTCGTTGTGTAGAAGGGAAGTGGCAGTGCCATTTATAAACAGTTTGCCTACAGGAACCATCAGCAACTTTCGATTTAGACTTAAGAAGACGAAAGGCTGGGAGGGTTGGGGGTAGGTGGGAATTGTTATTTGTCATTTTGCTAACGGAGACCGCGTTATACTCTATATCACTCAGTGCATCTTGCTATAGTGACCTGTGCTAAAGGATCCATCCGAAGCTGAAGTGCTCCCGAATGAATAAGGACTATGACTGTGCAATCATTTCTGAACGAATAATAATCCACGTATTAAAATAACGACTTCTGTACTTCTCAGCTTTACGTCTACGGTCAGAAATTGATTGTGGTCACGTGTTGAAGTTAGACTGCGCTCGAGTGTCACGCAGTAATTTCCCTTCTAAGAGCTGATTAGAAGACCAACGTGCACGAGTAGATTGAACAGCAAGTAATGGAGTCCGAGTTTTGTCGGAAGCGTAAGTGGCTAATCCCTGACTTTCTGCAATGAAGTGTTTGAGAAATATGCTTACGTACAGGAGGGGATAACAAACACAGAGCTATTTATACCCCGTTGCTTGGTAACCGCGTCTATATCTCAAGCTACATTTGAGGTAAAGCTGGTACAGTATATATAGTGGATGGGAAACACCAGACCAGAAGAAAGGTATCAGTGTTTGATTTAAGTCTGGCGATCCGTTTCTCTCCGTGAGATGATCTTTCACAAGTCTAATGTAAAAAATGCATAGAAATAGAGAAGAAAATAATTCACGTTCCAAGTACAGGTCAAGCAAACCTCGTTCTACACTTTTAAATAAGTATCTAGTATTTAAAAAAAAGAATATAGACCAAACTTTTAAATAAGTATCTAGTAATTTTTTAAAAAAAGAATATAGACCAAACTTTTTTTTCTATCACTCAGTAATTGGTGTTTCTATAAGATAGATCCATAGCAGCAAAATATCTTGGCAATGGAAAACATGGTTCATAAGATTTCGGACAATGAAATTGGATGCGGTCATCAATCTACCAAACCAGAGGCACAAATTTACCAGCTGTAATACTTAAATTGCAAGATGTAACGCAAATGATTCCCGAATTAACCCAGAAAACTCTCCTAAAACTGATGGATGTGAGGTTTGAAGTTTTTGAAAGGGACAGTTGCTATTTTGCTGAACTCAAAGGCGAGCAGAGAAGCGCCTTTAGTATTAAACGTGGGCTTTCTGGCATTCTCATTTGCTCTTCGCGTTGTCTCAATAGACTGTAAACTGAGTTTTCAGCAGATTACATGCGCGACATGCCTCTGCTTGAGAAATTATCTGAGAAAACGTGCTGGAAATCACCTGAGACGTTAACGGCCTCTCTTTCTGCAGATGCTACCTTTAACCGCCCAGTGTTTCTGGCATTTTCTGTTTTCATTTAAAGGAGCATAATATTCGTTCACGAATACGAGATTCACGAGAACGAGCCCGGGAATGAAAGGGTTAACGCATGAGATGCGTTTGGTGGCTCTGGACCTGTACTCGCTCGAGTTTAGAAGAATGAGGGGGAAGCTCATGGAAACCGATCGAATATTGAAAGATAGAGTGGACGTGGAAAGGGTGTTTCTGAGAGTGGGGAAGTCTAGATCCAGAGGGCATGGCCTCAGAATATAAGGATGTCCCTTTAGATCAGAAATGAGGAGAAATTTATTTTGTCGGGGGTGGTGAATCTACGGAATTCATTGCCGCAGACGGCTGTGGAGGCCAAGTTATTATGTATATTTAAGGCGGAGGTTGAAAGGTTCTTGATTAGTTAAGGCGTCAAAAGTTCCGCGGTGAGGGCAGTAGAATGGGGTTGAGACAGATAATAAATCAGCCATGATGGAATAGTGGAGCAGACTCAAGGGGCCAAATGGCCGAATTCTACTCCTTTATCTTATGTTTTTCTCTGTTGTAGAGTCTTCATTGATGTTGCTGCCTTTTGCATTCCTATATTCTGCACGTTTCACGGAGTATTGGGGAGATCTTGTTGATTGAGAAGTTACATGTTTTAAGATGTTAATATTTCTGGCACCCCCCCCCACCCCAAAACCCCCCGTCTCGCCTTAGCGCAGGGCAGCCGGTGAAATTGCTTTCCCACACAGCGTAAGACTGTTTCGCTTTTTGGGAAGCAAAAAAAAAATTCTATTGTAATTAATTTCGTTCATCCTTTTGAGGGACCTCACAGTTAGGCTTTCTAAATTAATCCCCGTTCTCTATTCAACAAAGCTAGGAATTCAGAAATTTCTGTTGTATCGAAATTATCAGTGAAGTCGATGTGAAGTTGACCCGGGAAGATTGTTGCAGGAGGTGCCTTGATAAACCCTTTGAATATTGCTACCAGACTTGTACATGAACTGTATCGCCCATAACTCAATGCGTCACTGAAGTTACTCTCTTGTCTCTCTAGAGTCCACTGCATCTAAAATGCACCGAACTACTCGGATCAAAATCACAGAGCTGAATCCTCATCTGATGTGTGCCCTGTGCGGGGGTTATTTTATAGACGCCACAACAATCATAGAATGTCTACACTCATGTGAGTTTATATTAACGCGCGCTTTTATGTAAACCCAAGTCTAAGTAACACAAACTTCTCCTGTCAGTTGGCTATCAACTGTTAAAGCTTCACTTCATTTAAAAAACTTTCTTAATCATATTTACAACAGTTTGATTCATTGTAAAGTTACGATTAATTTGTTTTTGCAATCAGAGTGCATGCTATCTTAAGTAACGCTTATAAGATACTGGAGGAACTCAAGCGGTCAGGTCCTCAGACTCATCAGGAGCCAAAATGTCGACTGTTTATTCCTATCCATAAATGCTGCTTGACTTGCTGAGTTGATCTTCTTCTTAAGCCCATCACCTCCACTGGGGCATTGGCCGCGGCCAGCAACTCAGAGTCTGTGTCCTGGGTTGAAGGTTGATCGTCCCTGTGGCTTCCGCTTTCACCACATGACTTCATATGTCTTCTAGGTGAAGATTCTTCCTCTCCCATGGATGAGGTCTTTGGAGCTTCTGTTCCTTTTTTAACGGGATGGGGTTGCTAGCCCCATGCCCGACCGCCTCCTTTCACAGCCACAGGACTGTCCATGGCGAAGTTGACTTGCTGAGTTCCTCCAGCTTTTTGTATGTACTACTCTGGATTTCCAGCATCTGCAGAATCTCTTGTGTTTATCACGCTGGCACATTTAGAATTATTTATCTTCCACAGCTAATAGACTCAAATTAGCTGGCATATTAAAATAGCATGATTTTCACGTTTTATTTACAGTCGTTGCCCCGCGCCGCCCCCTCCCATGGAGAGTGATAATTAACTGAGTGAGGCGTGGCTGCGAAAGTAAAATTACTAGATTTATTTATCTTGCACAGCTAATTGACCAAATCAGCTCGCATATTAAGACGGAATGATTTCCATGTTTTGTTTAAAGAAATCTCCTTCGCAGACAGTGACAACTGAATGAGGAGCGGTTGCAAAAGTGTAGATTGATTTATCTTACACAGCTAATAGCCTCAAAGCAGCTTGCATATTTTGGTAAAGTTAGTAAGTCCAAAATTACTCGCCTTCACTAGGAATTATGTTGCAATAGACCAGTTGTGTTTTGGCGGAGGCACCTTGTCTTCCTTCACCTGCTTTCTTTAAAATCATTAGACGTCTTTGCTGGCACTACACATATATCAGCGGCCTCGCGAATGTTGAAGCAGATGGGAGCTAGAGAGTTTTGCATTCCCCTCAGTCACGTTATCAGAGCGTGCGAGTGAGCCCTGCACCCGTACTGAGAGTTTCAGAAGCGTTTAACGCCGCCCGGTATACCCATAATATTCCTTTATCGTTGATCTTCCGCCGTCGCTCAAAATTTATCGCAGTGGCCACGAATGACGCAGATATCTTAGATTAAACTACAGTGTCCACCTAGGTAGGAGAAGAGGATGTAACACAATCTGACGGTTCATGTGACGTGCCGGAACAGCTGGAGCTTTGTTCGGCTTATTACTGAGGTCGTGGTAATCCTTTCATTAGGCTAAAACCCTCGCAAACCTCCCCTTCTCCAACAAGGTAACAAACAATGTCTGTCCGTTTCTATCCATCTAAAGTACGAATTACAGCCAAAATATAAAGCTGTTATATAAAGTTGTTCCCATCACCAGTTAATCAAAAGACATTCTTAATCGCACGTATTCATTTGAACTATTATTTTTTTACAATATCAAGACTAGACGACATCGCACTTGTATATTTTAAATTTACACTGCATTTGGGATTTTCCAGTTTTCAAGATTTCTTGGTATGCACAGGTACGTGTATGCACAGGTGCAATGAAAAACTTGCATGCTATACGTATGATTATGATACTGACATAAACAGAAGAGATTCTGTAGATGCTGGAAATCCAGAGTAACACACACAAAATGCTGGAGAAACTCAGCAGGTCAGGCAACATCTAGGGAAAGGAATAATGGCTCAACATTTCCGGCTGAGGCCCTTCATTAGGATCTATACTTTATTCCTTTCTATAGAAGCTGTCTGACCTGTTGAGTTTCAACAGCATTTTGTGTGTGTGTTACTTGTGATACTGACAGGAGTAATGCATGTTAAGTATGTGATGATTATGAACGTAGTCTCATTTTGTTGCTAGGTCATTCCGTTGCACTGTTCATTTGAACATTTATTCTTATTTTGTTATACCTATTTATTATTTAAAATATGCCTGTAATCAATCAAGACCATTTTGATTATTGGAAACAAACTCCCAGCAATCAATGGGAAATGATTTATAGATACAATTAAACCATGCCACAAGACTACATCATACAAGACAACGTGGATTCCAAAGACTTTTATCACTGAATTAGATTGATTGAGTAGTTCAAGAAGAAAGCTCGCGTAACAAAATTATCGCAGAGTTACATTATAAGAGAAAGAAATTTAATATTTTAGATGACCTTTGAAAATTATTCGATCTATTTTGGGAAGTTAGTTGGGAGACTTTTCATTGGGTTATTATTTTAGATCCAGTTTGATAAATCAATTTCCATCATTTAATGAGGTGTGATTCAAAATCAATAGCCTTATTTTTCCAATATATCTAAAGCATACTATTCTCCATTTAATTAAATTTCAACGGATTTGCTGTCGTGTGACAATATTCCAAATAATTAATATACAGTCAATTTCTCAACTGTGTTATGCGCTTCTGATCAATATCAAATGTCTAGTATTTCCTACATGAAACAGCGGAACCAACACCTTTACTGAAATCAATGAATTTCACTTTACTCCCTGAACCTTAGAATTAGGTTACAGGCTCGAAGCTTGAGTCAAGTATCTGACCACATGTCTGTGTAAACAATTTCAATTGCAGGGTTTGAAATAACTCGCTGAAGACAAGTTTTCTGCGTAAAAATAATGAACAATGGTTAACTTACACCACTGCAAACTATCTGCTTCGTCCTCTAGATAAAGCAACCAGCTCTCGAAACAGATGAATCCCTCCCGACAATCTCTACATACCATTCCGTTTCTAAGCAGGCCCGCTTAATATTTCTTTATAATTCACACGTGACTTTCATTTTTCAAGTTACTTACTTGCTACCAAACTCTGGAAAGTCATGAGGATTTAGTAAGTTTTTTTTCACAGAGGTAGATAATTTTTCTTCCTGTAATCTCTCATTTTTTTCAATTCCCCTCCCCTCAATTGGTTTTGCAGACAACTATCAGTCAGCACGATCCAAATGAAATGATTCAGGGTTTTTAAAAGTGCTCTGAATTATAACGCTCCTTTCATATTGTAAATATTGTATTTTGTAAGATGCGCCTGGACTGAGCTATTTTGTGTGTCTGGATAAATTCTGTAAATTGCTAATCTTTTGTTTAAGTTTAATGTTGGCATGAGAGAGCAATAATACTTTTCAAGTTTGGTTCTAATTCCGTTAAGGGTTTATAATATCTTTCATGCATTTTATAAAGTCCATGCAAAACTAGTTTACTCACCATACAAGATTTGTTTTAAGATCCACGGTTTCTTTCATATTCAGAGATTCCTCACCTTGCAATATTTGCAAATGTCTGGGCATTCTCTGTTCACTCCTGTTTAGATTCCAAATGATCTGCATATCATGAAGTCTTGTAGGATCACATGATTTAGTGTTGCGAAAGGATGACTTTGTTTTTGGAAGTCGAAGTGACGTCAATTATGTGATAGCAAAACCTAACTTGAAGGCCGGACTGTTTTTTCTGTCTCTGCAGACACCAGTGTTTAGTGGTCTGCGCGGGGTTGTCATGACGGCGTGTGATCATGTGACTTTCCACGATGTGTTACCGGATTGAGTTTACTGATGGCCGTGAAGGAGAATAGTCTGTTCACGTGTCATATTTCATAATGAATATTGATGGCAGACTACGCATATATTGCCTGTCACAGCAATCGCATTTAGTGTCGGTAGGAAAAAAGAGTACCCGAAACTTAAAGAACTAAAGACCTCTTGATTCAACAATTATCCCTCCATCGAAAACATTTCACTTTTATTTGTTGAAGGTTTTAAGAGTAATAACTATTTGAAACGCTAACTTCCTTGAAGTAGCGAGCGAAGGTGGCCTTAAATAGAAAATTTCAAACCATGAAAGGTTGTGAGGCAAATTTAAGGTTTAAGGAGTCAAGGTGGTTTGATGGATTTAAGAAATCGATTAGTTTTGAGCATGCAGAAGCGACGTGACAGGCTTCAAGTCCTGAATAACAAACTCTGCCCCTAAGCTCATTAAGAGTGAATATTCTCGACATGAACTGAACACATCTTTAGCCGTTTCTGAACACTTCAAAACATCCAAAGTACTGTTTCATTTCAATCACATGGGCATAATCTTTTTTTGTCGGAAGGCTCTGAATGAATGGCCAGCTTAAATACAAGAGTTCAAACGATTGCTCAAAAAGAATTCAAAACTTGCCATTCAATTGCTCAATGAAACCATGGTTGTGAACTTGCTAGGAAGTTTTATTTTGAAACCTGGCCAAAAAGTAAAATTATTATTAGGCAATTGAACAAAAATTTAAAATTATATTACAAAGAAGGCTTGATAGAGGCAATATTTCATTAGGAGTTTGAAGAGATTTGGTATGTCACCAAAGACTCCAGCAACTTTCTACAGAAGTACTGTGGAGAGCATTCTAACTGGTTGCATCACCATCTGGTATGGAGGTGGCTCTATACAGGATCAGAAAAAACTGCAGGAAATTGCATTCTCAGCTAGCTTCATCATTGGCACTAGTATCGAGGACATCTTCAAAAGGCAACATCCATTATTAAGGACACCTATCACCTAGGACATACTCTCTTCTCATTGCTACCATCAAGGAGGAGGTCCAGGATCCTGAAAACACACACACACACACACAATGTTTACAGGAACAACTTCTTTCCCTTTATCAGCAGATTTCTGAATGGACAGTGGGCCCATGTACACTACCTCACTTTTTTCTTTTTTTTTGATCTCTTTTTGCACTACTTATTTAATTTAATATATACAGTACTGTGCAAATGGTTTGGGTACCCTAGATTTTATTGATGGTTTCAGTTGTATGGCCCCCATAGAGTCCTGATCTCAACATCATCGAGGCTGTCTGGGATTACCTGGAGAGGCAGAAGCAAACGAGACAGCCAAGTCTGCAGAAGGACTATGGCAAGTTCTCCAAAGTGCTTGGAACAACCTACCAGCTGATTTTCTTATAAAGCTGCAGGACAGTGTACCTAAGAGAATTTAGAAATTTTTCATTTCATTATTTTTGGAAGCATCTTTGCTTTACAGATTTTTTTTTACATGTGCCTAAGGCTTTTGTACAGTACTGTATGTATATTTTATTGTAATTTATAGTTTTGTTATTATGTATTGCACAGTCCTGCTGCCGCTAAACAACAAATTTCATGACGTGTGCCAATGATATTAAATCTGATTCTGATATATTTGCTATGGTACCGTTTATAAAACTGCATATCTAAAACATATCTTTAATATTTTTTGTCTAAATCTTTGCAGTTTGTAGAACTTTGGTCATGTTTATAACATGTATCTCTACTTTTTTGTCTAAACCATTGCAGTTTGTAAAACTTGTATTGTTCGCTACTTGGAGACCAACAAGTATTGTCCTATCTGTGATGTGCAGGTGCACAAAACTAGACCCCTCCTTAGCATTCGGTGAGTTCTGCTGCCAGGTGATGTGTGGATGTGGGGAAGTGGGGTGGCCTCTTGTCAAATGTTTTTCTTATCAAAACATTTCTAACATTGGTAACATTTTCAGGTTGTTTTAATTATGGAGAAAATCACTGAATTGAATTTTTAATTAAGAGCAAACTAAAAATTAATTACTGAAATCAGTGGAGTCCAAATTTGACTTTTAATATTATTGCCAACAGATGGGAGGTCATATCTTGACCTACAGTTTTTAAAGAGTCATCGTAGATGTGGGATCTAACAATGGGAGATAGTCACCTCATCTGGGGTTGCATAGTAGCATAGCAGTTAGCACAATGCTATTACAGCCCCGGGTGCAGAGTTCAGAGTTCAATTCCAACATTATCTGAAAGAAGTTTGTATGTCCTTCCCGTGACCATGTGAGTTTCCTCTGGGTACTCCGGTTTCCTTCCACAGCCCAAAGATGTAGGTTAAATTGGTAATTGTAAGTTGTCCTTTGATTAGGCTAGGGTTAAATCGACAGGTAACTGGGTGGTGGGGCTCATTGGGTCAGAAGGGCCTGTTTCACGCTCTAGCTCTAAATAAATACATTTCTCTTCCACAACCCCTTTTGATAATTTACAATCTTCAAATATTATTTAATTTCCTTCAGTTTCAAAACTGGATTAATAGGTTTGGCCTGACATTGTTTATCTTCACAGTTAGTAGGCCAAGTATTGATGCGCCTTGGAACTACTTTCCATGTCCTTAGAACAACTTGTTCCTTCTTTCTTCCCCCAGGGCTGACAAAACATTACAAGATATTGTCTATAAATTAGTTCCAGGACTTTTCAAAGGTAGGAGAAGTCTGGTCAGTAGTTGCCTTTTTTTTTAATTAAACAGGCCATTTAAAGACATTTCAGACCTGAACCTTTTGCATTTATTTTGCTTATTTTGCAGATGAGATGAAGAGGCGGAGGGACTTCTATGCAGCCCATCCCTCAGCAGATGGTAAATGTTTATATGGAAGCAGAGGATTAATAGTTCCTGCAAACATGATAGTGTGTTGTTGTGGACAAACCTGTCTCTCCTTTCCCCCTCCCTTTATTCATCTGAATAAATCAAAAAATATCACTACTCGCAAAAGTTAACAGAACTTTCTGAATTTTGAACATAACATGAATGTGACAGCACCTAGTTTAATTCATGGGTTAACACTTCACTCAAATTTTCTTTGTATTTCTTTTTCAAAGTGTCCAAGTACTTTTCTATTTAGTTACTGTGCCCATGGTTTGTAAAACAAAACATAATTTGATTATGCGGCACAATGCTTTGCAGTACAGGCAAACCTGGGTTCAATTCCCTCCACACATCAAAGTTGCTGGTGAACACAGCAGGCCAGGCAGCATCTCTAGGAAGGAGTACAGTCGACGTTTCGGGCTGAGACCCTTCGTCAGGATGGGAATTCAATTCCCTCTGCTGCCTTTAAGGAGCTAGTGCGTTCTCCCTGTAACTGTGTGGGTGCGCCAGAGACGTACAGGTTGGTAGGTTAATTGGTCAATGTAAATTGTCTCTGATTAGGTTAGGATTAAATCAGGGGAATTGTTGGGTGCTGTGGCTCAACGGGCCTATTCTGTGCTGTATGTCAAATAAATAAATAAATAAATAAATAGATAAAGTACTTATTCCAATGATTATCAGGGACTGAAATCATTAAACTACACTAACAATAAAAAAAACAGTTTTTCAGAAGAACACCATGTGTCAAGCAGTATCTATGTCACATATACTGAGCTACAGTGAACAACTTTGATTTGCATGCCATTATTTCATCATATCAATACATTGAGGCAATACACTGAAAAACAATAACAGAATGACATCACGATAGTGAAGCAGTTAGTACGACACTATTACAGCTCGGGGTGTCGGAGTTCAGAGTTCATTTCTGGCATCCCCTGGAAGAAAGTTTGTATGTTCTTCCTCTGTGCACATGGGTTTCCTCCAACTGCTCTGGTTTCCTCCCACAGTCCAAAGAAATACACCGTCAACTCTGTCCCTCTGACCCTCTGACCCTCAACACAGGTGCTCCTCAGGGCTGTGTCCTAAGCCCCCTCCTTTACTCCCTGTATATCCATGACTGTGTTGCCACCCACAGCTCCAATTTGCTAATTAAATTTACTGACGATACTACACTGATTGGCCTAATCTCAAATAATAACGAGGCAGCCTACAGAGAAGAAGTCATCACCCTGACACAGTGGTGTCAAGAAAACAACCTCTCCCTCAATGTCGCAACAACAAAAGCTGGTTGTGGACTACAGGAGAAATGGAGATGGGCTAACCTCTATTGATATCAATGGATCTGGGGTGGAGAGGGTGAACAGCTTCAAGTTCCTCAGCATACACATCACCGAGGATCTCACGTGGTCTGTACACACCAGCTGTGTGATGAAAAAGGCACAACAGCACCTCTTTCACCTCAGACGGTTGAAGAAATTTGGTATGAGCCCCCATATCCTAAGAACTTTCTGCAGGGGCACAATTGAGAGCATCCTGACTGGCTGCATCACTGCCTAGTATGGGAACTGTACCTCCCTTAATCGCAGGACTCTGCAGAGAGTGGTGCAGACAGCCCAGTGTATCTGTAGTTGTGAACTTCTCATGATTCAGGATATTTACAATGAAAGGTGTGTAAAAAGGGTCCGAAGGATCATTGGGGATCAGAGTCACCCCAACCACAAACTGTTCCAGCTGCTACCATCTGGGAAACGGTACCACAGTATAAAAGCCAGGACCAACAGGCTCTGGGACAGCTTCTTTCACCAGGCCATCAGACTGATTAATTCACGCTGATACAACTGTATTTCTGTGTTATATTGACTATCCTGTTGTACATATTACTTATAAATTACTATAAAATACAGATTTAGACAGAGATGTAACGTAAAGATTTTTACTCCTCATGTATATGAAGGATGTAAGTAATAAAGTTAATTCAATTTAGTATGGAAATTATCATTGTAAATTGTCCTGTGATTAGGTTAGGGGTTAAATTGGTGGGCTGCTGGACGGCTTCATTGCTTGTAAGGACCTATTACTCACTGTATCTCTAAAAAAAATATATATTATGAAGAATGAAGTCTTTCAGTTGCAGAGAAAGTGCAATGCAGGCAAACAGTAAAGCGCAAGTCCTTAACGGGGAGATTGTGAGGTCAAGAGTTCATTTTATTGCACTAGGAGACAGTTCAATCCTCTTATAGCAGTGGGATAGATGTTGTCCTTGGGCCTGGTGGTATATACTTTCGTGATTTTATACCTTCTGCCCGAAGGGAGAGGGAAGAAAAGAAAATGTCTGGGTTGGGTGTGGTTTTTGATTATGTTGGCTGCCTTGCCAAGGCAGAGAGGTAACTAGAAATTGAAAATTTGAACAGAATTCTGTAAAAAAGAATTGGGATATTGAATATTGTCCAGTTACTGAAAATAAAAAAAAATGCAGATGCTGGACAATCAAAATAACAGAAAGTGCTTGAAATGTTCATCAGGCATTGATGAAACATTCAGACTATAAGAGAAAGAAGCAGAGTTAGGCCATTCAGCTCATTGGGTCTATTCTGCAATTTCATCATGACTGATCTATTTTCCTTCTGAATCCCAGTCTCTTGCCTTCTCACTGCAACCTTTCATACCCTGAATAATCAAGAACCTATTAACCACCACCTTAAATGCACCCAATAACCTGGCTTCCACAGTCACCTGTGGCAACAAATTTCACAGATTCACCACCCTCTGGATAAAGAACTTCCTCCATTCTGAATGAACATCCCTCTATTCTGAGGCTGTGCCCTCTGGTCCAAGACTCGCCCTGCCCCCACCCCCCATAGGAAGCATTCTCGCCACACCTACTCTAACTAGGCTTTCAATAGGCTTCAATGAGAACTCCCCGCATTCTTCTAAATTCCAGTGAGTACAGACCCAGAGCCATCAAGCGTTCCTCATAAGATAACCCTTTCATCCTGGAATCATCCTTGTGAATCTCCTCTGAACCCCCACCAAAGTCAGCACATCCTCTCTTAGATAAGGAGCCCAAAACTGCTCACAATACTCCATGTGAGACCTCACCAGTCCTTTTAAAGCCTCAGCATTACATTCTTGCTTTTATTTCTAGTCCTCGTGAAATGAATGTTAACATTGCATTTGCCTTCCTCACCAATGATTCAACCTGCAAGTTAACCTTAGGGAATCCTATATGAGGACTGCCAAGTCCCTTAGCACCTCTTACTTTTGAATTTTTGGCCTGTTTAGAAAATACTCTATGCTTTTATTCCTTCTACCAGTGCATGACCAGATACTTCCTGAGACTGTACTCCATCTGCCACATTTTTTCCCATTCTCCTAACCTGTCCAAGTTCTTCTGCAGCCTCCCTGTTTCATCAACACTACCTGCCCCTCCACCTACCTTAGTATCATCCACAAACTGGGCCATAAAGCCATCAATTTCATCATCCCAATCATTGACATAGTGTATAATGTAAAAGGAAGCAGGCCCAACAGACTGCCCTGAAACACCACTAGTCACTGGCAGCCAATCAAAAAAGTTTCCATTTATTCCCACTTTGCCTTTTGCCAAGGAGCCCATCATCTATCTATGCTAGAATGTTTCCTGTAATTCCAAGGGCTCTTTTCTTGCGAAGCAGTATCATGTGCAGCACCTTGTCAATGGCCTTCTGAAAATCCAAATACACAACATCCACGGATTCTGCTTTGTCTATCCTGTTTGATATTTCTTCAAAGAATTCCAACAGGTTTGTCAGGCAAGATTTTCCCTTAAGGAAACCGTGCTGACTTTGGCCTATTTTAACATGTACCTCCAGGTACCCTGAGACCTCATCCTTAACCATCGACTCCAACATCCTCCCGACCACGGAGGTCAGGCTAACTGGTCTATGATTTCCTTCTGCCTCCTTCCCTTCTTGTAAGGTAGAGTGACATTTGCAATTTTCTAGTCCTCTGGAACCATGTGAGAATCCATTGATTCTTGAAAGATCATTACTAATGCCTCCACAATCTCTTCAGCCACCTCTTTCAGATCCCTGGGGTGTAGTCCATCTGGTCCAGGTGACTTAACTTACCTTCAGACATTTCAGTTTTCCAAGCAATTTCTCCCCGAGAACTCTGTTTCTTTCTCCATAGGTGAACTTTTCGAGCGTTTTCTGTTTTTATTACGTTGAGTTCTTAATCAATTTCAAGAATCTTTGTCTAGAGCTTCAAGTTCTGAAAGTGAGGTCAGCTGATGGAAATGTTGTGGGCATTTATGTTTTGCAAGCATTAATTCAAGTATGTAACTGAGTACAATGATTTCTTCTTCCCAAACAGTCACAAATGGTTCAAATGAAGACCGTGGGGAAGTTACAGAAGAAGAGAAAAGAATTATCACAGATGATGAAATTATTAGTTTATCCTTAGAATTTTATGAAGGCAACAAGTAAGTTTATTTGTGCTTCCTAACTAAACATTATTCTTATTAATTGGAATTTCCTTCTCTTTTTTATCTTTGGGAATAACTATGAATTTAAAATTCAAAGTTCAAAGTGAATTTATTATAAAAGTACATATATGTCACCATATACAACCCTGAGATTCATGTTCTTGCAGGCATACTCAACAAATCCATAATAGAATAATAACCATAACAGAATCAATGAAAGACCGCGCCAACTTGGGCCTTCAACCAGTGTGCAAAAGACAACAAACTGAGAAAATACAAAAAGAAAGAAATAATAAATAAATAAGCCATAAATATCGAGAACATGAGATGAAGACTCGCTGAAAGTGATTCCATAGGTTGTGGAATACAATGAAATAAAAATATCAAAAATGGAAAGTTTTTTGATTGGCAAATGAAATACAATGTTGGAAAGTGTATGGTTATACACTTGGTAGAAGAAATAAACGGGCAGACTATTATTTAAATGGGGAGAGAATTCGAAGGTCTGAGATGCAACAGGACTTGGGAGTCCTCGTGTAGGATACCCTTAAGGTTAACCTCCAGGTTGAGTTGGTGGTGGAGAAGGCGAATGCAATGTTGGCATTCATTTCTAGAGGAATAGAGTATAGGAGCAGGGATGTGATGTTGAGGCTCTATAAGGCACTGGTAAGACCTCACTTGGAGTACTGTGGGCAGTTTTGGTCTCCTTATTTAAGAAAGGATGTTCTGACGTTGGAGAGGGTTCAGAGAAGATTCACTAGAATGATTCCGGGAATGAGGGGGTTAACATATGAGGAACGTTTGACTGCTCTTGGTCTGTACTCCTTGGAGTTGAGAAGAATGAGAGGGGATCTCATAGAAACATTTCGAATGTTGAAAGGCATGGACAGAGTGGATGTGGCAAAGTTGTTTCCCATGGTGGGGGAGTCTAGTATGAGAGGGCATGACTTAAGGATTGAAGGGCACCCATTCAGAACAGAAATGCAAAGAAATTTTTTTAGTCAGAGGGTGGTGAATCTATGGAATTTGTTGCCACGGGCAGCAGTGGAGGTCACGTCATTGGGTGCATTTAAGGCAGAGATTGATAGGTACCTGAGTAGCCAGGGCACCAAAGGTTATGGTGAGAAGGCGGGGCAGTGGGACTAAATGGGAGAATAGATCAGCTCATGATAAAATGGCGGAGCAGACTCGATGGGCTGAATGGCCAACTTCTGTTCCTTTGTCTTGTCTTATGGATTATCTCAATGATGGGGCAAGTGAAATTAAATGAAGTTATCCGTTTTGGTTGAAAGGTAATAATTATTCGTGAACCTGGTAGTGTGAGCCCTGAGGCTTCTGTACCTTTTCCTGATGGCAGCAGTGAGAAAGAGCATGGCCTGGATGGTGGGGATCCCTGATGACAGATGCTGCTTTGTATCACAGTTTACACTGACATAAACATGTACACTACTTTTATTTCATGCAATAGGGACATTATTCTGTAAAATAATAGCAAGGTCCATAGAAATCTGGATATTATCACACATTCATATATGGCAGGTTAGAGTATGTAATGAAAAGGCCACAAGATATAGAAGCAGAATTAGTCCATTTGGCCCATTGAGTCTGCTCCACCATTTCATCATGGCTGATCCAATTTTCCTCTCAGCCCCAGTCTCCTGACTTCTCCTCTTATACCTTCATGCCCTGACTAATCAAGACAACTCTAGCTAAAGAAATTCCTCCTCATCTCTGTTCTAAAAGGACACCCCTATATTCTGAGGCTCTGTCCTCTGGTCTTAGTCTCTCACACCATCGGAAACATCCTCTCCACATCCACTCTGTCAAGGCCTTTCACAATTCGATAGGTTTCAATGAGGTCACCCCTCATTCTTTTGAATTCCAGTGAATACAGGCCTAGAGCCATCAAACACTCTTCATATGACAAGCCATTCAAACCTGGAATTGTTTTTGTGAACCTTCTTTGAACCTTCTCTTGTTTCAGCACAGCCTTCCTAAGATAAAGGGTCCAAACCTCCTCACAGTACCCCAAGTGAGGCCTCAACAGTGCCTTATAAAGTCTCATCATTACATCCTTGCTTTTATATTCTAGTCCTCTTGAAATGAATGCTAACATTGCATTTGTCTTCCTCACCACAGACTCAACCTGCAAATTAACCTTTAGGGAATCTTGCACAAGGACTCCAAACTCCCTTTGCATCTCAGTTTTTTGTATTTTCTCTCCATTTAGAAAATAGTCTCCCCTTTTATTTTTTTCTACCTAAGTGCATGACTATACACTTCCTGACACTGTATTCCATCTGCCATTTCTTTGTACATTCTCCTAATCTGTCAAAGTCGTCAAGTCAAGTGAAGTTTATTGTCATTTAACTACATACATGTATATAATGTATATAGAAATGAGACGTCTCTTCGAACCAGGGTGTAAAATGCATAACACAAGATAACGAAGATAAAACCTATGGATAAATCACACACATGAATAACAAACTAAAGTACATTAATATTAAATATTGCAAGGTATGTAACAAATTAACCAGTGACACTTTGAATGCAATGTGGCTGGGAGTTCAGAAGCCTAATGGCCTGGGGGAAGAAACTGTTTCCCATCCTGACCGTTCTTGTTTTTATGCACCAGAGTCTCCAGCCTGATGTTAGAGATTCAAAGGGGATGCTGGATGGATGGGTGTTGGGGGTGGGGGGAGGCTCAGGTCCTTAATAATACTAAAGGCCCTGCGTATGCAACAGTCCTGATAAATGTTGCCGATGAATGGTAGGGAAACCCATATGATCCTCTCAGCTGTTCTCACAGTCCTCTGTAGGGACTTTTGGTCCAATAGGAAGTGGAGGTGATACTAAGGGACCAGGTGAGGTCATCTGCGATGTGAACTTCCAGGAACTTGGTGCACTTAATTTTCTCTAACTCCTTCTGCAGCTTCTCTATTTCCTCAAAACTACCTGCCCTTCCGCATATATTTGTATTGTTCTGCAAACTTAGCAAGCAACAAAGCCTTTGATTGAATCATCTAAATCATTAATGTATAACTTAAAAAGAATCAATCCCAACACACACCCCTGTGGAACACCACTAGTCACCGGCAGCCAATGAGAAAAGGCTTCCTTTATTGCCTCCTGTCAATCAGCCTCTGCCTTATCCATGCTGCTATCGTCCCTGTAATACCAGGGGCTCATAGCTTATTAAGCAGCCTCACGTGTGGCATCTTGTCAAGGGCCTTCTGAAAATCCAAATACACAACATTAACCAATTCTCCTTTGTCTATCCTGCTTGAATTCCAACAGATTGGTCAGGCAAGATTTTCCCTTGAGGAAACCATGCAGACTACAGCTTTTTTATCATGTGCCTCCAAGTACCCCAAAACCACATCCTTAACAATCAACTCCAACATCTTCTCAACACCTGTGGTCAGACTATCTGGCCTATAATTTCCTTTCTTCTGCCTCTCTTCTTTTTTGATGAGTGAGGTGACATTTGCAATTTTTCAGTCTTCCAGAACCATTCCAGAATATGGTGATTCTTGAAAGATCATTATTAATGCCTCCACAATCTCTTCAGTCACCTCCTTCAGAACCCTGGGGTGTAGTCCATCTGATCCAGGTGACTTATCAACCTTCAGACCTTTCAGTTTCCCAAGAACCTTCTCCCTCATAGTGGCAACTTTGCACACTTCATGACCCTGACACCTGGAACTTCACCATACTGTTCATGTCTTCCACAGTGAAGATTAATGCAAAATACTTATTCAGTTCACCCACCACTTCCTTGTCGGCAGTTGCTATCCCTTGAGCATCATTTTCCAGCAGTCCAATATTCAGTGTCGTCTCTCTTTTACACTTCATGTATCAGAAAAAAGTTCAAGTTTATTGTCATTCAACTGTACACATGTATACAGCTAAATGAAATATTATTCCTTTGGGCCAAGGTGCAAAACACTGTACATATAGTCACCCTCAGTAGATGTAGTTATGTTTCCGCACATAGAGTCACAAACTAATAATAGCACACGTCTCTGAGTAGCATGGCCTGAAGATTGAGAGGTTGACATAAAGTGTGAGGTGCATGTTTGTGTAAGACAGTATAATGTTACTGACACTATTATAATAAAACAAGCAGTGGTATAAATATGTGAAATGGCAGCAATAAAAGATGACGATTGACCAGTATAGGATGAGCGTGTGTCTGTGAGTTGCGGAGTAGGGACGGGGGATGCAGCAGGGTGGCAGCAACAAAAAAAAAACAGCACACTTATTCTGGGAAATACACGGTGGAAGATTCCCGCTGGTGCATTTCTTTCCTTTGTTGAAGCAATAGACTGTAATCCATTCATACACATAATTAGTCCGAGGTTTGTGGTTTTCCTTTTTGGAAGGAAGGACAGATAGCCCAAAGCCTTGAGTATTTACCCCTCACCACAGATGCTGCCTGACCTGGTGAGTTCCTCCAGCATTTTGTGTGTGTTAATCTGGATTTCCAGCATCTGCAGAATCTCTTGAGTTAAGGACAAATGGAAGTGGACAGCTGTATGTTATTGTGTGACCCTGCTTCCCGATGGTTCCATTGACTTGGTTTTATCCTGAGTGCTGGGCATCACGTTCTCCCTGTGAGTGTGTGGGTTTCCTCTGAGTCCTGATGAAGGGTCTAGGTCCGAACCATTGGCTGTTTATTTCTCTCCATAGGTGCTGCCTGACCTGTTGAGTTCCTCCAGCATTTTGTGGGAAATCCAGAGTAACACACACATCTGTAGAATCTCTTGTGTTTATTCCTCTGGGTGTTCTGGTTTCTCTGGTTTCCTAAACGTGTGGATTGGTAGGTTAATTAGCTGCTGTAAATTGCCCCTAACATAGATCGGTGAGTGGTAGGCAAAAATTAGGGAGGTTTTAAATGGGATTGTGTGAGAGAGAATAGGTTGGTCAAATAGGTGGGGGAATGGGATTGCGCTGAGAGGACAGATGTGAAATGGCATCAAAAGTATGAATGACGTGATAGTTAAAGCCATGCCTTCCTTTTAGATGTGGTTCAAAGTAAGTTTATTATCAAAGTACGTATGGGACACTATATACTACCCTGAAAGTCATTTTCTCGCAGGCATTTATAGGAACAAAGAAATACAATAGAATCAATGAAAAACTACTGACAAACAAACAAAACTCAAAGTTCAAAGTAAATTTATTATCAAAGTAAATATATGCCACCATATACTACCAAGTTTCATTTTCTTGCGGGCACTCGTAGTTGGTACAAAGAAACACAATAGAATCAATGAAAAACTGCACACAACAAAGACAGACAAGCAACTGATGAGCAAAGGAAGACAATAATAAGAAGAATAAATAAGTAATAGTGAGAACATGAATTGTAGAGTACCTGAAAGTGAGTTCATATGTTGTGGAATCAGTCCATTGTTGAGTTGAGTGAACTTTTCCACTCTGATTCAAGACCTTGATGGTTGAAGAGTAATAACTATTCCTAAAACTAGTGGTATGGGACCTAAGGCTTTGTATCTCCTTCCTGATGGCAGCAGTGAGAAGAGAGTATGGCTTGGATGATGGGGGTCCTTGATGATGGTTGCTACTTTGTTGTGGTAGCTCTCCTTGTAGATATGCTCAACGGTGGGGAGAGCTTTTCCTGTGACGATATGGATTATACAGTATTTCCATTTTCCTTTTGTTCTTACATTAATGCAACAATTCTGTTTGTACTCATTTGCTGTATCTTGCATTGGGTGTAATGTTTGTATAAGAACGCCTTTCATCATAAGATATTAGAAAGCCAGAAGCTGCATCATTGTGGCATCTTTTTGACCTTGTCATATCCTTCTGCATTTCACCACCCACTTGAAAAGTATTAAGGATTGGGCAGCCTTGGAAGTTGCAAGCAAAAAGATCTAACTGGGAGTAACATGATAAGCTGTGTTTGAGCTCAAGGCCAAAGTGTTATTACAGGACAAGAGGTAGACAGATCTTTAGGATCAGTTTTATCATCAGTGACATAAGTCATGAAATTTGTTGTTTTGCGGCAACAATAGATTGCAATACATTAAAATATAGTATGAGTTACATTTTCACAAGATTAGTACTGAGGGGATGATGGTGTTGAACGCTGAGCTATAATCAGTCAAAAGAGCCCTCACCACCCAATTATACTATGTGATCAATTAACCTACTAACCCGTATGTCTGCACTGTGGAAGGAAACTCCCGCGGTCAGAATCAGAATCGGGTTTAATATCACTGACATGTTGTGAAATTTATTGTTTTGCACCAGCAGTAACAGTTTAATACATAAAAAAGCTACTATAAGTTACAATAAGAAATTCTGAAGAATAATGAAGTAGTGCAAAAAGAGAGCAAAATGGTGAGGTAGTGTTCATGGGGTCATGGATCATTCAGAAATCTGACAGCAGATGGGAAGAAAGTGTCCTAAAAATTTGAGTGTGTGTCTTCAGGCTCCTATACCTCCTCAATGGTCTTCCCAGCTCCTCCACAGGGATTTTAGTATTTATAGCTTCAGTGACCTGGACTTGATTGGGATCTGTGGTTTAGCCTGTTTAGAGTCTGCATGTTCTTCCCCCATGACCCACAGTCGACAAGTGCTTCAGTTTCCTCCCACATTCCAAAGTGTGCAAATTAGCCATTGTAAATCATTTTATATTGTGGGACATGTAAGAGGGAGTAGGTTGCAAGCAAATAAGTGAGAGAATGGCATTGCTCTAAAACCCAGTGGATTAGATTAGATTAGCTATTTGTCGTATGTCCATTGAAACATACAGTGAAATGTGTCGTTTGCATCAATGACCAATACAGACAGGATATGCTGGGGGCAGCCTGTAAGTGTTGCCACGCTTCTGGTGCTAACATAACATGCTCACAATTTACTAACCCTAACCCATACGTCTTTGGAATGTGGGAGGAAACCAGAGCACTTGGAGGAAACCCACATGGTCATGGGGTGAACATACAAACTCCTTACAGACCGCAGTGGGAATTGACCCCCTGTCTTAAAGCTGGTGCTATAAACCATGAAACTAACTACTAAACTACCCAGATTCCAGATGAGCCAGATTCCCTCGCACTATGACAAATGGAAATATGAAATTATGTAAACTGGGAGATGCTACCCGCTCTGCTGAGTATATTCATTAGTTTCTTTGTATTTTTAAACAATTTCTAAAAGACACTAATGTTTCCATTAAGTGCTTTAAGTATTCTGATTTTAATTTTTAAATTAGAGATGCAGGCTTTTCCAACACAACAAGCCTGCACTGCCCAATTTACACTAATGTAACCAATTAACCTACGAACCCATACACCTTTGGGATGTGGGAGGAAATCATAGCACAGGGAGGATACCCACCCAGTCATGGGAAGAATGTACTACTCCAGGAATTGAAGCCAGGTTGCTGGCTCTATAATGGCATTATGTTAACCACTATGCTACTGCGCTGTCCCAAAAGTTATTGGATTTCAAGAAAGTCAATGATTATGTCAGTTGAATGGCGCATCTGTTTCTCTTCCAAAATTAATAACATTTTCCATTTATCTGAAAATTATATTTGATGAAAAGCCAAAATGAATTTGATGAAAATCATATTTGATGAAAAGCCAGACCTTCTGTTAATGTTGTTAAGGCTGCAAAAAAATCCCAGTTACTGTTTTGCTGAGAGATGTATTATTGTAATGGATGGAGTCCACTGTAACTCCCAAAACTATGGCAAAGTAGTGAAGCTACTTGTTCTGTTGCAAATAATACATCCGGGCACTATGTTAGCGTAGTGGTTAGCACAACACTATTACAGACCATTTGGAGTTTGGAGTTCAATTCCGGTGCCATCTCTAAAGGGTTTGTATATTTTCCTGTGAGTGTGTGGGTTTCCTCCAGGTGCTCATGTTTCCTCTTACAGTCCAAAGATATACTCGTTAGTAGGGTAATTGGCCAATGTAAATTGCCTTGTGGTTAGGTTAGTGTTAAGTAGGTGGGATGCTGGATGGTGCGGCTTGTTAGGCTGGATTGTCTATTCCGCGCTCTATCAGTAAATAAATAATCTCAGTGGCAGTTAGTGAAAGAATTAATTAATATTGCAGTTTGTCTTTTGCACATTTGTTGTTTGTAGTGTTTGTATGTAGTTTTTTTTTCATTCATTCTGTTGTATTTCTTTGTTCTGCTGTGAATGCCTGTAAAAAAATTAATCTCAAGGAAGTATATGGTGATATATATGTACTTTGATAATAAGTTTACTTTGAACTTTGAACCTTCCATGATCCAAAGCAGTGGTTTTGAAGTTTCGCTGAAAAATATTTTAATTAAAAATGTTCTAAATTGTTTTGTTCTAGATCAGAAAAGAAAGAGGCCCCACAGACTGAAGAAACAGACAAGGTGAGTTCTATTGCAGGATTTTGCCTGAATTGTTTAATTAACTACTAAATAGTGTTCAAGTACTATCAGTACTATCTGGCTGCTGGTGCAACCATTAACAAGAATGTAAAATCTTAACATGAAATGACAACTTTGTTAGATTTTCTTTTGCTTTGGCTCAGCTTTTAAATTGCAGTGATCAAAGCCTCAGATTACTAATAAACCATCCATCCAATAGAAAGTAAGTGGAGTACTTGCCAGACATAGAAACAATTCATTAATTCATTTCCCCTTGGCAGTGACATTGACAAAGAAACAAAGCCTTTTAATTATTTAATTGGAAGCTCAAGACTGTAATTTCCTAGGCATTGTTCAGTTAAGGGAGGCATTTGAGTCAACTTGTCTGTGATTCACTCCCATGGCATATTCTTCCCACCAAATTCCTCTGCCACACCCACCCAGCCACTTCACCCCTCCTCTTCCCACGGACATTCCTTAGAATGCTGATATTCTCTTCCCTTCAGCTAATTATCCAAATCTCTGTTCCATAGCAGCTTTTCTTTTCTGTTTAAGGTTTTATTTACAGAAGAACTCATAGCATTAATCAGTAAAAGGTGAGGAAAATACTTAGGGACTTCAGCGTAATATCCTCCATGTAGTTTTTGATCACTGATGGATAATTTAAGCAGATGTAGTAAAGCATAGTCATTGAGACATGATATAGTCTCCTATATTAACGTAAGGCAGTGAGATTGGTTCATCTGTTAACGTGAGACAGATACTGCTATTGTCGTGAGACAGGCACCTCTGTTGATGTGAGATAGAAACCTCTATTTATTCAAGGTAGATTGTACTATCGCGGTGAAATGCGCACCTCTGTTAATGTGAGACAGGTACCACAATTGCTGTAGAACTGTTACCTCTATGGCCATGAGACACAAACCTCTGTTGCTGTGAGATAAGACCCTCTATTAACATGAGATGGCTAATTCTATTGGGTGAGGTTGGTACATCTATTAACGTGTGACCGATACTTCTATTAAGACTATAGGGCATAGGAGCAGAATTGGGCCATTCAACGCCTGGAGTCTGCTCCGCCACTTTTTCCTCTCAACTCCATTCTCCATCCTTCTCCCCGTAATCTTTCATGCCCTGACTAATCAAGAACCTATCAAACTCTGCCTTAAATACACCCAATAACTTGACCTCTACAGCCACCAGTGACAATGAATTCCACAGATTCACCACCCTCTGGCCACAGAAATTCTCATCTCTGTTCTAAATAGGTGTCCCTCTATTCTGAGGCTGTGCCTTCTGGTCCTAGACTCCCCACCAAAGGAAACATCCTCTCCAAATCCACTAAGCGTATCAACATTCAATTGGCTTCAATGAGAGACCCCCTCATTCTTCTAAATATCAATGAGTACAGGCCCAGAGCGATCAAACGCTCCTCATACGATAACCCTTTCATTCCCAGAATCATTCTTGTGAACCTCCTCTGAGCCCTCTCCAATATCAACACATCCTTTCTTAGAAAAAGGGTCCAAAACTGCTCACAATACTCCAAGTGAGGCCTCACCAGTTCTTTATAAAGCCTCAGTATACCATCCTTGCTTTTGTATTCTAGTCCTCTCAAAATGAATTGTAACATTGCCTTCCTCAACACCAACTCAACTGCAAGTTAACCTTTAGGGAATCCTGCATGATGACTCCCAAATCCCTTTGCAACTCAGAGTTTTGAAATTTTGGCCCGTTTAGAAAATAGTCTACGCTTTTATTCTTTCTACCCAAGAGTTGCAAAGGGACAAGTTTGTGGATAATACTAATATAGGTGGAGGGACAGGTAGTGTTGATGAAGATGGGAGGCTGCATAAGGACTTAGACAGATTAGAAGAATGGGTAAAGAAGTGGCAGATGGAATACAATGTCGAGAAGTGTAAGGTCATGCCATAAAGCCATCAATTTCGTCATCCAAATCATTGATCTATGATGTAAAAGGAAGCAGGCCCAACAGACCGCTGTGAAACACCACTAGTCACTGGCAGCTAATCAAAAAAGGTTCCATTTATTCCCACTCTGCCTCTTGCCAAGGAGCCCATCATCTATCTATGCTAGAATGTTTCCTGTAATTCCTTAAGCTCTTTTCTTGCGAAGTAGCATCATATGTGGCACCTTGTCAAAGGCCTTCTGAAAATCCAAGTAAACAACATCCAACGATTGTCTATCCTGCCTGTTATTTCCTCAAAGAATTCCAACAGATTTGTCAGGCAAGATTTTTCTTTAAGAAAACCATGCTGACTTTCCCATTGTGCCTCCAAGTATTCCAAAACCTCATCCTTAAGAATGGACTCCCAACAACTTCCCAACCACTCTGGTCAAGCTAACTGGCCTAAAATTTCCTTTTTACTGCCTCTTTTACAATTTTCAATTTTCCAGTTCTCTGGAACAATGCCAGTATCTAGTGATTCTTGAAAGATAATTACTAATGCCTCCACAATCTCTCCAGCTACCTCTTTCAGAGCCCTGGGGTGTAGTCCATCTGGTCCAGTTGACTTGTATACCTTCAATCTTTTCAGTTTCCCAAGGACCTTCTCACTAGTAATAGCAACTGCACTTACTTCTGCCCCTGCCACTCTCAAACTTCCTGCATACTGCTATTGTCTTCCACAGTGAAGATTGATGCAAAATTCTTATTCAGTGTGTCCGCCATTTCCTTGTCCCCTATTACTGCCTCTCCAGTCTAATTTTCCAGTAGCCCAATATCAACTCTTGACTCTCTTACTTTTTATATATCTGGAAAAAGTCTTTGGTATCCTCTTTGATATTACTGGCTAGCTTACAAAGTACCCAGGACATCTTTAGGGAGCGGTGTCTCAGAAAGTCCATTATTAAGAACCCCCAGCACCCAGGGCATGTCCTTTTCTCACTGTTACCATCAGGTAGGAGGTACAGAAGCCTGAAGACTCAGTGATTCAGGAACAGCTTCTTCCCCTCTGCCATCCGATTTCTAAATGGACATTGATTCTTTGGACACTATCTCTCTTTCTTTTAATAGACAGTGTTTCTGTTTATGGACCTTTTTTTTAATCAATTCAATATATGTAATTGATTTACTTGTTTATTTATTCTTATTATTTTTGTTCTCTGCTTGATTATGTATTACATTGAACTGCTGCTGCTGCTAAGTTAACAAATTTCACGTCACATGCCAGTGATAATAAACCTGATTCTGATTATTTCAACTTTTCCCTCCTTATTGTAAATTGCCTTCTGTTAGTTTTTAAAAGCTTCCCAATCCTCTCTAACTTCCCACTAATTTTTGCTCTATTATATGCCCTCTTTTGCTTTTATGTTGGCTTTGAATTCCCCTGTCAGCCACGGTTGTGTTGTCCTGTCTTTAGAATACTACTTCTTTGTGATGTATCTATCCTGCACCTTCTGAATTGCTCCCAGAAAGTCCAGCCATTGCTGTTCTGCGGTCATCCCTGCTGATGTTCCCTTCCAATCAACTTTGGCCACCTTCTCTCTCTATTGCCATGAGATACCTCTGTGTACGTAGACTGGTTACCTTTATTAATGTTAGAGAGGTACCTCTATTAATGTGAGAGAGTTACTGCTTTTGACAATAGGTAGGTACCTCTATTGATGCGAGAGATTCAAACATTTTTTTAAAATCGGGTTGCTGTCATGATGGCCTTTTTTAGCAGGCTTTCTTATTTTTATGAGGCTGAGTTGCTAGCTCGACGCTCAACCCAGCACAGTACAAGGGAGCCGGCTGGATTCGAACTCGGGAGCCTTCGCTCCGAAGTCCAGCGCTGATGCCACTACGCCACCAGCCGGCACAGATTCAAACATTACTAAAGAAAAATACAGTGACCAGACTTGAATCATGACACTGTCAAATGCTGGAGTCATTTTGCAGAAATGACGTTGAGTATTTTTTTCAGCGGGACGGTTTATTTCATGGGTGAGGCTCACTTACTGCTTTTGGATTAACAGTTTCCTCAGTATTTTTGCTTCAGTATTACTAAATGTTGGGTTAATCTCCAGTCCGTTTATTCTTTGACCCTTTGACAAAAGAGCAGGCCATTAAACATTTGAACATAACATCTGCTGACACTTATGCAGAAAAATTCCAATCATTTGTTCCCTCTGAATAATCCAGTCTAGGTTAGTATAATCCTACATGAAAATACATTTGTCTATCTATTGCACATAACTGATAATCCACCTTATTCTCTGCATGGATATTTTTGAGCAATATTGAATAGGGTTCCAGGTAAAGTCTAAGATCATGAGAATAATCCTGGGAATGAAAGGAGTAATGTGTGAGTTGCGTTTGATGGCTCTGGGCCTGTATTCATTGGAGTTTAGAAGAACATGGGAAGGAAAAATTGAAAACTATTGAACATTGAGAGGCCTAGATAAAATGGACGTAGAGGATGTAGAAAGTGGGGAGAGTCTAGGACCAGAGGGCACAGTCTCAGAATAGAAGGACGTCCCTTTAGAACAGAAATGAGGAGGAATTTATTTAGTCAGAGTGATGAATCTGTGGAATTCATTGCCTCAGATGGTTGTGCAGGTCAATTCACTCAGTATATTTAAAGCAGAGATTGATAGGTTCTAGATTAGTCAGGAGGTCAAAGGTTATGAGGCGAAAGCAAAAGAATAGGGTTGAGAAGGATAGTAAATCAGCGATGATTGAATGGCAGAGTAAACTTGATGAGCTGAGTGACCTAATTCTGTTTCTATATCTTATGGTCTAAATGTCCAGAACTTCAGCCAAATCCCAAAGTGAGTTGCTGTTGCATATTATGTTGTAAACAAGTCACAATCTTTGTCACCTGAATGTAAACATAAGTGCTGCCTCCAGGGCGTATAGTAAGTTCAGCTGAAGTTTGAGAGTTACCGAGAGAAAGATTTGAATAAATGACTTTGGTTTGCTGATTGGTCAAATCTTCACTAAAATTAGACCTGGGCAGTATGTATGTTACTTTTTTTTTACAATGCACATGTGTTTTCCTCTGTGTCCCTTTCATCTTCCACCTTCAGCCCTGGAAAGAATGTGTTTTAATTACTGTAATGATAGTACATAGTAACTGGTGTCACTAGTGAAGGCGTGGTACCATTATCAGTTGACAGCTTTTGTAGTCAACCGAGTTGGTTGACAGATACTACGCACAAGAATAGAGATCTTTATTCATTTATGCCACATGTAGTTAAAGACTAAAGTCTTGCTGAATATGCTGACCTAAGTGGCTATTGTTCTGTCTGCTCAATGTTTTCTTAGGCTGGCACTCATTTTATTTGAGGGCGCGATAAGGACACTGGACAAATAGTGTTTCATTGATTTTTGCAACTATCAGACCAGTGAAACTCAGGGTGCCCAGGTCTGTAACATCAGGGACTCACTCATCTTATGTCTCTTTGCATACTGCAGGCTAACAGTGTCCGGTATCTGCGGTGTCCTGCCGCAATGACGGTAATGCATTTGGGAAAATTTCTCCGGAATAAAATGGACATTCCCAGCAATTTTCGAGTAAGTTTTCCAATGGGCAGGGGAAGCAACAAATCAAATTGAAATATATTTTCCATATCTTGTCTTTATTGAAACTATCTTCCTTGATTCTAGATTGATGTTATGTATGAAGATGAACCCCTCAAAGATTACTACACACTCATGGATATAGCTTATATTTATACATGGAGACGGGTAAATAACTCTTTTGTTATGGGTATAGAATATTATGGTTGTGCTTCAGGATATACTTTAGACTCCGGGTATGTTCATATGTGCATGCTTATGTACAGTTGATTTACTGTGTGTGTTTATACCTATTGGCGAAGTTGTTTACTATCATGTGCACAAGTATGAAGAGGTATTTCTTCTTCTTAAGCTCATCACCCCTACTGGGGCATAGACCACTGACAGCAGCTCGCCAGAGGCTTCTGTCCTGGGCCACACTTTCAAGTTGTCCCAGGTGTAGCTCATCTTCTTGGTGTATCCTTCCTCTCCCAGGGATGAGGTCTTTGGAGCTTCTGTTGGTGTTTCTGTAGCTAGCCCCATGCCTGACCATCCTTCTTTCACAGCTGGGCTTAGAACCGTCCACAGCAAAGTAACAATGAAGTACACCCTATTCTTGTTACATGCGTCTTCAGACTATGCGGATTCACAGTTATGCGAGGAACCTATTTCTACCAACGTCTCGTTATATGCATCCAAAATTCACAGTTATGCGAGGAGCACTGCCTTCCCACCAATACAAGTCACGTGCGCACACTTCATGGTCTCACTGTTGGGACGAGAAGCACCGCTTTCCCGCCAGTACGAGTCAGGTGCGCGTGCCTCACAATCTCTCTCCCGCCACTCTCACATTGGTTTTGGCAAGGTGTGGATGCGCGATCTTAAACTTTTGTTGGTTTTACCTACGGTGCAGTGATTTTGCTCTTGAAATATTTAATTATGCCTCCTAAGCGTCCAATGTCATGTCCTGGGCTGTCAGCCGAGAGGCAGAGAACCGCTCTAACACTTGAAAAAAAGTTGGAAATTATAAACAGCACGGCATCAACTGAAGGAAGGTAACACAGCTCTGGGACGCTACTGCCGGGAACAGAATCTTGCCTTTAAAGTTTTTTTGTTGCTTGACAATGCGCCAGCCCATCCTAAACATTTGGACAGCATTCATCCTAACATAACAGTGCATTTCCTGCCGCTTAACACAACATTGCTGATTCAATCACTCGACCAAGGTGTAATACACATTCAAGGCATGCGTTTTTTTTACGGCGAACTATCTCTCAGATGCTGTAAGCAACAGACGATTTTGAAAATCCCAGGAGCCTACCAACGTTGAGGGAATGGTGGAAGTCAGAACACTTGGCACAAATGGTGATGGACGTGGACCCACGTTTAGAATGGAGTCAGCATTTCAGTCGTACCCTGCCGTCAGCCCTTCTTCCCTACAAGCAAATTTAAAACAAAATGCTGCCAAGCAAACAACCCTCACCACTTTATTCAAATCGGTAACACCTTCTGCCGGCAGTTCTAAGAGTTCTAAGAGTCTTCCTTCACCCCTTGCTGTGCTTGATATGATCCTGACGACCACAACCATCCACCTTATCCATGTAAAGCTGCCCAACACAACAATCACTCATCTCCCAAAGCGAACACACCTGCCACTGTTGGTGAGTACTGTACACCAAAGGATGTTAACTTTCTATAATTTATTACATTGATTATTACCTTAAATTGATTAAATATAATACAAATGTTGTCTTGTAGTACTGCTTTTGTGTTGTATTGGTATGAAAATGTGAATAAATTACAGATGAAACATACTTAGGAAGCCCTCTGGAACACATCCCTATTTTCTCCATTTAAATAATTATTCACATTATGCGTCAACTTCGAGGAACGTAACCCTCGCATATAACGAGGATAGGGTGCACAGGCACAATGAAAAACTTGCTTGCAGCAACAAAAATACAATAACAGGCACATATGTAGATGTAGACCTTATACAGCAGTTCAGTTATACATAAATTATACTAGGGAGAGATAATATGGAACAAAACAGAGCCAAGTCTATAAACACAAGAGATTCTGTGGATGCCAGAAATTCAGAGTAACACACAAAATGCTGGAGGAACTCAAAAAGTCAGGCAGCATCTATGGAGAGGCCAGGATCCTTCAGTTCTTCCTCTCCATAGATAATGCCTGACCTGCCAAATCCTTCCAGCATTTTGTGAGAGACAAATCCATAGTGGTGCAAGAGATGGTCTTTAGTTTTCCCTTGCTGAGGTAGGGTTAGAGTGGTGCAGGCTGGCTCAAGAGCCTGATGGTGGTAGGAAAGTAGCTCTTTCTCATCTGGTGGTGTGGGGACTTCCCTGCCTGATGGTAGCAGTGAGATGAGGGCTTGACTTGGATGGTATGGATCCTTGATGGTAGATGCTGTTGGTCTGTCTGTCACTCTTGCTCATGTGCCCGTGCATCAGTGTGGGTGTCTATTAGACAAAAAGAGCACATTTCCTAACCATTTCTTGACTCCTAAGAAATGCGTTTTTTAAGGTAGTCACTTCATTTTCAAAAAGCGTAACAGCCAATTTGCAAGCAGAAGGCCCCTATTAACATGAAAGTGATCATCACCAGATAATCTGTTTTTCTTATGTAGGGTGATATTGGTCCCAGGACACCAGGATTAATTCCTCTGCTCTTTGAAATACTGCCCTGGGATCTCTTACATTGATTTTGGAGATTGGGCCTTGATTAATGTTTCCTTGGGAAGTCAGCACCTCAGGCAGCATGGCCTGCCCTCAGCATCACATTCCATTGTTGGTTAAGCTGACCAAACAGTTGGACAGAGTGTAACACTGCACATTTCTCCCATCCTTTAACAACAAAAAGAACTATACAGCATTTTCATGTATAGGCAACCATTCAACATGATTGTATACTCCCTGTACAATGTAAACCCCTTTTGTAATGAGGGCTGGCTTCTATGTAGTCTCAGCTGTTCAAGGCTTGGTGCTCAGGTAATTCTCGGGTGATCTGAGAGGCAGGAAAAAAAGAAGAACACACCAACCAGCTTTCAGGTGTTCAGCCAGGCATGAATAAGGGATATTGCAGTCCTTGGTGTACGGTCCCTACTGATAGGAGGATCGTTGTTTTTGTGTGTGAACATCGGATCTGGGCCGATTGCCAAGCCAAGGGCCCAGGTGTTGGATCAGTCTGAACTGTGCATGCAGAATCGCTAACTTTGTAACAATGCTTTCACATCCTGTGTTCATTTACTTAATCTGCATAAAACATGTTGCCTATATAATTTGTAATCTGGTGATTCATGTGAATATATTCTTTTCTCTGGTTGAATAGCATGGGGGCCCACGGAACAAGTACAGGTACAGGCCTTACCTGAATTCACCTTTTAAAGCTGGTACCTATTTGTCAACCCAACACTGTCAAATTATCCCAACCCAATTATGTTACTTTGTGCTCTCACTGAATATTTTGTAAACTCAAGAGATTCTACAGATGCTGGAAATCCAGTGTAACACACTCAAAATGCTGGAGGAACTCAGCAGGTCAGGCAGCATCTACAGAGCTGAATAAACAAGTCGACATTTCAGATCAAGATCCTTCAACTGGATTCTCATTATTTTGTAGGCGTTAACATGTGAATCTTGCATATTCTGTAAAATTTAAAGTTCCTGGGTTTAGATGGGATGCTAAATATGTCACATGTACAGAACAGCTGCTCCTTAACAATATCCTAACTCAGCTAGTAATGTAATTATTAACCCCAGTGCTGTCCAATCAGCCTCTTCCTCTCAGCAGTTCTCACCTTTCCACGTATAATGTCAATGGTTGACGTAGCTGGATTTATTGATCAGCCATGAGTTTCCATGAACAGCAGATTCTAAACCAAAATCCGATTAAACCACTTTTCACTGCAACCTGATAGGCAATTATGACCACAACTTGTGTGTGTGTGTGTGTGTGTGTGTGTGTGTGGGTATGTGTGTGTATCGGTATGTGTGTATATGTATATGAGCGTTTGTGAAATTAGAACATAGAGCACAATCAGCAGATTACAGGCTCTTTGGGCCACGATATTCCGCCAGCCTTTTAACGTATTCTAATATCAACCTAACCCTTTCCTCCTACATTGCCTCCCATTTTTCTTTCATCCATGCATCTTTCTCAGAGTCTCTTAAATACCCCTAATGTGTGTATGTGTGTGTGTGTGTGTGTGTGTGTGTGTGTGTGTGTGTATATGAGAAAGAGATACAGCCATAAACACAAGAGAATCTGCAGATGCTGGTAGTCCAGAGCAACACACACAAACACACAAACAGGGAGTGAGAGAGAGAGATGAGTGTATGTATGTTCACCTTGCACACATATGGTGATCATGTGGACAACTCCCCTTTATCTAGGCTTCTAAAAAGCACGTGCTGTTCATGTTCCATGGCTATGCCAGCAATAAGTGAAAACACGTGTATTTTATAAATCAGTGAAGACCCAAAGGTGATCCACTATTTGGGTACAGATTGCTGGGACACTGTGGAGTGATGTGGCATGTGGGAGGGGGTGAAGGTGGGAGCTGGTCCTTTCAATTAAAGCAACAATGGCTTTTTGAGAAGCTTTGGTAAACAGTCATTATTGACAGTGAAGGACACGGGTACTCTAAAGTAAGACTGAAGATTCAAGATTGTTTATTGTCATTCATCAGGACACAAATTGTAAAGGAGAATGAATAATTGTTACTCTGGATCCCATGTAGCATAAAAAAAAATCATAAAGAGCACATAAAAACACAATAAATATGAATACATAAGGTTAGCTTAGAAACATAAGACCATAGACATGGGAGTAGAATTAGGCTACTCGGCCCATCGAGTCTGCTCTTGTCGTTCCATCATGGCTGATTGATTCTCCCTCTCAACCCTATTCTCCTACCTTTTCACTGTAACCTGACAAACCAAAAACCTATCAACTTTGGCTTCTGTTAGAATGTTTTTTGGGTCAGCACATATGGCAAATAATTTCAGCAACTGACTTTCAGCCACCAGTCTTCAGATACTCATATGAACTGTGGATTAAATCTAAAATACAGCTCCTGGGTTTCTAAGAACTGTGAACCACAGTTATTTGGAAGACCAGAAAATGCTGATTAACATTCACTATATGTCTGTGGTGCGGGTGTGCAGTGGGAGGTGTGAAGTTTGTGTGTAGTTCAAAGAAAGCATTGTGGATGCATTGTAAATAGAGAATTTTCCTTTGATTTTTAGCGCATAAAATGTCATGTAGCGTTGGGTCAGACAGACCGCTGTACTCTGAAAGGGTCTCCATCTGATGCCTGCTGTACCTCATTTTGTTGAATAGAGAGGCTGCTTAATATTTAGCAGTACTTCTCTCCAGTGACTTTGTCCATGCTACATTTGGTGTCAGGAGTGGGATACCTTCAAGTAAACCATAAGACTATAAAACATTAGGCTTCTCGGCCCATCAACTTTGCTCTTGTCATTCCATCATGGCTGATTGATTATCCCTCTCAACCTTATTCTCCTACCTTTTCACTGTAACCTGACAAACCAAAAACCTATCAACCCTATTCTCCTGCCTTCGCCTCATAACCTTTGGCACCCTGACTAATCAAGAGCCCGTTGATCTCCACATTAAGTATCCCTAATGACTTGGCCTCCACAGTTGTACTGACTATGTATATAAAATATGTATGTACTGACCGTATGTATATAAAATGATACTAGGCACAGGAGTCAAATCACAAAGAAGAGAAAACCTGCAGATGCTGGAAATCTGAGCTACACACACAAAATGCTGAAAGCACTCAGCAGGCCAGGCAGCATCTATGGAAAAAAGTACGGTCGACATTTCGGCCTGATGTTTTTTCCATAGATGCTGCCTGGCCTGCTGAGTTCCTCCAGCATTTTGTAGGTGTTGCTAGGTACAGGAGTGTCTGTACATAAGGTGACTGACAGGAAATGATAAAGTAGTGGTGGGGGGGTAGGCTAGTGGGTGGAGGTGTTGATCAGCATGACAGCTTGGGTGGAATAACCTTTTGAGTCTGGTGTTCCTGGCGTGGATGACACGTAGCATCCTCCCTGATGGCAGTGAGACAAACAGTCCATGAGCAGGGTAAGTGGGATACTTAATGATATTGCTAGCCTTTTCCCAGAACCTTTCTGTCTGTAAGTCCTTAATGGAGGGGTAGGCTGGTGCTGGTGATGCGTTGGACAATTCTAACTACTTGTTGTAGAGCCTTCCTGTCCGTCACAGTACAGTTTCTGTACCGTGCAGTCATGCAACCTGTTAGGATGCTTTCAACTGTGCATCTGTAGAAGGTTGTCAGTATTGTCAGTATTGATATATATTTATAACTTTGGAAAAGTTACTGAGACGAGTAGACTTCCTCCCAGGTTTTGATGATGGGAAGCAAGCAGACTATATATTGTATTTTATGTTATTTCCAGTATATGAATGCCAGCTTCATGTAATAATGCATGTATTTCTTGTTCTATTTATAGAATGGTCCTCTGCCCCTGAAGTACAAGGTGCAACCTGCATGCAAAAGGTTAAAACTCAGTCATCCCAGTGAGGATTTTGCCAACACGAGTATGAACTCAGAGAGTGACTCTGTGAGTGACAAAGGCAGCCCAACCGCCGTCCCTTCCACATCCTCTTCATTGCCGAGCCCCAGCACGCCTGCACTCTCTCCCAATCCGCAGTACCCTGCCACAGCGGCCTCGGTGATGAATGGAAACACAAACTGTCACCAGATGCTCCCATCTGTACTCAGAGGCCGCAAAGTGACTGTAAACGGCTCAACAGCCCCCACCTCCTGCTGAAATCTGGAACGACCAAATTAATGTTAAGCAACGAGGAAAAGGAAGCTGCCAGGATTGAGCTGGCCGCTGTGCCCTTTATTAAATGTAATATATATATATATATTCTGTTTAGCAATATGGTTATTGTCAGAAACATTTATAGCTCCCACACAGCTTCTTAAATGTTATTGGCCAAAATGCACCTCCAGGTTATGGTCCCAGATGCTCTGGATGCCATTGCCTCGACATGCAGATATGAGTACAGTCGACTCCTCTTAAATGAAACAGAATTGGCCACAGCCTTTCGCTGAAACATCAAGTGATGTGGTGCTCTCCTTTTAAAAAAAAAATTGCCTTAAAATCAATTTCATTAGTTCAAAGTTGTTAAGAAAGGGAGTGGCTCCCTTTTCAAACTGTGTTGTAACAAGTGATGCTGTTTCAATCAAAATCATGTGCTTTAATGGTATTTGTATGTGATTAAAATTGACCAGAAATATGAGGGTTGAGTGTTGGGCGATACAGCCAGGCAACACTCCTTTAAATGACGTAAGGATGCTTTTTATTCTCTCACAAGTGACATTGTACATAAGGTCGATAAAATATCAGAAAATGCGTGCCCTGAAATATTTATAGGCATGTTATGTCATTTTGAGATTTTTCAACTTTAATGGAATGCAAAGTGACAACAGAGATGTTTGTCTCCTCATTCTATCTTTACGTTTCTGGAGAAAATGCAATCAGTGTTTTTTTTCATTTGTCTTCAACATTTATGGGTTAATGTTGTATGTGTGTTGGTATGTGTTCATATGGGGAAAAAGCCTCAGCTGAACTATAATTGTGCCATAGAGTTAGGGATGGCATGGAAGCGTAGTGGTTAGCACAATGCTTTACAGTACAGGCGAACTGCATTCAATTCCCAGTGCTGCCTGTCAGGAGTTTGTACATTCTCCCCGTGATCACTTGGGTTTCCTCCGGTTGCTTCAGATTCTTCCCACGGTCCAAAGACATGCTGGTTGGTAGGTTGATGGGTCACTGTAAATTGTCCCGTGATTAGGCTAGCATTAAAAAAATCGGGGGATTGCTGGCTCAAAGGGCTGGAGGGCCGACTCTGTGCTGTAGCTCAATTAAAAAAGAAGAGGAGATTCAGTTACAGGTAAGCTTCACATGCTTATTGTGTATGAAATATGTGCAGAATTATACATCTGGTAGCAGCTGATGAGATTAGAATCATACCTACAGATACTGTGGTTATAGATAGGACTTTTGTTTGATAATTCAATAAGAATGGTCTCTTACCGCCTTGCATTCCAATGCTTTTGTTTTAAACTGAAAACAACAATCAAATCTTCATTGTAAAATTAATTGGGCTGATTCTAAGCAGGCTGGTTTGTCTGTTTAACACAAGTGATGACTTAAAACAACCTAATTAACTGGAGCCACAGACACAAAATGCTGGAGGAACTCAGCAGGTCAGGCATCATCTATGGAGCAGAATGAATTGTCAATGTTCTGGGCTGAGCCCCTTCAGCAGGACTCTCCTCCATAGATACTGCCTGACCTCCACCATTTTGCGTGTGCTCTTTTGGATCTCCAGCATCTTCAGAATCTTCAGCCCTACACTTTTGTTTGTGTTCTCACTTAACAGGAGTCGACTGTACAATTTAGCATTTCAATGCTAACATTTTTCGCACGCGCGCGCGCGAGCGTGTGTGTGTGTGTGTGTGTGTGTGTGTGTGTGTGTGTGTGTGTGTGTGTGTGTGTGTGTGTGTATATCAGCGAGTGTGTATGAAATGAAAATTCTTTCCCTCTAGCGATTTGCTACCGACAGAACAGCACAAACGAACTGAGTTCAGAATGGAATATTGTTTCAAAATTTATTTTATGTTTTGATAAACTTATTAAATCATTTTAGAATTGTATTTACTTTAATTATAAACATCTTCCCATGTTTCAGAATAACTTTTTGATTGTAGAATGGGAAATGTGACAGCCATCCCGTTAAAATAATGACAATATCCATATATTTTCTAAAGCAAAAAGAAAACCTTATTGAATAAAGTTTTGAAAGGAATGGAGATGGGTAACTTAAAATCGCCTCATTTAGAGATTGTGCTGTACGCTGGCTGGAGACGAAGTTTTCAAGAGACACATTTTAAGAAGAGGATGCTGAAGATGCAGAAGCCTTCAATGCAGCAGCCTTTCTGGGTTGCATTATTAAATGCGTTACTGTCATTTTCAGATCTCAAGCACTTTCGCTTTGCATTTTTATCCGATATCCCGGAAATGCATCTTTTCCTGAGTTTGCAACAGTGCACTTTAGAATGGCTGCGACCTTCTGGGGACACCAAGAGCTCGATTGAGATATTGGGGTTGAATAGAGACTAGGCTTCTCGTGATCCGTGCACCTCACTTCCACAGTTGACCTAGGTTTGTGAAATAAGAGTGTTGCATTAAAATGATAGGTATATTGAGCGGACATCAGGTTTGCCATTTTCATCATACGCCAAGGCCATATTAATGGAGACTTCATCCTCAATCGGGTAATACAAGAACGATGTTGAACATTGGGTCACTTTTCTCTGCATAAGGGCCACTCGTTCGGCCATGACTACCAGTGTGTAGAAGATGAGAGAACCACGTCAAGGAGGGTGGACAGCCCTGGTTTTGGGAACGAATGGTGTTCTGGGATCGGCTGATACAAGAGAGAGCGAGAGTGATACAATAGCCCTAGCACATCCAGAGTCTTGTGCGGAAAAAAACCCCCTCCAAATCCACCTGTATTTATTTTCAAAATGTCATATTATTTGGAGAAAGATTGTTGAAAGTTTGACGATAAAGCGAATGGTGCCGAACGCTGATTTAAGATGATAACTACCCAGGGCGGCTAGGGAGCGGACTGTATTGTTACGAATATCACATTTACATTGAAATGTGTGTCTTTTATATTGTCCATACAGCTCACATCATTAGATGGTGTGGGAGAACAAGTTAATACAATAATAGGATGCAGAATAAAATGCAACAGCTAGAGAGAAAATGCAGTGCAATAAACAATAGAGAGCAAGATCATAATGAAGTAAAATGTAGTGTCAAGAGTCCATAGTGTTGTACTGGGGATCTTTTTAATAGTCTTATACAAGGGAGATAGATCCTATTTTTTTGAGCCTGGTCTGTACGTGCTTTCAGTCTTTGGTATCTTCTGTCTGATGGCCTGGGTGGGTGGGGTCTTTGATTATGCTGGCTACTTTATGTGGCAGAGAGAAGGTATGGCAGGGTTCACAGAGGGGAGGCTGGTTTCTCTTATCTGCTGAGCGGCGACCGCAAGAGGCAGTTTCTTGCAGTCCATGGTAGAGCAGTTGACTGTATTCGGACCCAGAATGAGGAGCGCGGGGCAAGACCACGAACAAGAAACAAAGGCACTCGGGTGCCGTTCACCAGGAATTCGATGAAAGCGCAGTAGATTCAGTGGAAGGAGGCAGCCAACTGTACCGTCAAGCTCTACGCACTATACACCTTTCTGGAGAGTCGCCATGGTTACCATCGATGCTGGCAACATAACCTGTGCATTTCATTTTAAAAAGAAGAACATACTGGATTCATGTTGAAATCCTATAACCCAGAGGATCCTGTTAATCTAAATGTATGCTAAATAATGAATTCTCCCCTCGTGAATGTACACAGTGTAGATGGGAGATAGTTCAGGACTGTTTGGATTTAATATTCAATGCTGTTTTTTATTGTGGTTTCAGAGGACGGGCTTACACACACACACACAGACACACACATATATATATATAAACACCCGCGACGTACATTTCAAATCGGTTCTGTAAAATAATGAAAGGTGATGGAGATAATGAACAATATGTAACAGCCAATATTGACAGCCGGAAAGATCAACCGTTCCATTGGAATAAATACACTGCATTAGCGTTATCTACAGTTATACACCGGCATCTAATTTAGCACGGTCATCAAAGTGGATGTATCATCAAAGTACAAAAGTACATGTATGTCACCAAATTCTACCCTGACGTTCATCTTCTTGGGAGCATTCATAAGCAAATACAATAAAATCAACGAAAAACTACACACAAAGACAAACAACCGTTGTACAAAAGACGACAAATTGTGCAAAAACAAAACAATGGTAAATAAATAATAAATAATATTGAGAACATGAGTCGTAGAGTACTTGAAAGCGAGTTCATTGGTTGTGGGATCGGTTCATTGTTGGGGTGAGTGAGGTAACCCACTCTGGTTCAGGAGCCCGATGGTTGAGGGGTAATAACGGTTCCTGAATCCGGTGGTGTGGGACCCAAGTTTCCTGTACCTCCTTCCTGATGGCCTGGATGGTGGGGGTCTTTGATAATGGATGCTTCTTTTTCCCTGTGATTGCACTCCTTGTAGATGTGCTCAATGGTGGGGAAGGGTTTTCTTGTGATGATCTGGGCTGTTTAATAGATTGGATTGAGATTATGCCGATCAATAAAGAATAGGAGAACATTTCATTTTACGCAAGCTGTTAGCCCATTGAAGTTTGCAGGTGAAGTGCAATGGGTGTGGAAGAGAATATACAATGGTCGAAAGTGGGATAGAATGGCTGAACTCGCCTTTAGGAGGAACAAGACCATCCCTATATCACTGCGTCACAAGACGGCTGCCCTTTACTACTCTGTGGGATTCTTTTGATAAATCTCCTCTCAACCTTTCGATTTTGATTGATTTATCGGGGCGGCAAGGTAACGTAGCGGTTAGCGTCAGCGAGCATTTTCCGTTGCTGTCGGTAAGGAGTTTATATGTTCTCCCCATGACTGCGTGGGTTTCCTCTGGGTACTCAATTTCCTCCCACATTCCAAAGGCGTACGGGTTAGTAGGTTAATTGATCACATGGGTGTAAATGGGTGCGCGGGCGCGTTAGGGCGGAACGGCCTGTTACGGTACTGTATCTCTAAATCAAAATAGAAAATAAAATAACTATTAGATGAAACATTTGTATTCAAATTCAACGTTGGGGAATTTATGGGCACTCTCGAGTGAGAAAAAAAAACTAGATTACAAATCTTTCATTAAAGTCTAAGACTACTTGCAGAATAAACCATGAATATCCGGTTGCCTTTGAGAACGAGAGAATTAAAAAAAGGTGATTACCTTTTACAACGAGTGGGAGTTGGTAATACTGTTAACAACAGTTCATTTAACTGGGATCGTGGATTTAACCAGAGAGATTATAAAAAAAGGTAAACTGCGCCCCAATTACAACCGACAGAGAAATGTTAGAGGTTTGTGGTTAATCGGAATTCCGAGAAAAGCAAGCCCATTCACACACACGACTCGTGTGTATTTTTCTAGTTTGATATATATCAAAGAATCGTGACATTCCAAACCAACGTGAACAGGGATCTGTCCGAGTAGGATTTGCCTGCTCCAGATGTGTGAGGTTGTAATTTGAAGTCAGACTGTGCTCTCCTTCTGTTACACAGATGTTGCTTTCCCTGTTGTTGACCGGTTGAACCCGAAGAGATATATTTTGTTCACCGAGTCATTCCAAATCCTCTATGTCTTCGTTGAATTTCCGCATTAACCAAGTAATGTAACTTACACTCAAAATTCGCAAGATTGCCATTTCCTCAAATTCTGCTCTTGTTTTTATCCCCCATTGTACATTTCCAGTTCGGGAAAGCCACGTAAACCATTGAAAGATAGCGTTAAAAACATCTTATGCATTATTGAAAACTTTCACCCAACTAACGGGAGCAGCGTATTTACTCTGAGACGAACAGGGGTGTAAATTGCAGTCAGAAATGAGAGCTAAATGTTAAGTGTCCTGGTAATAACGTTGTACTCGGGCTTGCTACATACTGGGAAGAGAAAACTTTATGTTGGGAAAGCCCAATTCCATTAAGGATTGACAACTGAACTTCCTTTGGAAACATGGCCTCCTGCCTTACTTGATGCTATGACTCGGTTGGTGTGTCGATCAAGATGCAAGCTGCCCTAGGACCTGAACTCCCTCTGTGTGGGCAATAGCGACTGGCAGCGCTAACTAAATCCTTCACTAAACCAAATAACTGATATTTGTAACAGCTGCAGTACTTTGGAAAGAGCAAAGGAAAGGTTGAACTCCAAGTTCAAAGTTCATAGTAAATTTAGTATCAAAATACATATATGCATCACCATATACTACCCTGAGATTTATTTTCTTGCAGGCTTTCACAATAAATAGAAAGAAACACAACAGAATCAATAAAAACACACAGAGACAAACAACCAATGTGCAAAATACAACAAACTGTGAAAATATGAAAGGAAATAATAAAAAAACAAATAAATAATTAATTAAATAAGCAATAAACATCGAGAACACGAGTTGTAGAGTCTTAAAAGAGAGTTCATAGATTGTGGAATCAGTTCAGTATTGGGGTGAGTGTAGTTGTCCCCTCTGGTTCCTCTACTGGTTAGGGGTAATGACTGTTCCTGAACCTGGTGCTGTGGGACTTGAGGCTGCTGTACACCCTTCCTGATGGTGACAGTGAGAAGAGAAATGGTGGGCCTCCTTGATGATGCTCAGATGCTGGAATAAATACTTTGATTGATAACAAAACCGGCATTGATTGTTTACCAGGACCTTCTCTTCCCAAGACCATCTTGCTCATTCTTAACTCAACCAAAATTCAAATTTCAAAGTAAATTTATTATCAGTGTATATCACTATATACTACACTAAAATTCATTTTCTTGCAGGCATTCACAATAGAACAAAGAAATACAATAGAATTAATGAGAAACTACAAAGACCGACAAACAACTAATGTGCAAAAAAAAATCCAAACCGTGCAAATATATAATAAAACAAATAATAACAATAAATAGATAAATGAGAATATAACTAATTAATTGTTTCCAAGAACATGGTTGTAGAGCACTTGACAGTAAGTGCACAGGTTCTGGAATCGCTTCAGGGTTGATGTGGGTGCAGTTGCTGGTTCGGGAGCCTGATGGTTGAAGGGCAACAACTGTTCCTGAATCTGGTAGTGTGGGTCCAGAGGCTCCTTGATGATGGATGCTGCTTTCTTGTGGCAGCACTCCATATAGATGTGCAGAGATGGGAGGGCTTTTCCTTCGATGGACTGGGCTGTATCTATTACTTTTTGCAAGCTTTTCTATTCTTGGGCATTGGTGTCTCCATACCAAGCCATGATGCAAACTTTCAGGATACTCTCCACAGTGTTTTAGATGACATGTCAAATCTGCGCAAACTTCTAAGAAAGTAGAGCTACTGATGTGCCGTCTTTGTAATGGCACTTACTTGCTGGTCCCAGGACAGATACTTTGAAATGATAATGCCAATGAAATTAAAGTTACAACCCTCTCCACCTCTGATCCCCTGATGAGGACTAGCTCATGGACCTCTGGTTCCCTCCTCCTGTAGTGAATAATCAGCTCTTTTTTTTTTGCTGATGTTGAATGTTGTTGTGGTACCAGATTCCAATCTCCCTCCTACAGAGTAGAAGAGCTGGGCCAAGCTGAATGGGACACATCTGCTTGAAATCTACCTGTATTTCTCCATCTGCTATTAAATCAGTCAAGGACGGACTTGGCCAAATGCCAGGAATGTAATTCTTCTTCTGGAAGGCTGAATTCTGTTAAGGGTTGTATTTTTCATCAGCATCACACGGGATTACCAATTTCCATTATTCCACTAAAATAGTAGAAAGATGTGGAAAGTTGTTACCCTTCAGCCATCAAGCTCCTGAACCAGTGTGGATGACTTCACTCACCAAACACTGAACTGATCACCAAACACAACCTATGGACTCACTTTCAAGGACTCTAAACTCACGTTCTCAGCATCATTTATTAATTATTATTATTATTGTTATTTTTTATATGTACAGTTTGTCTTCTTTTGTGCATTGGTTACTTGTCAGAGTTTATGTGTAGTTTTCCAGTGTTTCTATTGTACTTCTTTGTTCTACTGTGAATGCCCACAATAAAATGAATCTCATGAAAATAATGACATGATAATAAATTAACTTTGAACTTTGAGGTAAGTTATTCACACTCAATCCTCATCAGATGCTAGCAGAATAGATACAAGCCACTAAAATGGGATAGTTTGCGTGGGAATGAGAGGGCCAGAGGGAAGAAGTTCCAATGTGCAGAAAATCACTTGGTTGTATTGAATTGAATTTATTACTTACATCCTTCACATACATGAGGAGGAAAAATCTTTATGTTACAGCTCAGTCTGAATGTGCAATGTGCAATTCATAGTAATTTGTAATAAATGGTATGTACAACAGGACAGTCAATATAGTATAGAAATACAGTTGTATCAGTGTGAATTAATCAGTCTGATGGCCTGGTGGAAGAAGCTGTCACGGAGCCTGTTGGTCCTGGCTTTTATGCTGTGGTACCGTTTCCCAGATGGTAGCAGCTGGAACAGTTTTGTGGTTGGGGTGACTCGGGTCCCCAATGATCCTTCTGGCCCTTTTTACACACCTGTCTTTGTAAATGTCCAGAATAGTGGGAAGTTCACAACTACAGATGCGCTGGGCTGTCCGCACCACTCTCTGCAGGGTTCTGTGATTGAGGAAAGTACAGTTCTCATACCAGGCAGTGATGCAGCCAGTCAGGATGCTCTCAGTCGTGCCCCTATAGAAAGTTCTTAGGATTTGGGGGCCCATACCAAACTTCTTCAACTGTCTGAGGTGAAAGAGGCACTGTTGTGCATTTTCACCACAGAGCCAGTATGTACAGACCATGTGAGATCCTTGGTGATGTTTATGCTGAGGAATTTAAAGCTCTCAACCCCAGATACATTGATGTCTCCACTCCTCCTGTAGTCCACAACCAGCTTCTTTGTTTTTGCCACATTGAGGGAGAGGTTGTTTACTTGACACCACTGTGTCAACGTGATGACTTATTCTCTGTAGGCTGCCTCATTATTATTTGAGATTTGGCCAATCAGTGTAGTATCATCAGTAAATTTAATTAGCAGATTAGAGCTGTGGGTGGCAAGACAGTCATGGGTATACAGAGAGTAAAGGAGGGGGCTTAGGACACAGCCCCGAGGGGCACCTGTATTGAGGGTCAGAGGGGCAGAAGTGAGGGAGCCCACTCTTACCACCTGCTGGCAATCTGACAGGAAGTCCAGGATCCAGCTACACAAGGCAGGGTGAAGGTGGAGGTCTCTGAGCTTCTTGTTGAGCCTAGAGGGAATTACGGTGTTGAATGCTGAATTGTAGTCCAAGAACAGCATTCTCACATAAGCGTCCCTCTTCTCCAGATGTGTAGAGCTATGGTTATTGCATCATCTGTCGATCATTTGTGCTGGTAGGTGAATTGTAGGGGGTCCAGTTTGGGTGGTAGCAAGCTGCAGATGTAGTCCTTGACCAGCCTCTCAAAGCATTTGCTTGTTATTGAGGTGAGTGCGACAGGACACCAGTCGTTCAGACAAGAAGGGCACAGAGGAGTTTAAGACGCTTGAAGCCTGCAGCTGTCACCATGAATGTGGCTGTCTGAACACAAGGACCAGGCAAACCTACTGTAATCATTAAAATAAATCTACCGCTCAGAAAGGGGTCAATGGGCCCATCCTAAGCTCTTATCCTGTCCCCCGCTTTCTGTCTACTAAAATCTATCCTCCTTCACTCCAAAGAGAAAGGCCGTAGCTTGCTTAGCCCCCTCTCATAAGATAAGCTCTCTAGTTAGTTCAGATGTAAATTTTTCCCAGTTATTTTTAATAATTTTGAAACAGGAGCTGTGTTGACCCCTAGGAAAATGCCATAAGTAATTATTTTTATGCTTGTTTGCTGGGAATTTCAATGTTGCAAGAAATATTGAACTGTGGACTCCTGAGGATATTCATATTCAATGTGTTTCAGCATGAAAATGAGACATAATCTCACAAATATTTACCCCCAAGGTACTTTGTTTGTTGATCCATTATACACACTGATTTTACTTTGGAACAAAGGGCTTGACAATGTTATAATCATAGAGTCATAGAGCACTAACAGCACAGAAATACGCCCTTTAATCCATCTAGTCTGTGCCAAATTTTTATTCTGCCTAGTCCCATCCACCTGGACCTATTTATTTTTGAGATAAAGCGTGAATACCCCCTTCCGGCCCCTCGAACCATGCTGCCCAACAATCCCCTGATTTAATCCCAGCCTAATCACAGGACAATTTACAATGACCAACTAATCTACCAACCGGTATGTCTTTGGACTGTGGGAGGAAACCGGAGCACCTGGAGGAAACCCATGCAGTCACTGGGAGAATGTACAAACTCCTTACAGGCAGCAACAGGAATTGAACCCGGGTTGCTAGCACTGTAAAGGGTTGTGCTGTGTGACCATTGTCCTCCATATCCTTCCCATCCATGCACTTATCCAAACTTCCTTTAAATGTTGCAATTAAACTCACACCCACCACTTCCCTTGGCAGCTCCTCCCACACATTTACCACCCTCTGAGTGAAGAAGTTCGTAAAAAGATTAATTTTGGCACATGCCGCTGAGCATATTTCAATGTAATTTCTGTTCTTTTATATTTGTAAGTAATCAAGGAAGATTTGACACACACATCTTCTGTGATGATGGTGGTCCACTAATTTTGTTTAAAGTGATATTGATCATTTTGAGCATGATTATGGTATCAAAATTTATATAATTTATATGAGCATGCTTCATTGCTTCTCTGGCTGCCATGGAAAATAAGAGGGAGGTTTGTGAAAGAACTGGAATACCTATCATATTGAGGAATGTGAGCACATGTGAACACACAGTGTACGTGGAAACTGTACAGATTCATAGAAGCATTAAAAACCTACAACACAATACAGGCCTTTCGGCCCACAATGCTGTGCCAAACATGTCCTTACCTTAGAAATTACCTAGGGTTACCCATAGCCCTCTATTTTTCTAAGCTCTATGTACCTATTCAGGAGTCTCTTAAAAGACCCTATCGTATCCGCTTCCACCACCGTCACTGGCAGCCCATTCCACACACTCACCACTCTCTGCGTAAAAAACTTACCTATGACATCTTCTCTGTTCCTTCTTCTAAGCACCTTAAAACTGTGCCCTCCCGTACTAGCTATTTTAGCCCTGGGAAAAAGCCTCTGACTATCCACACGATCAATGCCTCACATCATCTTGTACACCTCTATCAAATCACCTCTCATCCTTCACTGCTCCAAGGAGAAAAGGCCAAGTTCACTCAACCTGTCTTCACAAGGCATGCTTCCCAATCAACATCCTTGTAAATCTCCTCTGCACCCTTTCTATGGTTTCCCAATCTTTCTGTAGTGAAGCAACCAAAATTGAGCACAGTACTCCAAGTGGGGTCTGACTAGGGTCCTATATAGCTGCAACATTACCTCTCAGCTCTTAAATTCAATCCCACGATTGAAGAAGGCCAATGCACCGTATGCCTTCTTAACCACAGAGTCAACCTGTGCAGCAGCTTTGAGTGTCCTGTGGACTCAGACCCCAAGATCCCTCTGATCCTCCACACTGCCAAGAGTCTTCCCATTCATACTATATTCTGCCATCATATTTGACCTACCAAAATGAACCACCTCACATTTATCTGGGTTGAACTCCATCTGCCACTTCTCAGCCCAGTTCTGCATCCTATCAATGTCCCACTGTAACCTCTGACAGCCCTCCACACTATGCACAACACCCCCAACCTTTGTGTCATCAGCAAATTTACTAACCCATCCCTCCACTTCCTCATCCAGGTAATTTATAAAAATCACGAAGAGTAGGGGTCCCAGAACAGATCCCTGAGGCACATCACTGGTCACCAACCTCCATGCAGAATATGACCCACCTACAACCACTCTTCGTCTTTTGCGGGCAAGCCAGTTCTGGATCCACAAAGAAATGTCCCCTTGGATCCCATATCTCCTTATTTTCTCAATAAGTTTTGCACGGGGTACCTTGTCAAATGCCTTGCTGAAATCCATCTACTGCTCTACCTTCATCAATGTGTTTAGTCACATCCTCAAAAAATTAAATCAGGCTCATAAGGCACGACCTGCCCTTGACAAAGCCATGCTGAATATTCCTAATAATGTTATGCCTCTCCAAATGTTCAGAAATCCTGCCTCTCAGGATCTTTTCCATCAACTTACCAACCACTGAAGTAAGACTCACTGGTCTATAATTTCCTGGGCTATCTCTACTCCCTTTCTTGAATAAGGGAACGACATCCGCAACCCTCCAATCCTCCAGAACCTCTCATGATTCAAAAAAAAAACATTCGGGGTTCGATGCCACAGATCGGAGCCTGAAGGTTGATTGGAAGTTTGGAAGTCAAAACCGGATGGATGAAGACCAGAGACTGGAGGCTGTGGGCCTGTTCTGGAGTTGGAGGACTGTCTGTATGTATGGATGGGTGGGAGGTAGGGAGGAAAAGGGCTTATTTTGCTGTTGTTGTTTTGTTGCTTGTTGTGTTCTGTGTTGTTCTGCTGAGCATTGCGGGTATGCTATGTTGGCACCGGAATGTGTGGTGACCCTTGTGGGCTGCCCCCAGCACGTCCTTAGGTTGTGTTGGTTGTTAATGCACATGACGTATTTCAACGTATGTTTTGATGCTGCTGCCCCTTGCTCTCTGATTTTTTTGGGCTTAATAAGTGGACATTTCACTGCCATCGTTTTCTCTAAGGTTTTATCCCTTATCCTGAATTAATTGATTCATGCTAAGATATGGTTTCTTGGGTTCTGTTAACCTTTGTCCAGGTCGCCCAAGTGACCATACTTTGCACGCAAGGACAAACGGTGAGAGCACAGCATCCACAGCAGCATTTTACATTCACACAGTCCCTCAAATCTACTGTAAAGTTCTGCCGTGATTACCATTATTGTCATTAAATGAAAAAGTGTTATTAAGTCACACAGAGAGATATTGAGACGAATGACTAAAAGGTTGGTTAAAGGAGCACCTTAATGGAGAGAGAGGAGTTGAAAACATTGCTGTTAATGTTTGATCATTAAAACCAGGAGAGCACAAGATACTTGAATCAAAGGCATTAATAAAATTAAACATTATGCTGGATTCTGCGAGGATCGCGTGAATGAACCTGGTGTTCTAACATTCATCTCCAGCAAATAGGAATTAGGAGTGGGACTCAGAATCAGAATCAGAATCACAATCAGGTTTATTGTCACTGACATTAGTCATGAAATGTGTTGTTTTGTAGCAGGAGTACAATGCAGGTATAATAAATTAAAGGGTCAACACCGTATCTGTGTTTGAAGACAATCTGTAACACACAAGAATTTGGGTTGTGAATGTTACTGACTTTCTCAACAGTAAATCTTTAAATAAAATGCTTGTTTGCCTGTAACAAACTGAGAAGATTTGGGCCCCCTATCTAAGAAATGATGTGCTGACATTGGAGAGGGTCCAGAGAAGGTTCACAAGAATGTTTCTGGGAATGAAGTAGTTAATGTATGAGGAGCGTTTGATGGCTCTAGGTCTGTAGCCACTGGAGTTTAAAAGAATGGAAGTGAGGATCTCATTGAAACCTATCGAATATTGAAAGGCCTAGATAGAATGAATGCAGAAAGAATGTTTCATAGTCATAGTCATACTTTATTGATCCCGAGGGAAATTGGTTTTCGTTACAGTTGCACCATAAATAATAAATAGTAATAAAACCATAAATAGTTAAATAGTGATATGTAAATTATGCCAGTAAATTATGAAATAAGTCCAGGACCAGCCTATTGGCTCAGGGTGTCTGACCCTCCAAGGGAGGAGTTGTAAAGTTTGATGGCCACAGGCAGGAATGACTTCCTATGACACTCTGTGTTGCATCTCGGTGGAATGAGTCTCTGGCTGAATGTACTCCTGTGCCCACCCAGTACATTATGTAGTGGATGGGAGACATTGACCAAGATGGCATGCAACTTAGACAGCATCCTCTTTTCAGACACCACCGTGAGAGAGTCCAGTTCCATCCCCACAACATCACTGGCCTTAACGAATGAGTTTGTTGATTCTGTTGGTGTCTGCTACCCTCAGCCTGCTGCCCCAGCACACAACAGCAAACGTGATAGCACTGGCCACCACAGACTCGTAGAACATCCTCAGCATCATCCGGCAGATGTTAAAGGGCCTCAGTCTCCTCAGGAAATAGAGACGGCTCTGACCCTTCTTGTAGACAGCCTCAGTGTTCTTTGACCAGTCCAGTTTATTGTCAATTCATATCCCCAGGTATTTGTAATCCTCCACCATGGAGAATTACAAATACCAATCATGGGAGAGTCAAGGACTGCTTCTATGTCTTATAGTCTTATGATCAATAAGCTGTCCAAACAGAAACCTTGCAAATACCAGTAAATTAAGTTCAGATTCAGGTTCAGATTTAGATTCAGATTCAGTTTCAATTCAGATTGAGGTTCAGATTTGGGCTCAGATTCACATTCAGATTTAGCTTCAATTCAGATTCAGATTCAAACTCAGATTCAGATTCAGATTCAGATTCACTTTTCACATGTACACCAAAACATATAGTGAAGTGTGTCTTTTGTGTCAACATGCAACACAATGCCTGCAAGTGTTGCCACACATTTCATAGCATGCCATGGCCACAATGCTCAGCAGAACAACACAAACAACAACAGCACAGGCAGCAACGTAGCATACTCATCCACAAAGGTTGACGTCATGTACTAAACTCAAATTCTTTATGTTGTTATAAAGGCAAGAGACATCAGAAACCTTCAGGAACTGAATTGTTTGTCTCAGAATACTACATATGCAGATTAAGGATTCCACCAACCGCTTACTGTGCAGACTTCTGAAATGGATTATTTGACTTTGGTGAGACTTCTGAGAATTTGAAAGTGAAGTGATTCACTTTGGAAGGTTGAATTTGAAGGCAGAAAACAGGGGTAATGGTACGATTCTTAGGAGAGTGGACAAACAGAGGGATCTTGGGGTCCATGTCCATAGGTCACTCAAAATTGCCACGCAAGTTGATAGGATACTTAAGATGGCATATGGTGCATTGGCCACCATTAGTTGGGAGATTGAGTTCAAGAGCTGAAGGATAATGTTGCAACTCTATAAAACTTTGGTGAGACCATGCTTGAAGGATTGTGTTCAACACTGGTCACCTCGTTTTAAGATGGATGTGGAAGCTTTAGAGAGGGTGCAGAGGAATTTTTTTCAGGATGCTGTCTGTATTAGAGAACATGTCTTATGAGAATAGATTGGCTCATAAGTGAAGGAGAATGAGATGTGAATCGATAGAGGTGTATAAACTGATAGGAGACAAAGATCAAGTGGATAGTCAGAGATATTTTCTCAGGATGGAAATATGAAGAGGCATAATTTTAAGGTGATTGGAGGAAAGTATAGGGAGACAATAGAGATTTTTTTTACATGGATAGTGGTAAGTTTGTGGAACGTGCTGCCAAGGGTGGTGATAGAGGCAGATACTTAGGGGCATTTAAGAAATTCTTAGATAGGCATATGGATGATAGAAAAATGGAGGGCAATGTAGAAGGGAAGGGTTAGATTGATCTTCGAGTAGGTTAAAGGTTCGGCAGAACATCGTGGGCTAAAAGGCCAGTACTGTGTTGTAATGTTGTTTGTTATGTGTAATTTCGATGAAGAGCTCAGAATCCTGCATATTGTTCTCAAACAGAATTTTGTGACATTTCATTTTGATTTTCTGAAATAAATCCCATTGATGAGTTTGCTGCACAGCTTTTGTATTGCATCTTCCAGTCATACACATCGACGTCAACATTACAGGTCTCACTTTAGTTATATTAATCCTTACCTTTCCGTTACTAACTTTTATTCCTATTTTGGCAATAAGTGTAAAACAAACGTATACACAGTGAGCATACAATAATTAGAAATACACGGCATGGTTAAGGGTGAAAGGTGAAATACTTAAGGGGAAACTCTTCACTCAGAGGGTGATGAGAGGGTGGAATGAGCTGCCAGCAGAAATGGTAGATGTAGGTTTGATCTCAACATTTAAGAGAAGTTTGGATAGGTACATGGATGGGAGGGGTACGGAGGGATACGGTCAAAGTAAAGCAAAATTTATTATCAGAGTACATACATGTCACCACATACAACCCTGAAATTCTTTTTCTGCAGGCATATTTAGCAAATCTATAGAACAATAACTGTAAACTGTAAACATCAGGAACTGTTAACTGTAGACAAACTGTGCAAATGCAGGTATAAATAAATAGCAATAAATAACAAGCATGAAATAACAAAATATAACGGAGTCCTTAAATGAGTGTAGTCATCCCCTTTTGTTCAAGAGGTTGAGAGGTAGTAACTGTTCTTCAGCCACTTGTACCTTCTACCTGATGGCAACAAGGAGAAAAGAGCATGGCCCGGGTGGTGAGGATCTTTGATGATGGATGCTGCTTTCCTACGGCAATGCTTCATGTGGATGTACTCAATTGTTGGGAGTGTTTTATCCGTGATGTACTGGGTCAAATCCACTGCCTTTTGTACGATTTTCCACTCAAAGGCATTGGTGCTCCCATACCAGGCCATAGTGCAGCCAGTCAGCACACTTTCTACCACATGTCTACAGATTCTGATTCTTATTCTAAACCTGATTCAGATTCTGAAATTTGCTAAGGTTTTTGATGACATGCTCCGCAGGTTCCTGAGGAAGTAGAGGCACCGTTGTGCTTTCTTCACAATAATATTTATATGATTGGTCCAAGACGGGTCCTGTGAGATAGTGACACCGAGGAATTTGAAGTTACTGATCTTCTCCTCCTCTGATCCTCTAATGATTACTGGCTCATGAACCTCTAGTTTCCCTCTCCTGAAGTCCACAATCAGTTCCTTGGTCTTATTGATATTTACTGAAAGGTTGTTATTATTGCACCACTCACCCAAATTTTCAATCTCCCTCCTGTATGCTGACTCATCACGACCTTTGATACAGCCCACAACAGTCTTGTCATCACTGAAAGAAAGAAAATCACTGGTGGACTTAAACCAACGACTGGGACCTAATTGGTGAGTGACATGAATGGCCAATATTAAGAAAAGGGTCTTTTAAGAAATGTTAAGAATATTAAGAAAATAAAATAGTTACATATTTTGGCCTTTAGCTCTCTTATAGCTAGGAGGGTGCTTTTGTTTAAATGGAAAGAGGTTCTTCCTCCTACTCATGCTCAATGGTTATGCGACGTTATGTCATGCTTAGATTTAGAGAAGATTCGTTGTTCAATTTCTGAATCTCATCAAGAATATGGGGTAATGAGATTGTTATTATGAATAGGTATAATGTAATTGGTAGTTTTAAAATCTTTTTTGACCTTTTATATATACTTTCTTGTACTCTGTATTCTTCTATGTAGAAACTAATAAAGATATTGGAAAGAAAAAAAAGGGTCTTAAGGGAGGACTACAGGTTGTGTTTTGGTGGGTTTAAATCAGACAATTTGCCCAGGTTGTGATTGGGGCCTCCTGTATTCAGTATCAGGGAATCACTGGTCACAACTTGTGGACTGAGAGCTGGGAAGGTGGATTGAAGTTAGATGCCTCTTCTTGGTGTACTGGACACAACAGCTTCATTTTTGCACTGCAGACTTAACAAGCCAGAAACCACTTAGGAGGAATTCAAAGTTCAAAGTACATTTATTAACAATGTATGCTATATACAACCTTGAGATTCATCTCCTTACAGGCAGCCACAAACAAAGAAACCCAGTAGAACCCATTAAAAAAGACCACCAAACACCCAATGTGCAGAAAAAAACCCAAATCACTCAGTCTTACTGCTCCCTCTCACAAAAAAGATAAGGTTAAAAGATTAGCCCTATATGTGACACGTACGTATATCAAAACATCAAAGCATACAGAGAAATGTGTCATTTTCGTCAATGACCAACACAGTCTGAGATGTGCTGGGAGCAGCCCACAAGTGTTACTACACTTCTGGCACCTACATCGAATGCTTACAACTCACTAACCCTAACCCTAACCCATATGTGCTTGGAAGGTGGGAGGAAACCAGAGCACCCAAGGAAGAGATTGAAAGAAAACCTTCTACATGCTTGATTTATTATCCATCTCAATCCCCCAAACTGTACTGCGTAATACCATGCACAGGGCAAAGTTAGCTTCTAAAGGTTGTTCAGTCTGTATATTGTTCACTTCTTACCTTTGCATGGTGTTCACATTGCAAGTGATAGCATGAGTTTTAATATATGTAAGCTTGGTGGGATACATTTTTAATCAATTAGCAACAATCACTGATTTCACTTCAGATTCAAAATTAATGAAGAAGCATTTCCATTAGTGATAATCAGAATTCATTAATAAATCAACAACATGCAAATCTTTTAAAACAGAGTAAGCAGCATGAGGAGCTGAAAAATTTACATTTTTCATCTGATTGGCTCATTACAGGAAGGATGTGGAAGCTTTAAGAGGGTGCAGAGGAGATTTACCAGGAAGCTGCCTGGAGTAGAGGGCATGTTTTATGAGGATAGGTTGAGCAAGTTAGGGCCTTTCTCTCTGGAGTGAAGGAGGGTGAGAGGTATTGATAGAGGTGTGCAAAATGATAAGAGGCACAGATAAGAATGTCTAGCCAGAGACATTTAAGGTGATTGGAGGAAAGTATGGGGGGGGGGGATGTCAGAGGGAATGGTGTATGCATGGAATACCCAGTGGGGTGGTGATAGAAGCAGATATATTAGGAATATTTAAGAAATTCTTCTATAAGGACATGGATGATAGAAAAACGGAGGGCTATGTAGGAAGAAAGAGTTAGATTGATCTTAGAGTAGGTTAAAATATTGGCACACCATTGCGGGCAGAAGAGCCATACTTTTAATCACCTTAAAATTATGACCTGTGGTATTAGCCATTTCTGCCATGGGAGTAAGTCATTGGCTATCGACTCAACCTATGCTTCATATCATCTTGTACACCTCTGTCACGTCACCTCTCATCCTATGTTCACTCCAGAGAGTAAAGCTGTACTATTCTATGTTCAAATTTGTTTTCATATTAAAAAGCAGCCAAATAACGATTTAAAGCAGGTAGCATTTATTTATCTGACTTGTGCAGATTCATGTTTGAATATGTAAATGAAAGCAGAAAGTACAGTTAACTGTAGGCCTCTTAATCACATTGAAGTACAGAGGGATTTTGGTGTCCAACTGCATAGCTCACTGAAAGTGGATAAGTTGGCAAAAACGAGTATGTAATGCTTACCTTCACTGAGCATGAGTAGAGAAGTCGTGCTGCAGCTGAATAGAACTTCATTCAGACTGCACTTTGAATATTGTATATGGTTCTGTTTGCCCTTTGGAGTCATAGAGTCATAGAAAACTACAGCAATGAAACAGGCCCTCCAGCCTGTGCTGAACCATTTAAACTGCCTAGCCCCATCTACCTGGACTGGGATCATACCCCTCCATCCATATACCTATCCAAAATTCTCTTGTGTTGAAGCCAAAATCACATCCACCACTTATGCTGGCACTCTCACCACTGTCTGACTGAAGGAGCTTCCCCTCACACTCCATTAAACATTTGATCTTTATCCTCAGTGGAAAAAGCCTGCTTGTATTTACCCCTTATAATTTTGTGTAAATCTTCCCTTTTTTTTTATTCTATGGAATAAAGTTATATAACCTATTCAATCTTTCCTTACAACTCAGGTCCTCCAGTCCTAGCAACATCCTTGTGAATTTTATCTGTACTCTTTCAAACTTATTTACATTTTTCTTGTAGGTAGGTGACCAAAACGGCACACAATGCTCCTAATTGGGCCTCACCAATGTCTTATAGAACTTCAACATAACATCCCAATTCCTGTACTCAATACTTTGATTTATGAAGGCCAATGTGCCAAAACCTTTCTTTATGATCCTACCTACTGGTAAAGCCATTTTCAATGAATTATGGACATGTATTCCTAGATCTCTTTGTTCTCGCACACTCCTCAGTGCCCTACAATTCACTGTGTAAGACCAACCCTGGTTGGTTCTCCCAAAGTGAAATATCTCACACTTGTCTACATTAAATTCCATCTGCCATTTTTAGCCCATTTTTCCAGCTGGTCTAGATCCTGCTGCAAGCTTTGATAGTCTTCCTTGCTGTCCACTACGCCCCCAATCTTGGTGTCATCAGCAAATTTGCTGATACCACATTCACCACAATATCATCCAGATCATTGATATAGATGACAAACAACAATGGACCCAGCACCGATCCCTGCGGCACACCACAGGGATCTGGCCTGGCATGCTGTGTTCCACCAGCATTTTGTGCGTGAATTTCCAGCATCTGCAGATTTTCTCATGTTTGCGCCTCTGCTACGACTCTCTGGCTTCTCCTGCAAAGCCAATGCCTAATCCAGAATCCTAATCTTGAATGCTGAGCGACTGAACCTTCCTGACCAACCTCCTGTGCGGGACCTTGTCAAATGCCTTGCTGAAGTCTATGTAGACAACATCCACTGCCTTGCCTTCATCAACTTTCCTGGTGGCATCCTCAAAATACTCTAAGATTGGCCAGATATGACTTACTGTACCATGTTCAAAGCCGTGCTGACGATCCCTAATCAAAATACTCACATATCCAGTCCCTTAAAATACCTTCCAATAACTTTCAACTACTGATGTCTGGCTGACTTACCTATAATTCATTGGTTTATTCTTCGAGCTTTTCTTAAACCGCAGAACAACATTAGATATCCTCCAGTGTTCCAGTACCTCAGCTGTCACTAAGGATTTAAATATGTCTGCTAGGGCCTCTGCAATTTCTGCACTTGCCTCCCACAAGAACCAAGGGAACATCTTATCAAGCCCTGTGGATTTGTTCACCCTAATTTGCCTCAAGACAGCAAACAACTCCTCATCTGTGATCTGTCTCGGCTCCATGACCTCACTGCTGATTTGCCCCTTCTCTATAGACTCTGTGTCCATCTCCCAACTAAATACAGATTGAAAAAATCCATTTAAGATCTCCCTCATCTCTTTTGGCTCCACATCTAGATTACCACTCTGACCTTCCAGAGGACCAATTTTGTCCCTTGCAATTCTTTTGCTGTTAACATATTTGTAGGATTCTCCTTCACCTTGTTTGCTAGAGTAACCTCATGCCTTCTTTTAGCCTTCCTGATTTCTTTCTTAAGTGTTCTCGTGTATTTCTTATACTCCTCAAGTATATTATTTGTTCCTACCTGCCTAAACCTGATACTGTATACATCTCCTTTTTGTTTTCTGAACTGAGGCCTCAATATCTCGAAAACCAATGTTCCCTTTGGGGACATTGGGGTTCTAACATTGAAATGTCATTCATTCTTTGGGGCATTCCACTATTTTTGTGGATATTTGCAAAGAAAAAGAACTTCAGAATGTATATTGTATACATTTCTCTGATATTAAATGTACCTTTGAAACCTATCCCCTTTACCTTTTATACTGACAGGCACATACAAACTTTGTACTCTCATTATTTCACTTTTGAAGACCCCCCCCCCACTTACTGTACACCTTTGCCAGAAAACAGCCTGTCCCAACCCACGTTTGCCAGCTCCTTTCAGATACCATCAAAATTGGTATTTCTCCAATTTAGAATCTCAACCCAAGGACCAGACCTATCCTTTTTCATAATTACCTTCAAATTAGTAGTATAGTGGTCCCTGGATGCAAAGAGTTCCATACACAAAGTTCTGTCACCTACCTTGTCTCATTCCCTAGTAGCAGATCCAGTATCACACAATCTCTCCTTGGGACTTCTATGTATTGATGAAGGAAACTTTCCTGAATGCACTTGACAAATCCTATCCCACCTAGTCCTTTTACATTATGGGAGTTCCAGACAATATGTGAAAAGTTAAAATCATCTATAATAACAACCTTATGATTCTTATAACAGTGTGCAATTTCTCCACAAATTTGATCCTCTAAATCCCATGGACTGTTGGGTGGTTTGTAATATAGCCTCATTAACATGGTTTTAACATACCTTTCTTATTCCTCAGTTCCACCTATAAAGCCTCACTAGACAAGATCTCCTGTCTGTTCTGATGGAGCCCTGCCATGACATTTTCCCTGACTAGTAACACCACCCCTCCCCCTTTAATCCCTCCCACTCTGTCGCATCTGAAACAACAGCGAACCGGAATATTGAGCTCCCAAATCTGCCTCTCCTGAAATCTAGTTACACTAATGGCTACAATATCATACAATGGAGACTTTGGAAAGGGTGCAGATAAGGCTCCCCGGGAAACTGCCTTGATTAGAGGGCATGGAGTTATAAGTAAAGGTTGGATAAATGTAAACTTGTGTTATTCTCTCTAAAAGATCTTTAAATTGTGAGAGACATGGAGTAAATAGTCAGAATCCTTTCCCCAGGATAGAAACATCAAATACCAGAGGATATGCTTTCAAGATTAGAGCAGGAAATGTTAAAAATGATGTGAGAGGCAATTTTTAACAGAGAGGATTGTGGGTGCCTGGAACGAGTTACCGGAGCAGGCAATTTAGTAGAGTGAAAGAAGCTCGTCAATTATCACATGAATATGAAGAGAATGGAGGGAGTTGGAGCTATTCCTTAGGGCCATCTAGTGGACAGAGCTTGCGACTACACTGCGACTATAAATATGGCAAATGCAATCAGAATCAGGTTTATAATCACCATCACCAGCGTGTGTCGTGAAATCTGTTAATTTAGCAGCAGCAGTTCAATGTAATGCATAATATAGAAGAAATTAATTATTTAATACTATTTTAATTTAAAATTGCCATTTGCTGGTTTTGAATTGATCTGAAAAAACGTCTATAGGAGCATGAAATTCTAAACAACAGATAAATATTAACTTTATTTGTCACATGTACATCAAAACATTGAAAGATACAGTGAAATGCATTGTTTGCATCAATGACCAATGTCGAGGATGTACTGGCCAAGTGTCACCATGCTTCCAGTGGCAACATAGCATGCCTGCACCTTACTAACATTAACCCAGGCAACACACATCAAAGTTGCTGGTGAACGCAGCAGGCCAGGCAGCATCTCTAGGAAGAGGTACAATTGTTTGAATTTTCAGCATCTGCAGAATTCCTCATGTTAACACTAACCCATACACCTTTGGGATGCAGGAGGAAACTGGAGCACCTGGAGGAAACCGACGCAGCCATGTGGAATTGAACGCAGATTGCTGGCTCTGTAAAGTGATGCACTAACTGCTATGCTTCCGTGTTGCTCTGAACTTGTAACGAAGGAGTGTTCTGGCTCCCTACAAAAAAATCACTTAGCAAATATTAGTCAGGTCAACATTTCAGGTCACTGACCTTTGATCAGAACTGGGAGATACTAGAGATAAAATAAGTTATAAGCTGTAGAGAATAGGGTGAGGTGGTATTGGTGGTGTGTGGGGCTGTGAGAGGAGGTGGAGGAAAAATGGAGGAAGATTTGTGACTGGGGAAGAAGGCAGAAGAGATTAAATGTTGCACAGGTTCATAGTGCAGGGTGGAAGAGGGATTAGCCAGTAACAAAAGACATGCCTGGAGGAGGTCGAGTGGGAGAAGTATAATGATTATCTTACCAGATATAAAAATTGGATACCTGGTGTATACATTGCAAAATCTAGAGGTAATGGAGTAGGTCTTCCATGGCTTTGAAGTCTGCCCATCTCCACAATGTGGTACCCTACACAGTGCCTTCCACTGGAAGCCTGGTCCTCAGCACCTTATAGGCAGCCCTTAGGCTGGAGATTGAGGTGTCCTTACTCTGGTTCTATGCACTTTTGTCAGAGTCTGGAGAAGGACAAGTGGTTTAGGAGAATGGGCAAAGAAGTGGTAGATAGAATACAGTGCAGCGAACAGTCTGTACATTGGCAGAAGGAATAAAGGTGTAGACTATTGTGAACATTGTTGGGCCCCTTATCTGAGAAAAGATGTGCCGGTATTGGAAAAAGTCCAGAGGAGGTTCACGATAATGATTGCAGATATGAAAAGGTTAATGTATGAGGAGCCTTTGATGAGGAGGGATTTCATTGAAATATATCAAATATTGAAAGGCCTAGATAGAGTGAACATGAAGAGGACGTTTCCAAAACTTGGGAGAGTCTAGGGTCAGAGGAAACAGTCTGAGAATAGAAGGCTATCCCTTTGGAAAAGAGATGAGGAATTTCTCATACAGTGGGTAGTGAATCTGTGGAATTCATTGCTACAGATGCTGTGGAGGCCAAATCATTGAGTATACTTAAAGTGGAGGTTGATAGGTTCTTGATTTGTAAGAATGTCAAAGGTTATGGTGAGAAAGGCAGTAGAGTAGGGTTGAGAGGGAAAATAAATCAGCCATGATGGAATGGTGACACAGACTTGAAGGGATGAATGAGCTAATTCTGTTCCTATGTCTTATGTCCCTAACATCATTGGTGAGGCCAATGTGCAACCACGGGCTCTGCCACAATTGGGACAGTATATTCCTGATCAAGTTGAGTAAGCTGTGTGGGAGATTCTGTAATCCTTCTGCCACTTTTGCTTGGCCTCCCCTGTGGTCCCTTTGGAGCTACTTGAGACTCCAGGTGTTTTCTGAGATACTTTTAGAGAGATCACTGGCAGGGATTCCCATGCCATGGTGAAAATGTTATATTTTGTTAAGGATGCTTTGAAAACATTCATGAAGCCTTCTGGCTGCACTTGCTATGATGGAGTCTGGAACTGAGTGCTTGCTTCATGAACCTGGTGTTAGACATGTGAGTGATGCAACCATCCATTGGTAAATCAATTTATTATTGTCACATCTAAAGGAGCACTGTCACAGAAAGCAGCATCCATATCAAGGAACCCCACCATCCATCTTCCTTCTCGTTGCTAACATTAAGAAGGGAGTGCAGGAGCCTTAGGTCCCACACCACCAGGTTCAGGAAGTTATTACCCTTTAACCTTCAGGCTTCTGAAATAGCATAGATAACGTCACTCAGCATAACACCAAACTTTCAAGGATTCTACAACTCATGTCTTCAGTATTATTTATTTATCTTTCGATCTATCTATTCATTTGTTTATTTTTCTTGTATTTGCACAATCTACCTTCTTTTGCACATTGGTTGTTTGTCAGTCTTTGTGTGTAGTTTTTCATTGATTCTATGGTACTTCTTTGTTCTACAGTGAATGCCTGCAAAAAAACAAATCTCCGGGTTGTTCAAAATTCAAAGTAAATTTATTATCAAAATACATATATGTCACCATATGGAACCCCGAGATTCATTTTCTTGCAGGCATTCAGAGTAGAAGAGAGACATACAACAGAATCACTGAAAAACCACAAAGACTGACAAACATAATGTGTAAAAGACAAACTGTGTGCAAATACAAAGACAAACAAACAAACAAATAAATAAACAAATATTGAGTACACAAGTTGTAGACTCCTTGAAAGTGAATCCATAGGTTGTGGCATCAGCTTAGATTTGAGCTGAGTGAAGTTATCCATGCTAGTTCAGGAGTCTGATGTCAGTGGGATCATAATTGTTGCTGAACCTGGTGTGTGGGACCTTTTGTCTGATGGTAAATGTCACCATATACAACCTTGAGATTCATTTTCTTGCAGGCATTAGAAAGAAAATAATGAAATAATGAATTTATGAAAAATTATACATAAAGGGTGACAAACAACCAATGTGCGAAGGACAACAAACTATGCAAATACAAAAAAGAACAAGAAAAAAAATAATACTAATAATAAATAAATTAAGTGATAAATATGGAGAACATGAGGTGAAGAGTCCTTGAAAGTGAGTCTATAGATTGTGGGAACAGTTCAGTGATGGGGCAAGTGAAGTTGAGTGGTCAACAGCTTGACAGTTGAGGGGTAATAACTGTTCCTGAGCCTGGTGGTGCGGGACCTGAGACTCCTGTACCTCCTTCCTGATGGCAGCAATGAGAAGACAGCATGTCCTTGACGGTGGGGGTCCTTGATCATGGATGCAGCACTCTTGTGCCAGCGCTCCTTGTAGATGTGCTCAATGGTGGGGTGGATTTCTGAAGATTAGCAAGAGCTTTAACAGAGTCACTTGGCATGGAAATAGGCCATTCAGCCCAATTTGTCCATGCTGACCCAGATGTCCATCAGAGTTGGTCTTATTTGCCTGAGTTTGCCCTTGTCCCTTCAAACATTTTCTATGCATATACCTGTCTAATTGTCTTTGTGGGTCCTTGGTGGTTGATGCTGCTTTCTTGTGGCAGCACTCCTTGTGGATGTGCTCAGTGGTGGGGAGGGCTTTTCCTTTTATGGACTGGGCAGTATCCACTACTTTTTAGTATGGTGCTGGAGTAGGGAGTGACCCGGGTGAATTTTAAGCCTTTTGTATCCTTCTGACAGGATTAATGTAACTTTGATTCTTAACAATGCTTCTTGTTTTGTGATTTAAAAAACACGCTTTATTTATCTTGGTGTGGATAATGTTTATAAGGTCTGACATTATCATTGTCACATTGCTGCACTCCCACTGGTGACAAACATTTACCACGGTTAAGATGCAGGACTGAAATGTGGAAGTAGTTCAGATTCATATAGAAAGCAGCAGGGAGTGGAACTAATTGGAGAGTTCCTCAAAGAGCTGGCACTGGAATACAGTGTGATACAAATAGGCAGCTGTGGTAAATATTTTGTTGAAGGTATTACTGCTGGGAATTGAAAACTTTCCTGGTTGAGAAAGACAGCATCAAAATCGAGAGTTCAATACAATGTAGATCATTTGAAAAGAACACACCTCTATAAGCCATTGACACCCTCGAAGAGGTTAACTGCACTGAAAATCCTGTAAACATGTAGGCTGTTTGGTATATCACTTCAAATACTTCCATCACAAACACGAGGAAATCTGCAGATGCTGGAAATCCAGAGTAACAGACACAAAATGCTGCAGGAACTCAGCAGGTCAGGCAGCATCTGTGGAAAAGTAAACAGTTGACGTTTTGGGCCCAGATCTTTCAGCAGGACTGGAAAGGAAGGGGATGAAGTCAGAGTAAGAAGGTAGGCGGGGGGGGGGGGCGCGGGGAGGAAGAAGTTCAATGTGCAAGTGATAAGTGAAATGGAGGGGAGTGGTGAGGGGTGAAGTAAAGAGCTGGGAAGTTGATTGGTGAAAGAGATAAAGGGCTGGAGGAGAGAGAATATGATAGGAGACTACAACATTAATCACACTTCAAACCATTTCAGGATGTCTTTGGATAACATTCCTCTCTGAAAGATGTCATATAAAATAGTTTCTTTCATGTGCTTACTCACTCTTCCCCTAAGAAAAGAGGAAAATTACCAGAAAATTCGATTTGTCAGGGTCACAATTTCTGATCTACTATGGATGGTCAAGAGGTGGGTATCCTACCAACAAAGTCTGCATCCTGTAAATAAATTAATGAAATCCAAAGTAAATGCAAACAGGCGCTTAAAGGTGATCCCCTCTCTGAAAGCAAATTAGCTATTTAGTTCAGATGAACTGGAATTGGTTTATTATTGTCTATAAAAGCTTGTCTTGCATACTGTTCACACTGATCAAATTATTACACAGTGCATTGAGGTAGAACAAAGTAAATCAAATATTCTTGACCTGAAATGTTAACTGTTTCTCTTTCAACAGATACAGTCTCACCAGCTGGGAGTTTCTAGCATTTTCTGTTCTTGCTTTCTTGAGATACAGCTCGGTAACAGGGCCTCCGACCCAATGAGCCCACACTGCCCAATTACACCTTTGTGACCAATTAACCTACTAACCCACGGTAGCGTAGCTGTTAGCTCAACACTATTACAGCTTGGGGCGTTCTGGAGTTCAGCGTTCAATTCCAGTGCCATCTGTACGTCATCTCCGTGACTGTGTGGGTTTCCTCCGGGTGCTCTGGTTTCCTCTCTCAGTCCAAAGACCTACCAGTTAGTAGGTTAATTGGTCATTGTAAATTGCCCTGTAATTAGGCTAGTGTCAAATAGGTGGGTTGCTGGGTGGTGTGGATCGTTGGACATGAAGGACCTGCTCTGCCCTGTATCTCTAAACAAAACCGATATGTCTCTGGAATGCTGTTGGCAGCCCACATGGTCATGGGGAGAACATGACATTGAACCTGGGTTGTTGGTGCTGTAATAGCGTTACACTAACTGTGTAGCCCCAACGTTTTTATTTTTATCAAACTCTTCCTTGCTGGGAAAAATGTTCCTGGTATGATTTAAAGATGACTGGGTACAGATTGAAATGGCTTAAAAGATGATATTTTTCTTTTGAAAATTAAGCTTTTAACTGTGGTGGCTTTGGTTACTTACTCTCTACACAGGTTATAGAATCCCTGGCATGTGATTCAATCTACTGAGGTGAATCCCATCAGAAACACAAAGCATTATGTTGTTAAATTTTAGAACATAGAACATCACAGCATAGGATAGACCCTTTGGCCCACATTGTGTCAACCTTATAACCTACCTTAACATCAATCTAAACACAAAATAATCTGCAGATGTTGGGGTCAAAGCAACACTCACAACACGCTGGAGGAACTCAGCAGGTCGGGCAGCATCCGTGGAAAAGATCGGTGGACGTTTCGGGCCGGAACCCTTCGTCAGGACTGTAGTGGGAAGGGGCAGAGGCCCTATAAAGAAGGTGGGGGGAGGGTGGGAAGGAGAAGGCTGGTTGGTTCCAGGTGAAAAACCAGTAAGGGGAGAGATAAAGGGGTGGGGGAAGGGAGGCAGGGAAAGGTGAAGAAAGAATAGGGGAAAACACAATGGGTAGTAGAAGGAGGCGGAACCATGAGGGAAGTGATAGGCAGCTGGGGGAGGGGGCAGAATGACACAGGGATAGGGGAAGGGAGGGGGAGGGAATTACCGGAAGTTGGGGAATTCTATGTTCATACCAAGGAGCTGGATTCCCATTCAGATATGTCCGTACATGGCCTCCTCTACTGCTATGATGAGGCTAAACTCAGGTTGGAGGAGCAACACATCATATACCGTCTAGGTAGTCTCCAGCCCCTTGGTATGAACATAGAATTCTCCAACTTCTGGTAATTCCCTCCCCCTCCCTTCCTCTATCCCTATGTCACTCTGCCCCCTCCCCCAGCTGCCTATCACTTCCCTCATGGTTCCGCCTCCTTCTACTACCCATTGTACTTTCCCCTATTCCTTCTTCGCCTTTCCTGCCTATCACCTCCCTGCTTCCCCTCCCCCACCCCTTTATCTTTCCCCTTACTGGTTTTTCACCTGGAACCAACCAGCCTTCTCCTTCCCACCCTCCCCTCACCTTCTTTATAGGGCCTCTGCCCCTTCCCACTACAGTCCTGACGAAGGGTTCCGGTCCGAAACGTCCACCGATCTTTTCCACGGATGCTGCCCGACCTGCTGAGTTCCTCCAGCGTGTTGTGAGTGTTAACATCAATCTACCCTTTCCTCTCATGCAGCCCTCCATTTTTCTATCATCTATGTGAATATCTAAGAGTTTCTTAAATGTCCATAACGTACCTGTCCTGTCTCTCCCACCACACCTGGCAGAAAATTCCACACACCCTCTACTCCATGTAAAGCCACGGTATCATAGCGGTTAGCACAATGCTATTACAGCTCAGGGAATTCCTGAGTTTGGAGTTTGACTCTGGCACCATTCTGTAAGGAATCTCTCTATATCCTCCTTGTGGAATTCATGGGTTTTCTCTGGGTGCTCCATTTCCCTCCCACAGTCCATAGACCTACCGGGTAGGTTAATTGGTCATTGTAAATTGCCCCATGATTAGGTTAGGGTTAATTGAGGGTTGCTGGGATGGCAAAAAATTCAAATATAGCTGCTTTAAAACAAGACACCAGGTGACTGTGCAGAGACAGAACGTGAAAGATGGGTGCCTCCCATAGTTGTCACTATATTTAATACGGCAGATAGGTGTGGCATTCCTTGTGGATCATAAACTGGCTGTGATAAATCAATTAACCTTGAACGAATGCTCAAGGGTATCCATTTAACATGAGAGGAGATACTGTAAATTCAAAGGAGAGGCAGAGGGCAAGTTTTTTCACCCTATACAGAGTGGTGGGTGCCAGAAATGCACGGACAGGACTGGTAGTGGAGGCAGTTAAGAGGCTCTCGGATAGGCACATGAATATGCTGAGAGTGAAGGGATATGGGTATCCTGTAAGCAGAAAAGGAATTAGTTTAAATAGTTCAGCACATCGTGAGGCGAAGACCCTGTTCCGATGTTGTACTTTATTAGTTACTTCCTATACATAATAAAGTGGCCACTGATGATCTTCTGCCGCTGTAGCCCATCCACTTCAAGGTTTGACGTATTGTATGTTTAGAGATGCTCTTCTGCACATCACTGTTGTAACGCATGATTATTTGATTTACTGTCACCTTCCTGTCAGCTTGAACCAGTCAGGCCATTCTCCTCTGACAAGGCATTTCCCCCCACGGAACTGCTGCTCACTGGATTTTTCTTTCATTTTTCACACCATTCTCTGGAAACTCTAGAGACTGATGTGCGTGAAAATCCCAGGAGATCATCACTTTCTGACATACTCAAATCTCCCCCGTCTGGCACCAACAATCATTCCATGGTCAATGTCGCCTAGATTACTTTCCTTCCTCATTCTGATGTCTGGTTTAAACAACAGCTGAACCTCTTGACCATTACGTCATGCTTTTATGCTTTGTTGCTCTCACATGATTGGCTGGTTAGATATTTGCATTAACAAGCAGGTATACAAGTGTACATAATAAAGTGCCACTGAGTGTACTTAGGAAACCTAATCAAAATTTTGGGAGCCAGAAGAGAATGAAAGTGCTGCAATCTGGAGCAGAACTTGGTAAGAACATGATTGGGACCACAGGAGACTGAGAAATGGGTAACAGTCAGGAGAGGGGAGGGCAAAAAGCAGGTGCTAGAGAGTACCCCAGTGGCTGTCACCCTTAACAATAAGTACTCCAGCTTGAGTACTGTTGGGGGAGAAAGCCTCTCCCCTCCCCCCACTGGGAAGGTCAGATCACAACCTGGTGCATCTAAAACCCTGCTACATGCCTCTGGTGAAGAGTAAACCTGCAACCTCGAGGACAGTGAGGAAATGGTCAGAGGAGGCTTTTGAAGCGCTCCAGGGTTGTTTTGAGGTGACAGACTGGCAGGTACTCTGTGAGGCACATGGAGAGGATATTGATGGGCTCACAGAGTGCATCACTGATTACATCAACTTCTGTGTGGACTGCAATGTTCCGACAAGAACTGTCCTTTGTTAATCAAATAACAAGCCATGGGTGACAAAGGACATTAAGGACATCCTGAATGCTAAAAAGAGGGCGTTTAGAGATGGAAATAGGGAGGAGCTGAGGGCAATACAGAGGGACCTGAAAGCCAGGATCAGGGAGGCTAAAGACAGGTACAGGAGGAAGCTTGAGTGGAAACTCCAGCAGAACAACATGAGAGAGGTCTGGAGTGGGATGAGGACCATCACTGGGTTACGGCAAACTAACAACAGAGGAGCTGAAGGCAGTGTGGACAGGGCCAACGAACCTAACCTGTTCTTTAACAGATTTGACATTGTGGCCCCTGCCCATCCCCCACATGATTCATCTGTTGTCGGCCCCCAACCAACACAGATTCCACTCTCCCCTCCTACCCCTCCTCACAGTCCCCCACCCTGCTCTCATGACTATACCCCTTCCCCACACGAAACCACCACGGTGGGCTTCACAGCTGAACAGGTGAGAAGACAGCTGAAACGTCTCAACCCAAGCAAGGCTGCAGGACTGGATGGTGTCAGTACCAGGGTGCTCAAAGCCTGTGCCCCTCAGCTATGTGAAGTACTTTGCCATGTATTCAACCTGAGCCTGAGGCTCCGGAGGGTTCCTGTGTTGTGGAAGACGTCCTGCCTCGTCCCTGTGCCGAAGACGCCGCGGCCCAGTGGCCTCAATGACTACAGACCGGTGGCATTGACCTCCCACATCATGAAGACCCTGGAGAGACTTGTTCTGGAGCTGCTCCGGCCTATGGTCAGGCCACACTTAGATCCCCTCCAGTTCGCCTACCATTCCCAACTAGGAGTTGAGGATGCCATCGTCTACCTGCTGAACCGTGTCTACGCCCACCTGGACAAGCCAGCGAGCACTGTGAGGGTCATGTTTTTTGACTTCTCCAGTGCATTCAACACCATCCGCCCTGCTCTGCCGGGGGGAGAAGCTGACAGCGATGCAGGTGGATGCTTCCCTGGTGTCATGGATTCTTGATTACCTGACTGGCAGACCACAGTACCTGTGCTTGCAACACTGTGTGTCCGACAGAGTGATCAGCAGCACTGGGGCTCCTCAGGGGACTGTCTTGTCTCCCTTTCTCTTCACCATTTACACCTCAGACTTCAACTACTGCACAGAGTCTTGTCATCTTCAAAAGTTTTCGGATGACTCTGACATAGTTGGATGCATCAGCAAGGGAGATGAGGCTGAGTACAGGGCTACGGTAGGAAACTTTGTCACATGGTGTGAGCAGAATTATCTGCAGCTTAATGTGAAAAAGACTAAGGAGCTGGTGGTAGACCTGAGGAGAGCTAAGGTACCGGTGACCCCTGTTTCCATCCAGGGGGTCAGTGTGGACATGGTGGAGGATTACAAATACCTGGGGATACGAATTGACAATAAACTGGACTGGTCAAAGAACACTGAGGCTGTCTACAAGAAGGGTTAGAGCTGTCTCTATTTCCTGAGGAGACTGAGGTCCTTTAACATCTGCCGGACGATGCTGAGGATGTTCTATGAGTCTATGGTGGCCAGTGCTATCATGTTTGCTGTTGTGTGCTGGGGCAGCAGGCTGAGGGTAGCAGACACCAACAGAATCAACAAACTCATTCGTAAGGCCAGTGATGTTGTGGGGATGGAACTGGACTCTCTGACGGTGGTGTCTGAAAAGAGGATGCTGTCCAAGTTGCATGCCATCTTGGACAATGTCTCCCATCCACTACATAATGTACTGGTTGGGCACAGGAGTACATTCAGCCAGAGACTCATTCCACTGAGATACAGCACAGAGCGTCATAGGAAGTCATTCCTGCCTGTGGCCATCAAACTTTACAACTCCTCCCTTGGAGGGTCAGGCACCCTCAGCCAATAGGCTTGTCCTGGATTTATCTCCTGGCATAATTTATATATTACTATTTAATTATTTATGGTTTTATATTGACATATTTATACTTATTCTTGGTTGGGGCAACTGTAACGAAAATCAATTTCCCTCGGGATCAATAAAGTATGACTATGACTACCTGGGGGAAGCAACAATGGTCACACCTCTGGCACAGAGTCTGGCCCTGTGGCTCAGAAGGGTAGGGAAAGGAAGAGGATGGCAGCAGTGATAGAGGAATTTATAGTTAGGGAGTCAGACAGGCAATTCTGTGGGTGCAGGAAAGAAATGAGGATGGTAGTTTGCCTCCCAGGTACCAGGGTCCAAGATGTTTCTGATCGCATCCACAATATCTTGAAGTGGGAAGGAGAACAGCCAGAGGTTGTGGTACATATTGGTACCAACGACATAGGTAGGAAAAGGGAGGAGGTCCTGAAAACAGACCACAGTGAGTTAGGAAGGAAGTTGAGAAGCAGGATCTCAAGGGTAGTAATCTCGGGATTACTGCCTGTGCCACGTCACAGGTGAATATAGGAATAGAGTGAGGTGGAGGATAAATGCATGGCTGAGCAGTTGGAGCAGGGGGGTAGCGATTCAGATTTCTGGATCATTGGGACCTCTTCTGGGGCAGGTGTGACCTGTACCAAAAGGATAGATTGCACTTGAATCCGAGGGGGACCAATATCCTGGCGAGGAGGTTTGCAGAGGTTATTGGGGAGAGTTTAAACTAGAATCGCTGGGGGGAGGGAACCGAACTGAAGTGACAGAGGAAAGGGAGGTTGGCTCACAAATAGAGAAAGCTTAGAGCCAGTGTGAAAGCAGGTAATAGAGAAGGGACATGCTCAGACCCATGGTTTGAGATGTGTCTATTTTAATGCGAGGAGTACCATTAATAAAGTGGATGAGCTTAGAGCGTGGATCAGAACTTGGAGCTATGATGTTGTGGCCATTACAGAGACTTGGATGGTGCAGGGGCGGGAATGGCTACTTCAAGTGCCAGGCTTTAGATGTTTCAGAAAGGACAGGGAGGGAGGCAAAAGAGGTGGGGGCGTGGCACTGTTGATCAGAGATCGTGTCACAGCTGCAGAAAAGGAGGAAGTCATAGAGGGGTTGTCTACGGAGTCTCTGTGGGTGGAAGTTAGGAACAGGGACATCGAGGAGCAGACAGGGAGACAGATTCTGGAAAGAGTAATAATAACAGGGTTGTTGTGGTGGGAGATTTTAATTTCCCAAATATTGATTGACATTGCCCTGGAGTGAGGGATTTAGATGGAGTGGAGTTTGTTAGGTGTGTTCAGGAAGGTTTTTTGACACAATATGTAGATAAGCCTACAAGAGGAGAGGCTGTACTTGATCTGGTATTGGGAAATGAACCTGGTCAGGTGTCAGGTCTCTCAATGGGAGAGCATTTTGGAGATAGTGAGCACAATTCTATCTCCTTTACCATAGCGTTGGAGAGGGATAGGAACAGACAAGTTAGGGAAACGTTTAATTGGAGTAAGAGGAAATATGAGGCTATCAGGCAGGAACTTGGAAGCATTAATTGGAAACAGATGTTCTCAGGGAAGCGTACAGAAGAAATGTGACAAACGTTTAGGGCATAATTGCGTGGGGTTCTGCGTAGACATATTCTAATGAGACAGGGAAAGGATGGCAGGGTACAGGAACTGTGGTGTATAAAGGCTGTTGTAAATCTAGTCAAGAAGAAGAGCTTACAAAAGGTTCAAAAAACTAGGTAATGATAGAGATCTAGAAAATTATAAGGCTAGCAGGAAGGAGCTTAAGAATGAAATTAGGAGAACCAGAAGGCCTTGGTGGACAGGATTAAGGAAAACCCCAAGGCATTCTACAAGTCTGTGAAGAGCAAGAGAATAAGACATGAGAGAATAGGACCAATCAAGTGTGACAGTGGAAAAGTTTGTATGGAACCAGAGGTACTTAATGAGTACTTTGCTTCGGTATTCACTACGGAAAAGGATCTTGGTGATTGTAGGGATGACTTGCAGTGGACTGAAAAGCTTGAGCATGTAGATGTTAAGGAAGAGGATGTTCTGGAGCTTTTGGAAAGCATCAAGTTGGATAAGTCACCGGGACCAGATGGGATGTAATCCAGGCTGCAGCAAGGGAGGAGACTGCTGAGCCTCTGGCGATGATCTTTGCATCATCAATGAGGACGGAAGAGGTTCTGGAGGATTGGAGGGTTGCAGATGTTGTTCCCTTATTCAAGAAAGGGGGTAGGGATAGCCCAAGAAGTTATAGACCAGTGAGTCTTACTTCTGTGGTTGGTAAGTTGATGGAGAAGATCCTGAGAGGCAGGATTTCTGAACATTTGGAGAGGCATAATGTGATTAGGAATAGTCAGCATGGCTTTGTCAAAGGCAGGTTGTGCCTTACGAGCCTGATTGAATTTTTTCTGGATGTGACTAAACACATTGATGAAGGTAGAGCCATAGATGTAGTGTATATGGATTTTAGCAAGGCATTTGATAAGACACCCCATGAAAGGCTTATTGAGAAAGTAAGGAGTTATGGGATCCAAGGGGACATTGCTTTGTGGATCCAGAACTGGCTTGCCCACAGAAGGCAAAGAGTGGTTGTAGATGGGTCATATTCTGCATGGAGGCCAGTGACCAGTGGTGTGTCTCAGGGATCTGTTCTGGGACCCCTACTCTGTGATTTTTATAAATGACCTGGATGAGGAAGTGGAGGGATGGGTTAGTAGATTTGTCGATGACACAAAGGTTGGGGGCGTTGTGGATAGTGTGGAGGGCTGTCAGAGATTACAACGGGACATTGATAGGATGCAAAACTGGGCTGAGAAGTGGCAGATGGAGTTCAACCCGGATAAGTGTGAGGTGGTTCATTTTGGTAGGTCAAATATGATGGCAGAATATAGTATTAATGGTAAGACTCTTGGCAGTGTGGAGGATCAGAGAGATCTTGGGGTCAGAGTCCACAGGACACTCAAAGCTGCTACGCAGGTTGACTCTGTGGTTAAGAAGGCATACAGAGCATTGGCTTTCATCAACCGTGGGATTGAGTTTAAGAGCTAAGAGGTAATGTTGCAGCTATACAGGATCCTGGTCGGACCTCACTTGGAGTACTGTGCTCAGTTCTGGTCGCCTCACTTACAGGAAGGACGTGGAAACTATAGAAAGGGTGCAGAGGAGATTTACGAGGATGTTGCCTGGATTGGGGAGCATGCCTTATGAGAATAGGTTGAGTGAACTCGGCCTTTTCTCCTCGGAGCGACAGAGGGTGAGAGGTGACCTGATAGAGGTGTTCAAGATAATGAGAGGCATTGATCGTGTGGATAGTCAGAGGCTTTTTCCCAGGGCTGAAATGGCAAGCACGAGAGGGCATAGTTTTAAGGTGCTTAGAAGTAGGTACAGAGGAGATGTTAGGGGTAAGTTTTTTTACACAGAGACTGGTGAGTGTGTGGAATGGGCTGCCGGTGACTGTGGTGGAGGCAGAAACGATAGGGTCTTTTAAGAGACTCCTGGAGCTTCGAAAAATAGAGGGCCATGGGTAAGCCTAGGTAAGGACATGTTTGGCACAGCTTTGTGGGCCGAAGTGCCTGTATTGTGCTGTTTCTATGAAACGATGATGCAGAGTTTTGACCTGAAGTGTCAACAGTTCCTTTCCTCTAACAGCTGTTGTATGACCTGTTGAATTCCTCCAGCAGATTATTTGTTGCTTAAAATTTCGGATGGGAGTTTACTGGCAGCCAGGCAACTTTACAGAGGATGAAGACGAGATTTACCGGTATGCTGCTTGGACTAGATTGCATGTCTTATGGGGACAGGGTGAGCGAATTAGGGGTTTTCCCTTTGGAGAGGAGGAGGATGAGAGGTGACTTGATAGAGGCTCACAAGATGATAAGAGACATAGATCGAGTGGATACCAGAGACTTTTTTCCAGGGTGGAAATGGTTAATAAATTGGGGCATAATTTTAAGGTGTTTGGAGGAAAATGTTGAGGGGGGAGGGTTGTTGGAGGTATGTTTTTCACATAGAGAGTGGGTGCATGGAATGCCCTGCAATGGGTGGTGATGGAAAAATACATCAGGAAACTCTTAGATGATAGAAAAAAATGGAGGGCTGTGCAGGAGGGAAGGATTAGATTAAGTTTAGAAGTTTGGCATAACAGCATGGGCTGAAGGGCCTATAATGTTCTATGTTCTCTTGTGTTTGTTAATCTTAGCATTTGAGAGTATTAGACTCAATGCTAACTGCTACTTTCATCTGGCCTGTGTCTTCATTCCATAGACTGACAATCATACATAGAAAGAGACTCTTCGGCCCACTGAGTTGATGTTGACAATCAAGTATCCATTTGCACAAATCCCATTTTTGATTCGCTCCACATTCCCAACTCCCCCCATATTCTACCTCGTACCCACACTATAGACAATTTATAATAGCAAATTAACCTACCAACCTGCACATCTATGGGATGTGGGAGGAAACTGGATCACCTGGAGCAAACACATACGGTCACTAGGAGGAAGTGCAAACTTTGCACAATCTATGTGAGGTGAGGATTGAACCCAGGTCACTAGAGATGTGAGGCAGTGGCTCTGTCATCTGCACCATTATGCCACAGCTGTTGCCCAGTCTAAATCCAGTTCCATTTATCAGCTGCAGGCTGAGGACAAGAGTTCAGATTAACTATCACTTCTTAAAAGAAACGATAGTAGTAAAATTTACTTTGTTGTTCCTTTTCATGCCTTGTGCATCGGGCAGCATTTTTACCGTTTCCGTAGCATTTCACTGTTTTTTCGAGGCCAAGTTGTTGGATCAATGATCAAACCAGCACGGATGGAAAGCATGCAAGGTGCCAGCCGGATTCGAACTCAGGATCATTAGCCTTGAAGTCTGGTGCTGATGCCACTACATCACTGGCCCACAAATATTATTTTGTGCCAGAGGTATCCAGGAAGGAGTAGCACCTCTGGTGAAAGGGCCTGTCATGTCGAATCTGGGGCAGCTCACTCACCTCTCATCTGTGGCTCCAAATAGCTCTTTGGATGCAAAAGCGGCCACATCCTGATATACCGATTCCACAGACGGACTAAACCAAGACTGAGACATGCCTGTCCCAGCATGTGAAGTCAGCTCCAGTAGGCTGGGCCATTGGGAGGTGCTTTAGCAGTGGTTTGTGCTCTGTGTTTTGCACCTTGGCCCAGAGGAATAATATTCTGTTTGACTGTATACACGTGCACAGTTGAATGACAATAAACCTGAACTTGAAGGAAAATGTTGTTGAAGGAGTGGCAGGGTTTAGTAATTGCACTATCTGAGACTGCAAGAACCTGCAGAGAGTTGTGGACACAGCTCAGCACATCATGGAAACCAGCCTCCCTTTCACGGACTCTGTCTATACTTCTCTGCTCTCTGCCTCCATAAAACAGCCACCATAATCAAAGAGCTCACCCACCCTGGACATTCCCTCTTCTCCTCTCCCCACCCAACTGAGGCAGAAGATGCAAAAGCCTGGAAGCATGTACCACTAGGCTCAAGGACAGCCCATTCCTTTGATAAAAGACCACTGAATTTGGGGGTGGGGGGGAAGGTGGTTAGAGGCACAAAAGACTTTTAACACTGTAAGTCAGCTAATTGTTTTGTTCTGTCTCCCTTCTTGCTCTGAAATGGGGACTCTTCTCTTTTCCCCTTTATTAGGGAGACAGAGACCCTCTGGCATGTTGAATTGTCAGGTTAACAATTAGTTTTTGTTGTACTGCAGATCATGGTCTTTACTGGGGGCCTTGCTATTGCATGCTTGGTACGTGGAGGGTGGTGATGCTATCTTTGCAGAAATGGGTGGGGTGGGGATTTTGTTGCTTTGCTGCTGCTTGTGCGCGGGAAGGGGTAGTAAGGGGACCTTGGGGTTCTACTGTTTTAACTATCACTCATTCTTTGGAGCACTTCTGTTTTCATGGATGTCTGTGAAGAACAAGAATTTCAGGATGTACTGTATACATTTCTCTGATATTAAATGGAACTATTGAAATGCTGTAGTAACTCAACAAATCAGATAGCGTCTATGGAGGGACATGAACAGTGGGCATTTTGGGCTGCATCTCTTGATAAGGACTGGAAAAGAAGGGACTAGAAGCTAGAATAAGGTGGGGGAGAGGAAGGAGAATAAGATGGCAGGTGATAGGCTAGACCAGGTGAGGGGGAACGCGGTTGTGTGGGGGAGGAAGAAGTAAGAAGCTGGGAGGTGATTGGTGGAAGAGCTAAAGGGATGATGAAGAGGGAATCTGATAGGATAGGTCAGTGGACGATGAAAGAAAGGGAAGGAGGAGGGATACCAGAGGGAGGTGATCGGCAGGTGAGAGAAGGGATGAAAAAAGATGCAAAATTGACAATGGTACAAGAGGGGAGGAAGGAAGGGGACAATTTACTAGAAGTTGAGAAATCAATGTTCATACTATCAGTTTGAAGGGGATCCATGCAGAATATGAAATCAGTAGATGAAGCTATGGATGAGCATGTCAGAATGGGAATGGGAAGTCGATTTGAAATGGTGGCTACCAGGAGATCCTGCCTTTTGTGGCAGACAAAGAAGGTGCTCCACAAAGCAGTCCCCCAATCTGCCTTAGGTGCCATCAATGTAAAGGAGGCCACATGTGGAGCACTGGATACGATAGATGACCCTGCCTGAGGCCCCCAATTCTAGATACTTCACAAGGGAACAATTACCCATTACTAGATAGTGGGGATACCCAACAGAACACTTGGGAGGCCTGTTCAAAGTGTTATCTTTCAAATGAGAAAACCAACACAAGTTTTACTAGACACTTGGGTAAGGGAAGATATCCACGCAGTCCAATATTTAATCCTCACTTCCCTCTTCCTCTCCCCAACCCCCCTGTCCCCTGTTCCACTCCCGTCTGTCCCTCCCTCTCTCCTCCAGCTGGGACACCTGTTGACAGCCAAGCTTTCACTGCAGTGACCCAGACGGACTCTGCCAACATCGCAAAACCATTTATCCGGTCCTCGCGTTATGATGAGTGGGAACTTGCTGTGCACAAAACTTTTTCCGTTATTGATACTTGAGAAAAAGAACCAGGTCAAAAATTATTGGTTGTAAACGATTTTGATGAACATGTCACTTTTAAGAACCAAACCTCTATAAGATACTGTGCAATATCTTGAAAAAAGTAAACAGTCTGCCATTGAATACATGATGAATCTCTGTGAGACCATCTCTGAATGTAGACTAATACAAATTTAAAACAAAACAGAGCGGAAACAAAAGGCAGCTTTCCAATTCAATATATACACTATATTAACTTTACACACATTAAATTATTACATTGAAAGCCTTCTGCAGTGATTGCCTGCTTGTTGGGTATAATTGTGAATCACACCACTCTTACTGACTTAAGAGACAATCATGCTCAACATGCCCAATTTCATAAACAGAAATACGCGAACAAACTCTGCTGTTAAACCTGCCAGCAGAAATCCCTGAAAATACTGAAGACTGCCCCTAAGCTAAACCCCTTCCATCAGGTGTTCAGTAGTGTGTGTAATGTGGTGTGCTGCAGTTCGCGCTGTGGCCTTATTCCACCAAAGGCACTGTACCAAGAACAGCATGTTGGACCCATTCCTCTTTATGGGTACCGTCACAGTACGGAGGCCCCTTGGTCTGCTTGCAGCCGCACAGGAAGACCGTCTTCCCTTCCTGCAGTCGAAACCGCAAGGGGGTTGGAGCCGAAGGGATGGACCGGTGGCTTCCATCACAGAATGGCTGAGAGGAAAAAGAAGCCACACAGTTACAGACAAGAAGCTTAAGCATTAGAAATACATGGCATGGTAGCATAGCAGTTAGTGTAATACTTCACGGCATCTGTGATCAGAAGACTGAGGTTCAATTCCCTTCACTGTCTCTAAGGAGTTTGTACGTTCTCCCTGTGACCACGTGGGTTTCCTCCAGGTGCTCTGGCTTCCTCTCACATTCCAAACATGTATGGGTTAGGGTTAGTAAATTGTGGGCAAGCTACAATGGTGCCATAAACATGATGACACTTGCAGGCTGTCGCCAACACGTCTTTGATGCAAAACAATGTATCTCACTGTATGTTTTGATTGTAAATGTGATAAATAAAGCCAATCTTTTCATTTAGTCACATTACTTATTATTACTCTTGTCCCATTATTAATTAATGTAAATGTTTACTTTGTCTAAGATGACCACATTTGGCCTCCATATTCAAGGAAGGATATTCCCACTTCGGGGCTAGCGCAGAGATGGGTCAATTGGTTGGTTCCTGGGATGACAAGTTCATACATGAAGCAAAGTTGAGCAGTTTTGGGACTATGCTCATTTGAATATACACTCAGTAACCACATTTAAGGTACCTCCTGTACCTAATAAAGTGGCCACTGGGTGTGTGTTTGTGGTCTTCTGCTGCTGTAGCTCATCCACTTCAAGGATCAACGTGTTGTGTGTTCAGAGATGTTCTTCTGCACACCACTGTTGTAACATGTGGTTATTTGAGTTACTGTTGCCTTCCTGTCAGCTTGAACCAGCCTGGCCATTCTCCTCTGACCTCTCTCATTAACAAGGCGGTTTCACCCACAGAACTACTGCTTTTATTTTGTCTTTCACAAACTCCAGAGACTGTTGTGTGAAAAAATCCCAGGAGATCAGCAGTTTCTGAGATACTCACATCACCCCATCTGGCACCAACAATCAATCCACGGTCAGTCACTTAGATCACATTTCTTTCCCAATTTTGACATTTAGTCTGAACAACAACTGAACCTCTTGACCATGTCTGCATACTTTTATGCATTGAGTTGCAGCCACATGATTGGCTGATTAGATATCTGCATTAACGAGCAGGTGTACAGGTGTACTTAATAAAGTGGCCACTGAGTGCAGAAGAATAAGAGGTAATCTAGTGAAACATAAGAATGTGAGGGGGACTGACGAGATGGATGCTGAGAGGTTGCTTTCCCTTGTGTGGTAGTTAGGACTGGGGGAAGCATTGTTACAAAATAAGAGGGGGAGGGTCATCACCTGACAGAAGTGAGAAGGAACTTCTTTGCTTGGAGAATTGTGAATCTTTGAACTTACTCCAGACAGACGCGGATACGGAGTAATTGATTATATTCCAGGTGGATGTTGGCAGACATGTTAACTACAAGAAAAACACAGATTCTGGAAAATGGAACAGCACATGAGATGCCAGAGGAATTCGGCAGGCCAGGAGCACCTGTAGTTTTTGAGTATTGCGAGAGGATGCTGCACAAGACTGGACAGTAATAGGCGTTGTGGTACAGCATCCAATATACAAAAACTACAGTGAACAGTCAGTCCGCAGAAAGGGTCATTGCTGTATCTACCATCACTACAGGACGAGTATGTGTCCAGAACAAAGAAGTGGGCATGAAAAAACTTTGTGGACACTATCCACCCTGTACACCTGTCTTTTCCAAAAGCTCCCTTCTTGAAAGTGCTATAAGGTCTATTACAACAAAAACTTCATGCCACCTTAGAGGTTTCTTCCCCCAGGTAGTTAATCTAATCAACCATTCTAGTTAGCACCCCCACCCTCTCTATCTCATCCCTGTAACACTTTAAACGACATTTTATTTCACATTCATACTTTAACATCTAACTTTATTTTTTTATATATTAGTTTATTCTTTATATTGTTGAATTTTTTTTTGTAGCATGACGTGCCCTGACTAGCACGACATCACAAATTCCCAACAAATGTAAATGCGTACAGCAAATAAAGTTGAATCTTGATCCTGTGGAGGAAATTGGACAGTAAATATTTTGGGTCTTAACCAATGTTCCCTCTAATTTTCAGTGGTCAGTGTGCGCAAAAATCTTACGTTTTGCAATTTTTTTCCCTGTGACAATAGTATGTGCGCACTGAATGCACACATGGCACAGTTTATGTAGGTTTACAAAATATTTGACATAAAACTGCACAGATTAACAACAAAATAACATACATATTTAAGTCACTTAGTTATTTTTTCCCTCTCCTGCCTTTGCATTTACCCATTCTTTGTAAACTCTATAGAACTTCCATCCAATTGATAGCTTTTGATTCTCATTAACAGATCCAGATCCTAAACGGTTTCTCAGCATGTTTTTGAGTTGATTCATTAGGCTAAAACCTCGCTCACAGTCCTCACTAGACGCAAGAAAGGTTCCCCCAATGTCCATCAACTGTGCAAGGTCGCAAAACTGTTCATTTTGAAGTATAAATGCCACCATTTGAGCAAAGTTTGAAATCGGTTTGGATTTAATTTTTTCTTGCACAGAAAATTTGAAATCATTAAACTGTCTAACTATTACAGTATCTTCAGCTAGAAAATCATGATATTTTAGACACAGGGCATTAACTTGTTCATCACCAAATGTGAAGTCATAATCTGCAATTGCAGAGAAATCAAAAGCTGACCATTCTTGTACCTCATCTTCAGAAAACCTTTCTTCTAAATGAACACAAAGACTATTTATAAAAGTCAACAGCGAACTTGTATCTACTGTGATGTTTTCTGCATGTTGTTGGTTTAGTAAAACGTTAACTTTATCACTCCACGAAACATTGTCTCCCAGATACTGCTTTCTAATCTTGTTAATTTTGCCTCGCGCAAAATGAAGTGAATCAATCGGTGTCAGGCCACTCTTTTGCAGAATCTTGCACAGTGCAGCCAGTTCATGAAAGACATCACTCAAAACCTGTAAAGCTACTTCTTATGCGATATTTATCAATTTCTTGTGACAGTATTTAGCCACAGGGTCATTAGACTGATCTTTTTCAATAAAAACTTAGTAAGCTATCTAGAGGATTTGAAACAGATCTTTGTAAACTTTACGATATGAACACTGTCCGCCAAAGACGGCTGCCACCGTGATGCAGCTGTACAAACCGGAACAGGAAAGGTGAGGTGACATAAATTAGTGACATGCATTGTGGTATTTGAAAAAATGACTAACTAGTTAACAGAAACAGTTAGCTAAAAGATTATTTTCAATAAGTATAATTATTAATTACTACATTATTTTAGGTAACTAATCTTTTGTGTGCACATTAATCTCCTTTGTGCGCTGGTTGAAAATCGCGTGTGCACGCACACAGCTTAGAGGGAACATAGGTTTTGACCCAAAACATGGACTGTCTGTTTTTTCCCATTGCTGTTGCCTGAACTGCTGAAAATCTTGCATATTGAATTACAAGGAAGTTAAGGAGAAGGCAAGTAGTGGCAACAACTTTGGCTGCTTTAACCTGAAAATGATTTTCCAGTCCAAAAGGTCCAGGCACTCATGATCTAGATGTTGTTTCAACTCTCAACGTTACACAATGGGAGCAAACCTGCATATGGGACAGTACCACAAATACTGTGGCTTCTGTAGATCAAAGGCTGGTTAGCTTGTGCTGAGTGACTCACTTCCTGACATAAGACCATACATAAGACATAGGGGCAGAAGTAGGCCATTCAGCTCATCACATCTGCTCTACCATTCCCACAGGTTCTACTCGAAGTCATAACCCATTCAAATCTTGGAAACAGAAACTTCTTCATTGCAGGTTACAAATCGTGGATCCAACTAAGAGAGGATCACAGAACATATAGTAGAACAGTACAGCACAGTGCCTATATAAGAGACTCTTAAATATCCTTAATGTATCTGCTACTACCACTATCACTGGCATCATGTTCCATGCACCCACCACTCTCTGTGTAAAAAAACCTTACCCCTGACATCCCCCTATTCCTCCATCCTCCAATCACCTTAAAAGCATTTCAAATTTGTATTAGCCATTTCCATCCTGGGAAAAATTTCTCCTCCTATCTACTCCATCTATGCATCTTATCACCTTGTCCATCTCTATCCAGTCACCGCTGATCCTCCTTCATTCCAAAGAGAAAAGCCCTAGCTCACTCAGTCTATCCTCATGAGACACGTTCTCTAATCCAGGCAATTAATAAATCTCCTCCGTAGCCTCTCTAAAGCTTCCACATCCTTCTCATAACAAGGTCACGGCAAAAGGTAGGTCACTATCTCCTTTTGAAGATCAATTAGTGAAAGAGCAATAACGTTGGCCTTGGCACTGTCTTCACCTTTTTTTCTTCCATAAGTAAATTAAAAATGACAACAGTATTTTGGCTGAGAAGAGAGTGTGACAATCAGTCTCACAGGCCGCCTCCAGCAATTATTACACAAAAATATTGTTGTACATGTAGAAATTTACTGGATGTGTCATATGATGACATGAGAGACAGATCATTTGCCGTACTTGTATAATCATTGCTTAAGGGACTGGTTCAATACTTCAAAGGAATACTTAAATGCAGATTGGTTTTCTTTGATACTTAGATAAAAAAAAAAGCACACATCTTTGACATGAAATGCATCCACCAGCACTGTGAGGTTTTGGTTATTAATATTTAAACAATTAATATTCATTTTCAATTATGTTTATCATTATTGTTTTTCTGATTCATGTTCTTTATAAATAGGAATAGAGTCTGGATGGGCTCCTTCTGCAAATGACAATCCTATTTGTGTTGGCAATGCTGTCAAATGCCTTCACAATCCATTCCATGAGAGGAATCGGTTTTTCAATTCTGTCTGCCACATGATAGAAGGAGTGAAAATGACAGAAGATAAAAGAGAATAGAAGAGAGGAGAGGGGGAAAGAGGGAGAGGGAGGGAGAAAAAATATTCATAGGAATGAAATCATGAACACAAGAAAGTCTGCAGATGCTGGAAATCCAAAGCAACACATGGTCCCAAGGAAGAATCCTGTCCCAAAACAACAACTATCGATATATTTCCATAGATGCTACCTGACCTGCTGATTTCCTCCAGGATTTTGTGTGTGTTGCTTCATATGAATGAATGTGGTCTGGGTTTAGGAGTCATCCTTAATTTTAAGGCTCCACGCAGCTGTTGAAACTAATAAAGGGCAATTGCCCAAGCTCATTGGCAGGAACTTCCCACTCCTGTAGAACGACTTTGCACTGAGAAATCAATGGTTTATGAGGGGAATGAACCAGTGTGAAAAAAGTAGCAAAAAGAACAAGTGTGGAATTTTGTAAGGTTGCTGAGAGCAGTTTCAATATGTCACTAGTAGAGAGATTAAAGATAATATTTGTCTGAACTTGGTTACTATTTTCTTCAGAGATGTTAAATTTGCAATCAAGTCAACAATGATAGTTTAGTTTCCTGACAAATTGGGCATTCACTGAAACAGATTAAGGGTGAGGTATGAACTATTTTCCTTACTTTGCAGCAATATCGCCTTTTCTACAACCATACCTGAAAATCACATAAGAAATGGCAGTTCTGACATCTCTTACCCACCCATTTCCATCATTCTTACCAAGGATTGTGTCGTTGCTTGATCAGAAAGTGAAGAAGAAAGAGGTTTTTGCCCTGGAGGCCACAGCATTTCTTTACCAGAAATGATCCCAATCATCAAGGTCAGGGAAGTCAGTGCCATAAATTCAAATTGCATTCTTATTTGGAAGCAGAAATGTCAAGAAAAAAAGTTAAAGGGAGGGATGATCTTGATTTTGTTTGAATGCCACACTGCTACTTGAAGGACGTCTCAGCTGCAATGTCATGAGTTTCAAAGATCAGTGGGCCGATAAATTTGAAACACAAGATGCTGGAAATCCAGAGCAACACATCCAAAATGCTGGATGAACTCAGCAGGTCAGGCAGCATCTATGAAAATGAATAAACAGTTTTGGGCTGAGACCTTTCATCTGCCCTGATGAAGGATCTCAGTCCGAAACATCGAATGTTTATTCTTCTCCATCAATACTGACTGATTTGCTGAGTTCTTCCAGCATGTTGGGCTTATAAATTTACCTCCCTGGTTGAAGTTCTTGTCAGATTTTAGTTTAGATGGCTCAATTTTCTTGTTAACTTCAACATCCATCATCCAGACCAAGCTCTCTTCTTGCTACTACCATTGGGAAGAAGATGCAGGAGCCTTAGGTCCCATACAGGAACAGTTATTACCCCTCAATCATTAGGCTCTTGAACCAGAGGGGATAACTTAATTTACTACATCACTGAACTGTTCCCTCAACCTATGAACTCACTTTTGAGGATTCTTCATCTCATGTTCTTGATATTTATTGCTTATTTATTATTGGTAGTATTATTATTTTTTCTTTCTTTTTGTATTTGCAGTTTGTTGTCTTTCACACATTGCTTCTGTGCTGTACTTTTCTAAGACTCTAAAAGGTTGGCACAACATCGTGGGCCGAAAGGCCTGTACTGTGCTGTAATGTTCTATGTTCTAACAGTTTAGCATGGGCTAGATGGGCTGAAGGGCTGCTTCTGTGCTGTAGTGCTCTATGACTCTATCTCCCTGCACAGGATCCATATCTCTCATGCTCCTGAGCCAGCATGAATAACTTCACTCACCTCAACACTGATCTGATTCCACAACCATGGACTCATTTTCAACTACTCCACGATTCATTCTCAGTATTATTTATTTTTAAAATTTGCATAATTTGTTTTCTTTTGCACATTGGTTATATGTCAGTCTTTTTGTACAGTTTTTCATAAATTATATTGTATTTATTTATTTTACTGTAAATGCCCGCAAGATAATCAGGGTTGTATATGGTAATTTGATAATAAATTTACTTTGACTTTCTTTACTGTTGAATATTTAATATTTCAGTAATATTTGAGTAATATTAATTAAGCAATCTTTGTTGTTTACATAATTCATTATGACCATTTGTAAAAATACGTGAATGGCATATGCCACACTATGTGAACAGCTCGTTAAATAAAAAGAAAGTAAAAACTAAACAGATCAGCTTATCCTGGCTCTCATGTTTTTCTTTTTGATTAGTTATTGGATTTACATAACGTAGCAGTGGTGGCGAGAAAGTTTAAAACGAACCTACCTGTTGAAGTGCAACACACTTTTTTTCTTCACGGGGGAAAGAGAGAGAGACATGTGGGTGAAAAAAAAATTGTAGCACATATTTTTTCGCAAGGGGGGAGAAAGATGTCTGAGTGAAAGGCAAAAAACAGATAAAATTCACGGGTTCATAAACAGTGAGCACTGGGTGATAATAATAGTAATAAACAAAAGGAAAGCAGAAATGGCTGGCTACATTGGAAAACAGACGCGTTTGATTGCAGAGCAGATTACTGGACAATGTATACTGAACAAATTGAGCAGTATTTTGAAGCAAATTAAATAGTCAATGAAAAGCAAGAGCCAATGTTACTGAGTGCAGTAGGTAGAAAAGCATACGGTTTGCTTCGAAGTTTAACCAGCTGAAATACTCTTTGCTAATAATGTGAACATAATGCAGGAACATTTAGAACCAAAACCATTGTAGATTGCAGAATGTTTTAGGCTCCTTAAGTGGAATCAAAAGGAAGGAGAATCCATTTCAGCTTATGTGGCTGAATTGAACAGATTGTCTAAGCATTGTTGGTTCAATGATAGGCTTAAATGATGCACTGAGAGACTTTGTGGATTCTTATAAGAAAACGTTCAAAAACAGCTCCTAACCGAAGCACAACTTACAATTAAAAGAGCAGTTGAAATTGCTGTATCAATGGAAACAGCAGCCAGAGACACAATTGAGTTGCAGTCAGGAATGGAAGTGAGTGTGAACAAAATTACAGCGTCTAAACAGAAACCTGCCTGACCAAATAAATTGTGTTACTGTTGTGGCAGCAGCTCACGTACACCAGACAATTGTAGATTTAAAGGCAAAGCCTGCAGAAAATGCAACAAAGTAAGACACATACAAACAGCATGTTGGGCAGAGAAAAATAAATGGACTGCTCAAGGAAGAGAAAAAGATAAAAAGTCAAGTTGCAGTTTCAAAGAAGAGCACTAATCTGCATGCTGTTGATGAAAAATCTGATAATAATGAGAGTGATGCAGGAGAGGATAGCCTTGAGATTTACAAAATGAAAACTAACAAGAGAAAGCAACATGGCTTACACCACAGGTTAGATGTGTACTTGCAGTAAGATGGCAGTTCGTGCGAACACAGTAGTCTCTTCGGGGCAAACCAAAGGTGTTTTTTCCTTTGTAAAAAGACAATTCTACTGTAAGAACAGCGGGTACTGCAGGGCTGCTTGTTGATTGGAGTAGCTGGACCGGTGTCAGCAGCGGAGCCAGCTGTGGTGTCGAAGGAGACAGGATATTGGAGGAGTGTACCAATGTGTCGGAGGACCTGTTTTGGATATGGAGGAGCCTGTTGGGAGATGGGAGGAGCTGGTTTGGGACATGGGAGCTGGGTAGCTTCGATTGTAGCAAGAACTAGGCCTCAAGCCTCAGGCTTGGCTACTGCTGCAAACCAGCTAAGAAATGTGGAAGAGCTGCAGCGTGGTTGAGCTCAGTTGGGGCCTGGCCTTGCCTGTTGGTGCTGCCCTCTTGTGTTGGAGCAGTGGAAAGACAGGCTGGATTGCATATGTTTGTACACTGCCAGGAGACTGTACCATCAATTGCTGGACATTGTCACCCAGGGTCTTGGACTATGTATGCTTTTATTCTAGTGAACATCTTTCTTTGTCTGATATTTTGAATTATGTTACTTGCTATTTTTGAATGCTTGCTTGCCAATTTGGCCTCAGGGGAACACTGTCTCGATCAGCTGTATCTGTGTATGGTTTGAATGATAATTAAACTTGATTTAATTTGATTTGACCAGAAGTGAACGGATAATTAATTAAAAGGGAATTGGACACCGGCTTGGCTGTTTCAGTCATCTCACAAAATGAGTTTGAACGGCATTTCAAAGATACTGATCTGAAGCCTGCAGATATTCAACTAAGAACTTATACTGGAGAAAAGATCAATCCTTTGGAAATGACATTTGTGACAGTGAAATACAACAAGGAACAAGTCACACTGGGCTTGTATGTGGCAAAAACAGAGTCTTCCCCTGTAATAGAGTCACAGGAATTAAGAAAGGTACTGACGATGCCACAGCAATGTTCAAGGATAGCACTGGAAAATTCAAACACATCATGGATAAAATTATGTTAAATGAAAATGCCACACCCAAGTTTTGCAAAGCCCATCCGGTTCCTTATACCATCTGGGATAAAGTAGCCAGTGAGCTCGATCGTATGGAGGCTGGAGGAATTCTTTCCAAGGTTGAGTGGAGCCCATGGGCAACAACAATGGTCCCAGTAGTCAAGAAGAATAGGTCTGCAGGATCTGTGGTGATTTTAAGGACACTATCAATCCAGTACTGAAAGTAGATCAATACCCTCTCTCCAAATTAGAGGATATCTTTGTAAACCTTTATGGAAGAAAATACTTCAGCAAAGTGGACTTAGCTGAGGCCTACTACAATACAGATGGAGATGAAAGTCAAAAGTGTTTCTCACCGTTAATACTCACAAAGGGCTTTATCACTATAATTTATCAGTATTATCACTATAATAGGCTTCTTTTATTTTTGGTGGCCTACAGGGAAGAAGTCATGGCTCTGACACAGTGGTGTCAAGAAAACAACCTCTCCCTCAATATCGCAAAAACAAAGGAGCTGGTTGTGGATTACAGGAGGAATGGAAACGGGTTAACCCCTATTGACATCATGGATCTGGGGTTGAGAGGGTAAACAGCTTCAAATTCCTCAGCATTCACATCACCGAACACCTCATGTGGTCTGTACATACCAGCTGTGTGGTGAAAAAGGCACAATAGCGCCTCTTTCACCTCAGACGGTTGAGGAAGTTTGGTGTGAGTCCCGAAATCCTCAGAACTTTCTACAGGGGCACAAATGAGAGCATCCTGACTGGCTGCATCACTGCCTGGTATGGGAACTGTACCTCCCTCAATCACAGGACTCTGCAGAGAGTGGTGCAGACAGCCCAGCGCATCTGTAGTTGTGAACTTTCCATGATTCAGGATATTTACAAGGACAAGTGTGTAAAAAGGGCCCGTGGGACCATTGGGGACCCAAACCATTCCAACCACAATCTATTTCAGCTGCTACCATCCGGGAAGTGGTACCACAGCATAAAAGCCAGGACCAACAGGTTCCAAGACAGCTTCTTCCACCAGGCCATCAGACTGATGAACTCACGCTGATTTAAGTGTACTCTGTATTACATTGACTGCTCTATTTATTATAAATTATTGTAAACTACTATGATTACACAGTGCACATTTAGATGGAGAGGTAATGTAAAGATTTTTACTCCTCATCTATGTGAAGTATGTAAGAAATAAAGTCAATTCGACTCAATTTTTGGAGTAGCACCTGCACCTGCTACAAGCTCCAAGCTCCCACTACCTATTAAATGATCCCAATGGTGTGCACCTCAAATAGCCTCTGATAAACAAGTCCAGCTCCTGGCCTTCATGTGTGGCTTAGCTGCTAAGCCCAGAGTAAGCACTTCTACTGACAGGAAAACAGTCAAAGGCAGGTTACTGGCACCTTAAAAACAGTCATTTCGTCACTTCGGGCAGATGGGGCTCATCAGCCGTGGTTGGCAGCTCATCTATGAGAAGGAAAACTCTGATCTCAAACCTCCACTGCCTTGTGGCTGTACCCACTCATGGGGAAGGCTTCAGGAGTAAACCCTGATGAAAAATCTGGAGCTGAAGTCCCTAAGGCCAGTCCTACATTGAGTTCAATGCTGACTGGCAACTCCTGCAACATTGTCGGTACCAACCTGTAACGGTCTCTGTGGTTCCTTTGGGTTCATCAGATGCGTGGAGAGGGGGAGCTTGCTACATGGGCAACAACTTGTTCTCCATATTGTACTGCCCAGGCTTGCAGATCTAGACAGCTAGGACACAATATCTATGATCAACTCTGACCAACGGAAGGCTCAGACCTCAGCCTCGGACCTGAACCTGCACTCTGACAGAAAGCAATGGACCAGGTGCTGCAAGGCTGCCAAGGCACTCAGTGTTACCTTGATGACATCATTGTTACCACTGAGGAGGACAAGCAATATTTCCAAAATCTCAAGACAGTGTTGAAAAGATTAGAGGATTATGGGTTCATAGCACAATGCAATAAGTGTGATTTCTCTAAACCAAGTATCTCTTACAGTGGTCACACATTAGCACACAAGACATACACAAGAGTGCTGAGAAAATTCAAGCAGTGGTGGATGCTCCATGGATTTGTCAATTACTAAATAGGCTCCTGCAAAACCTGGCTACTGTGCTCCATCTCTTGAACTCAATACTACACATCAGGAAGAAATGACAATGGACAACGTAGTGTGAGGTGGCTTTGAAAAAAGGTAAAGGAAATGGTGACATCAGACACTGTACATTATGATCCACATAATATCCAGCGAGCTTGCTTGTGACGCATCACCTTATGGTATAGGTGCAGTCATGTCATATGTTATGAGTGATGAAAGTGAATGCCCCATAGCATTTGCATCACATTCTTTTACCACTGCAGAGAAAAATTACCCACAGATCGAGAGAGGGATCTTGCTTCTGGTTTGGGGTGTAAACCATTTCAACCAGTACTTGTGTGGGAGAGAGTTTACTCTCGTTACCGATCAACCACTGGTGTCCATTTTCAAAATACAGAAATGGTCTCTGTTTCTTGGCTGGAATGTGCAGCAGAAAATTTCAGTTCCCCCATTTGCCCTTAACAGGGGTTGCCTTATGTGGGGATTGAGAATAGTTGTACCATCCAAGTTGAGAGCTAAAGTGTTGGGAGAGCTATGTGCCGGTCATCTAGGCGTGGTCAAAATGAAAGTTTTGACTCTAAGCTTTGTCTGGTGGCCTGGGATAGATCAGCCGATCAAGCAGTTTGCCATGCACTGTTCGGGATGCCAACCCAGCCAGAAGATGCCAAGAGCAATGCCTCTCCATCTCTGGGAATGACCTGCATTGCCCTGGCAGAGAATTCATGGAGATTTTGCCGGATCATTCATGGACACAAATTTCTTGCTAGTAGTGGATGCAGCTACAAAGTAGCCAGACATGTTCCCAATAATCTCCACTATAGCCTTGCACGCTGTTGATGTGTTGATAATCCTCTTCTCAAGGACTGGTGTTCCAGAACACTTAGTCATTTTACAAAGGACCCCAGTTTGAAGTGGAACAGTTTCAGTCATTTCTGAAAATGAATGGAATAAGATGTATTGCATCTACACCATACCTCACTGCTACAAATGCCTTAGTGGAAATGTTTCTCCAGAGTCTAAAGAACACACTGTGAGCAATATCAGCAGAACACACTACACTAACTCTGAATCAGAAGCTCATCAATTTCCTCCTTGCATATCACAGTGTAGCACACTCCACTCCACCAGCTATGCTGTTTCTGGGTCGTCCTTTGTACTCATGCTTCCATCTCCTCAAAGTTAATCTCAGAAATATTCAGGGCCAACAATTGTAACAAATTGAGGACCCCTCAAACAAGGAGGTTCAGTGTTTTATTCCTGGACAAGCCGACCTGGTAAGGGACTACAGAGGTGATCAAAAGTGAGTACTTGGTAAGATTAAGGACAGAATTGGAGCACTCTCCTACACAGTGGAGATTACATCTCATGTCTTCTGGAGATGACACATCGATCGGTTGAGGAGAGCAAAGTCAACTGTTAGAGAAGAAAGGAGTTCAGAGCTGGCAGAACCACTTCTTGCAGTCCCACAGTCAACTCCTGCAACTACCATGGAGGAAGCCCAGAGCCTGAGATTGTTTCAGAGTCACAAATCACACCTGTGAAGCAGTGACACCCCGCCCCCGGTCAGGACAGACATTATCCCACAAGGGTAAGAAATCCTCCATTTATATACACATACACAGACAAACATATATACATGAACACAAATATATGATGACTAGAGAGCAATATGTTACATATTTGACTTGAGATGCATTCTACATTGAGTCAGAGTATATAGCTAAGCAGGGAGGAGTATTGTGTATTTAATATTTGAGTAATATTGTAGATATATTGTTTGATTAAGTATTCTTTGTTGTTCACATAATTCATTATGGGTTATATGTAAAAGTACATCATTATGCCACCATGTCATATGTGAGTGCCTCACTGAAGAAAGGGAAAGTAAAAACTAACTGGGGATGTTTATCCCAGCTCACGTGTTTTTTTCTTTTGATTAGTTTCTGGAGTTACAGAACATAACATTTACCACTGTAGCCACTAAAGACTTGGACCCAAGATCTCTCTGAATGTCAGTGCTGGTAAGTTAGAGTGTAGAGAAGATTCAAGATTGTTTAATATCATTTTCAGTACACAAGCTTAAAGGACAACAAAATAATTGTTACTCTGGATATGATGCAGCACAAATAAAACCCACAATAAGATAAAGAACACAATAAATATAAGGACATATGATAACAAATTTCTAGATTGAATGTATATCCAGAAAGTGACACTAGGCACAAGAGAGTCTGTTAGGTGGCGGACAGGGAATAACAAAGTAGTGGTGGCGGTCGGAGTGGAGAGGTGGGTTAGTGGGTGGAGGCACAAAGTAACTGTTTTTGAGTCTGGTGATCCTGGTGTGGATGCTACATAGCCTCCTCCCTGATGGAAGTGGGACAAACTGTCCATGAACAGGGTGGGTGAAATCCTTCATGATGTTACTGGCCCTTTTTCAGCACCTTTCTGTATATGCGTCCTTGAAGTTGGGCAGACTGGTGCTGGTGGTGCCATGAGCCATTTAGACTACCAATTGTAGAGCCTTCCTGTCCACTGCAGTGCAGTTTCTGTTCCATGCAGTGATGCAGCTTGTTAGGATGCTCTCTACTGAGTATAGATGTGCATAGTCCAGCTCTCTTCAACCTCTTCCAAAAGTAGAGGCGTTGGTGAGCTTTCCTCATCACGTAGAATGTGTTCTGGGCCACAAGAAGTTGTGTGGGATGTGCACTCCCAGGAGTTTCAAACTGTTTAGTTTCCACTGCTGTGCCGCAGATATAAAGAGGGATGTGAGTGGTGCAAGTTCTCCTGAAGTTATAGTTGCAAATGGAACCTGCAATCACATAGCAACAATCTCTTTGCCAGCCCAGAGTTAGTTAAAGGCTGTGTAACAGAAGGAACCAAAAAGTTGAAAAAGTGTTACAGAAAGATAAATAGTGGAAAAATTATTTCTGTTAGTCACTATATCAAAAACAAGGGGGCATAAATTTGAGGTTGCAACTATAAGTTACTGAAGGGGTGGCTGAAGAGCATTTTTTCCCCACATAAACTTGAATGAGTCAACTCTAGTGGCTATGGAAGCCAGGCTAATCACAGCACATTAAGTAAACACTTGAAGGAAAATATTAAGGGACATAAAGAAAGTGAAGGCAAGTGGGATTACAACAGAGCAGCTCTGATGAAGCGACTTCAAGAAAAACTAACTTATCTCCTCTCTGCCAAATTTACACTCAGTGGCCACTTTATTAAGCACGTCCTGTATCTAATAAAGTGGTCACTGAGTGTATGTTTGTGGTCATCTTCTGCTGCTGTAGCCCAACTACTTCAAATTTTGACATGTTGTACATTCAGAGATGCTGTTCTAAACTCCACTGTCATAATATGACATGGTTATTTGAGTTACTGTCACCTACCTGTCAGCTTGCACCAGCCTGGCCCTTCTCCTCTGACCTCTCTCATTGACAAAGCATTTCTCCCCACAGAACTCACACTCACTGGGTGTTTTTTTTGTTTCTTGCACCATTCTCTTCCAACTCTAGAGACTGTTGTGTGTGAAAATCCAAGATCAGCAGTCTCTGAGATACTCAAACCACCCCATCTGGCACCAACAATTATTCCACATTCGAAGTCACTTGGATCACATTTCTGCCCCATTCTGAACAACAACTGAACCCCTTGACCGTGTCTACATACCTTTTTGCATCGAGCTGCTGCCACATGATTGGCTGATTAGATATTAACATTAACGAGCAGGTGCGCAGCTGCAACGGTGCAACAAAAACATACCTACCACAGCATCACAGGCATACACCATCATATAAGAGGCGTTCACAAGAAAAACATAAATCAAATGCAATGCTCTGACTAGGCTCGTATACAAACTTGGCCATGTGACTCTGGTGAGAAGGCAATATACATCTAGGGTCGGAATTATTTGGGGTTCAACTAAACAGGAAAGTTGTAATGATCCGGGGAGGAACATGAATTGTGGTGAATGTTGTGTAAAAACTGCTCCATGCAAAGTTAGCGTTTGCCAGAAAATTAACATATTGTACACCAGCATGAAATTACAAAACCACAGAACCATAGGACCTTACAGCACAGAAACAGGCCTTTTGACCCTTCTTGGCTGTGTCGAACCATTTTTCTGCCTAGTCCCACTGACCTGCACCTGGACCATATCCCCCCATACACCTCCCATCCATGTACCTGTCCAAGTTTTTCTTAAATGCTAAAAGTGAGCCCACATTTACCAGTTCATCTGGCAGCTCACTCCACACTCCCACCACTCTCTATGTGAAGAAGGACCCCCCTAATGTTCCCTTTAAACTTTTCCCCCTTCACCCTTAATCCATGTCCTCCGTTTTTTCTCTCCCCCTAGCCTCTATGGAAAAAGTCTGCTTGCATTCACTCTATCTATACCCATCATAATTTTATATACCTCTATCAAATCTCCCCTCAAAGAAATATATTTACCAAATTTTCAACTTTAACAAATAGCTATAGAAAAATAAAAGAAAATTAGAAGGGCTCATTACAGTTAAACCAGTCTAAATGTGCACATCAACATTGGAGCTCATTTCTGGGTGATCGGGTTATCGCTTTACTCACCCACTGAACCCACAGTCTGCGTGAAGGCACCTGCCACAATCAGAATTCCCCTCGAAGACTATCTCATATGAACGGACTCTCTCATATGCCCTTTCTCCTTGGAGAGAACCGTCTGCACAAAGCACATCTTACAATGGGGATTCTCCATCGAATGGCATTCTGTGGCATCTTCCCTTGTGCCCTGCCCTGCAGCACCCGCCAAAAAGACACCAACCAGACTACTGTCTTTCAGAAATCTGTTCCCGCTCAGCACTCTCTGATGTTCCACTGGACAGAAAGTTACGACACATACCAAGACAACCCCTGACTGGCTGACACCACATTCCTAAGCTGGACAATATCTTTAGCTGAAGCCAAAACACTCTTACTAGCAGGACACACTGCTTTTACAGAAAACTGCTAAAATAAAAATACCTCATGGCATAGCAGCAGAAATCTTACCCAGGGCGTTACATAAACATAAATATACACAGTCACGATGAAGGGTCACGGCCCAAAGCATTGACTGCTTATTCTTCTCCCTAGATGCTGCTTGACTTGCTGAGTTCCTCTAGCATTTTGTGCATGTTAAAGTATGCACAAATTTTGCAAGAAAACACAATTGGAACACAAATTTAAAAAATCAAAATCCATTTTAATGCAGTGTGGTCAAAGTGGTCACTGCTTTCTTCCTATCTTTGGCACTCTGACAAATCAAGAACCAATCAACCTCTGCTTTAAATGTACCTTGGCCTCCACAGTAGTCTGTGGCAACAAATTCCACAGATTTACCATGCTCTGGCTAAAGAAATTCCTCCTCATCTCCATTCTAAACGGAAATCCCTCTATTCTGAAGCTGTGCTCCTGACTATAGGAAAAATCCTCTCCACATCCACTCTATCTAGCCCTTTCAATATTTGATAGGTTTCAATGAGATCCCCACTCATACTTCTAAATTCCAATAAGTCCAGGCCCACAGCCTTTGAGAATCAGACAACTGACTGGAAGAAGTTTAAGGTACTTAATGAGAGAAGACTAATGAGGACAATTTTGGGCCCTTGCAGATGAAGTCAGGAGAATGAAAGGAAATGGCAAAGGAATTAAACAATAACTTTGCATTTATCTTCAGGGAATAAGATACAAAGAATAAGACTGCCAGAACCCATCAGTCAAAAACTGTTGACCTTGACAGCTGATAAAAACCGGAGGACCTGTTAGGAGATGGCTTATGAGATAAGGTGCTTTAGCTAAGGTTCCACAGACTCTGGAATTGTTCCTGTGGACTTGAGGGTAGCCATTGTGACTTCACTATTTGAGAAACGAAGGAGAGAAAACGATGACCTATCCACACTTAGTCCGATAACAACTACGGAGAATAGGATTGAACACAGCCAACATGGATTTATGGAAGGAAAATTATCCAGGTCTCATCTACCAGGCTCCATTGAGAATGTGTCCAGCAGATAACTGGGGGGGGGGGGGGAGAGGGAGCCTCACATAATTGAAATGTCAGAAGGCATTTGTAAAAGTCCGAGACAAGGGGGACAAGGGGTTGGTGACTGATATAAAACCACATAGAGTTCAGGGTAATATATTGACACAATTGAGGATGCTGGGGAGAATGAGGGGTACAAAAGAGTGAATCAATGGGGTTAGGGTGCTGGGGGAGTGAGGAGTGAAGTGATGGGGGTAGAATCATGGGAGTGGTAAAGGGCAAATGTGGGTGATTGAGTGATAAGGGGAGTGAGGGGCTGAAGTTATGGGGAAAGAGTAGCTGGAATGGGGAGGGATGTGAGTCGGTAGATGCTGAGGGGAGTGAGACAATGATGAGGGAGGGTGGCAGGACACAACAGTCCTGTACAGACCAATCCCCATGAATACTGTACCCCAGTGTTATAGAGTGACAGATCAATCCCCACTGGTACAGTACCCCAGTGTTATACAGTGACAACCCAACCTCCCACTGGTCCTGTACCCATTTTATACAGTGACATACCAATCCCCACCGGTACTGTGCTCATTTTATACAGCGACATACCAATCCCCACCGGTCCCATCCCCAGTGGTCTACAGTGACTAACCAATCCCCACTGGTCCTGTACCCATTTTATACAGTGACATACCAATCTCCACCGGTCCCATCCCCAGTGTTATACAGTGACAGACCAATCCCCACTGGTACTGTGCCCATTTTATACAGTGACATACCAATCCCCATGAAAACTGTACCCATTTTATACAGTGACATACCAATCCCCACTGGTACAGTACCCCAGTGTTATACAGTGACAACCCAACCCCCCACTGGTCCTGTACCCATTTTATACAGTGACATACCAATCCCCACCTGTCCCGTCCCCAGTGTTATACAGTGACAGACCAATCCCCACTGGTCCTGTACCCCAGTGTTATACAGTGACAACCCAACCCCCCACTGGTCCTGTACCCATTTTATACAGTGACATACCAATCCCCACCTGTCCCGTCCCCAGTGTTATACAGTGACTAACCAATCCCCACTGGTGCTGTACCTAGTGTTATACAGTGACAGACCTGTCATCACCAGTACTGAACCCCAGTATTAGACAGTGACAGACCTGTTGTCACTAGTACTGAACCCTAGTGTTAGACAGTGACTAACCAATCCCCACCAGTCCTGTACTCCATTGCTATACAGTGACAGACCAATCCCCATTGGTACTGTACCCAGTGTTATGCACTGACAGACCAATCCCCACCAATCCTGTACGCCAATGTTATACAGTGACAGGACGTCCCACCAGTACCGTACCCCAGTGTTATACAGTGACAGACCAGTTCCCAATACCGTACCCCAGTGTTATACAGTGACAGACCAGTTCCCAATACCGTACCCCAGTGTTATACAGTGACAGACCAGTCCCCACCACTACTGTACCCCAGTGTTACACAGTGACAAACATATCCCAGGCTTCTGTACCTCCTGCCCAATCGTAGCTGCAATAGTAAGGCCCAGATCTTGGGGATCATTAATGATGTACGTTGCCTCCAGTAGGTACTACCGATTGTGTGGAATGATGTGCCCGTGACGTATTTGGCTGAGTCCACTACTCCCTGCAGTTTCGTGCATCCCTGCGCAAATACTTTCAACAGTACTTCTGAAGATGTTTGTTAGATTGTTTGAACACAAGCCAAACTTCTTCCTGAGAAAGTGAATATGCTGTTTTCCTGATGATTGGATGAACTTTGCACTGGACACAGGACTGGTCAAAGATGTGATTAGTGTAGGCAGGTAACTGATGGGTCAGCAGGGACATGATACTGTGACGGCTTTGTTTCTGTGAAGTATAACTCCATGAATTGCAAAGCAGGTTGTTTGTGTGTGCTGTCTCTGCATGAGTTTGCCAGTTCACCACCATCGAGACTTCCCATATGATAGTTATGACTACACAACAAGATTATTGGCTGTAAGTGATTGAGGTTGTTCTGAAAATTAGGCCAAAGGTGCGATAGAGAACCCTCCAACACTTGGATCCACCTGTCACCTGCCAGCTGTAGTTCCACCTTTTTATACTATCTCCTCTCTGCAGGCTTGATGAAGGTCTTGACCTGAAATGTCAACTGTCCATCTCTCTGCATAGATACTGCCTGACCCGCTGAATACCTCCAGCTTTTCTGCAATAGAAAAGCAAGCCCTTTCTCTTCTTTATTGTTTTCTTGCCAATAACTTGCTCTGTTCTCCACACTCTATGTAAAAGGAATGTTATGTATCTGGAAGTATTTAGTGCTGTCATTAAACTCCATAAGTAGAACGTGTTCTATTCTTCACCAGGTGCAGAAAATCCACACCAAGGTTTCACTTCAAAGTTTCGCTAATAATTGCAACACGTGTACATTTCCCCCACTGTTTTGTATTTTTCCCCCAACTAATTCTTCAGAAGTTTTTCCCCATTCCAATGGCATGACACAATTGTGGTCAAATGAACAGTCAGGCCACATAAAGTACTCTGGAAGTGACCCAGACCACAAAGTGGTTGATCGAATAGCTTTGGAAGAGGTTGCCTTGTGTGCCTCTGAGCACAGGGGAGTAAAAAAAGTATGCATTAATTCTGAAGTACCCATGAAACAGTACAATACAGATAGCCACATTAGGTAGTCAAGCACAAAACTAGACTGATATGTTGAACGAGATATTAAATTATCAAAATTAATCAACAATGTAAAAACTATCTTTTGTGAAATAAGCTCATGAAGTAACAAATTGTTTTAATTTTCTGAAGATCTTCACAAGGCCTCAAGACATATGAGCAGAATTCGGCCACTTGGCCCTTCGAGTCTACTCCACCATTCCATCATGACATTGCTTTGTGGATCCAGAACTGGCTTGCCCACAGAAGGCAAACAGTGGTTGTAGACGGGTCATATTCTGTATGGAGGTCGGTCACTAGTGGTGTGCCTCACTGAAATATCTCCCACTGCTCGAAGATTGGTTTACCTTTATGGCTCTTTCCTGCTCATACTTTGCCAAATAATTTCTCAGCCTAGTAAAATTAACCTTGCTCCAATTTGGAACTTTTAATTTGTTTTCATTCTTCATCCTGTTACATGTTGATGTTAAATTGAACTGGTTAACCATCACTCTCCCACCTAAGCAACTTCACCCTTTCTGAATCAGAATCAGGTTGATTATCACTGACCTACACTCACTGCCCACTTCATTAGGTTCCTCCTTTCCCTAATAAAGTGGCCGTTCAGTGTATATTTCTGGACTTCTGCTGCTGTAGCCCATTCATTTCAGGTTTTGATGTGTTGTGTGTTCAGAGATACTCTTCTGCACACCATTGTTGTAACGTGTGATTATTTGAGCTACTGTCACCTTCCTGTCAACTTGAATCAGTCTGGCCCCTCTCATTAACAAGGTGTTTTTGTCCAAAGAACTGCAGCTCCTGGAAGTTTTTTGTTTCTCACCATTCTCTGTAAACTCTAGAGACTGTTATGCGTGAAAATCCCAGGAGATGGGTCATGTTCTGCATGGAGGTTGGTGACCAGTGGTGTACCTCAGAGATCTGTTCTGGGACCCCTACTCTTCATTATTTTTATAAATGACCTGGATGAGGAAGTGGAGAGATGGGTTAGTAAATTTGCTGATGACACAAAGGTTGGGGATGGTGTGGGTAGTGTGGAGGGCTGTCAGAAGTTACAGCGGGACATTGCTAGGATGCAAAACTGGGCTGAGAAGTGGCAGATGGAGTTCAACCCAGATAAGTGTGAAGTGGTTCATTTTGGTAGGTCAAATATAATCACAGAATATAGAATTATTGGTAAGACTCTTGGCAGTGTGAAGGATCAGAGGGATCTTGGGGTCCAAGTCCATAGGATACTCAAAGCTGCTACGCAGATTGACTCTATGGTTATGGAGGCATACGGTGGGATTAAGTTTAGGAGCCAAGAGGTAATGTTGCAGCTATATAGGACCCTGGTCAGACCCCACTTGGAGTACTGTGCTCAGTTCTGGTCACCTCACTACAGGAAGGATGTGGAAACCATAGAAAGGGTGTAGAGGAGATTTACAAGGATGTTGCCTGGATTGGGGAGCATGCCTTATGAGAATAGGTTGAGTGAACTCGGCCTTTTTCTCCTTGGAATGATGGAGGATGAGAGGTGACCTGATAGAGTTGTATAAGATGACGAGAGGCATTGATCGTGTGGATAGTCAGAGGCTTTTTCCCAGGGCTGAAATGGCTAACATGAGAGGGCACAGGTTTAAGGTGTCTGGAAGTAGGTACAGTGGAGATGTCAAGGGTAAGTTTTTTATGCAGAGAGTGGAGTGCATGGAATGGGCTGCTGGCCACTCTGAGACATCCTAGACCCTCGCACCTGGAAGCACCATCCTGGCTTCTCTTTTTGCAGCCACAGAATCTTCTGTCCACATCTCCTTTCACTATAACTTTGCCTGACTTTGCCTACCCTACTGAGCCTCAAAGCCGGCCAAAGTAGCACTGGCCAGGCTGCTGTTGCTGGGCGCTGAAAGATCACACCCCCACCCCCCGCCAGCAGTATCCAAAGGGGTGTACTTGTTGTCAGGGGAACCCTGCACTGATTGCTTACTCCCCTTATTCCTCATCTGTTGGTCACCCATCTGCTATCTGAAGCCCGGCTCTGGATGTGACCACCTCAGTCAAAGTCTCACCTGCAAAATTCATGTACAACGTGTTCAGTTAATGACACATTAAAGTAATTTATTAAAAGAAATCAAGAACATTAAAAATGTCTTTTGTGAAATAAATGCATGATTTAACTAATTTATTTGTTTGTATATTTATTTAGACATACCCTTTCGACACAACAAGTCATGTCACCCAGCAACCCATCTATTTAACCCCAGCCTAATCACAGGACAATTCACAATGACCAATTAATCTACTAACCAGTGCACTTTTAGACTGTTGGAGGAAACCACATCAGCTGGAAGAAACACACGTGGTTTGCGGCGAGAACATACTGACTCCTGACAGGCAGCGGCAGAATTGAACTCCGAACGTCAACTCCAGAGCGCCCCGAGCCGGAATAGTGGCACGCTAACTGCTGCACTACTATGCTGTCCAAATTGTTTACATTTTCAGAAAATCTGCCTTATGAACTTCAGACACGGAGATATTGGACAGTAAAAAGATAAGTTTTGAGAGTTTATGTTTTGCGGATAATGAACATTATTGTGTTATCTTGTACACCTCTTTCAAGTCACCTCTCATCTTCCTTAACTCCAGAGAGAAAAAATAGATCACTCAACCTACCCTCGTAACAACTGCTCTCTAATGCAGGCAGCATCCTGGTAAATCTCCTCCGTACCCTGTCGGGAGCTTCCACATCCTTTCTATAATGAAGCGAACAGAACTAAACACAAAATTCCAAGTGTGGTCTAACCAGAGTTATGTAGAGTTACCTCACTACCTCGTGGTTCTTGAGCTCAATCATTCCCACCATTACATCACTCCCCCGCCCCCCCCCCGGAGGGATGAGTAAACATTTGTCCATACAATTGCAACCTCTGTAATGTGGTATCTGCACTGTTCTAGTTCCCGGGTTCTGTCTGTGTAGAGTTTGCAATGAGTGAGGTTTCCTGCCACAGTCCAATTGCCTACTTTTTGATTAGGTGGCTCCTGTCCCTAACCCATTCGTGAAAAAGACCCAAAGGAGAGTTTAATGAACACGTGAAAGTAGCAAGGATATAAACAGAGGGAGAATGGTGCTAATGGGATGATATTACCTGGAGCTGACATGGACCTAATGGGCCAAATGGCCCCTTCTTGTGTCATAACAAGTAAACAAGCTCCTATGGCTACTATACAAAAGCAAGTGCAGAGATTTGAGTCAGTATCACACCATCCATTAGAACAGAGAACATTACAGCACAGTACAGACCCTTCATCCCATGATGTTGCGCCGACCTTTTAACAGACTCTAAGATCAATCAAATCCTTCCCTTCTATATAGCCCTCCATTTTTTTTAATCATCCCTGTGCCTATCAAAGAGTTTCTTAATATAGAAAAACTTCATAATTCCAGCTTTGCCTCTGTCTACAAGATGCATGTTATTCCTTGATTCTGCAAACTTTCTCCTAGGCCAGTATAAGCAGAAAATGCTGTATTTCCTTCTTGATCCACGCTGAGTGGACTGAGCTTACCTGGGCTCAGTACCCTTGATGGTGGGTCACTGGAGAGAGGTGAATTAATTGGCAGTTCTGCTCCTTGCTCCCCAGAGGCCCCCTGCTATACATGAAACCACTATGACTTAGTGACCTCAGTGATTCATGACACCCCTGTCCAGCACAGCTGCTGTTTCCTTTAACAAAATGAAAACATCTTACTTTTACGGTGGCTTTTATGTTGGAAAATGTTTTGCAGCTAGCTGACGAAAGCCCTACATTAATTTTATAACACAGAAAATTCAATAGTCTAAAGCCAATGTTTATGCTCTACATGAGCTGACTCCATCTCACTCCATCAATATGCTCAGTGGTCACTTTATTAGGTAGCTCCTGTACCTAATAAAGAGGTCACTGAGTGTACGTTGTGATCTTCTGTTGCTGTAGCCCATCCACTTCAAGGTGCTCTTCCACACACCACTGTTGTAATGCATAGTTATTTGAGTTACTGTTGTCTTCCTGTCAACTTGAACTGGTCTGGCCATTCTCCTCTGATCTCCCTCACTATCAAGGCACTTTTCCACAGAACTGTCATTCACTGGATATTTCTTGTTTCATATTCTATCAACATTAGAGATTGTTGTGCGTGAAAATCCTGGATATCTATTTCTGAGATATTCAAATCATGCCACCTGGCACTAACAATCATTCCATGGTCAAAGTCACTTAGGTCATATTTCTTCCCTGTTCTGATGTTTGGTCTGAACAACAACTGAACCTCCTGACCATGTCTGCATGTTTTTATGCATTGAGTTGCTGCTACATAATTGGCTGATGAGATATTTCATAAAATGAGGTGTACTTAATAAATTGGCAACTGACTGCATCTTTAATTTCTTTTCACAATCATATTTTTGTCAAACTTCCCCTTAAGTACATCCATGCTATTTGTCTGAACTGCACCCTCCAAATTTTCACTGACTGGGATGAGGGAAGGTGAAGTACCTCCAATTTGGAAAAGTGAAAGGTGAATTTTCTGGTCTCTAGAGGTCCAGTTCATTTTGAATGAGTGTTACTTCCTACATGTAAACTGTTTTTTATATCACGTCCTGTGCATGTAGTTTTTTTTATATTCTGATTTGAAGCACACGTTGTAAAGGCATTCACCTCCATCCTCTCTTTATTTGCCTTTGAAACAATATCTATGGGTCTTAAGATTTTGGTAATAGTGGTAAACACTTAGTAGATATATTTTGAAGAAAGTAATATGTTTAAGTTTACCTTTGTGCCATGTGTTTACTCTTGTTTATACTGTATAGATAAGGAATTTTATGTATGTATACTACCATGGTTAACACCTGTTGTGAGAATAATCAGCAGTATTGATATATTCAGATGCATGATGATTCTGTATTGAATTTAATATGTATTAAATTAAACTCTGCAGTTTCACAAAAAAAAAGTTATCTCATTAAAATCTGTGAAAGGAAACTCCAATGACTGTGGGAGAAAGCTGTGGCGAAGATTTGAATTGGCCTTTCTGTGATGTTGCAACCAGTGATGATTACACCTATACTTAACAAGGAACAGTGATCATCGGGGGTGGGGGTTAGAATATTGCTGAGTTCGATGGGAAAGGGAGGGGGAACTGTGAAATGCAGTGCTTTGGCACTTTATTGGGTGCTCGTATTTAAAGTGCATTTTCTTCATTATAAGCACTAAAAGCCTTAACATTTATAATATGGCCAGATGTGGAACAACATGCTGTTTAGATAAAACACACTGAAAAGTTTTTGCCTGATGATTTAGGATGTGAGCATGTCACCCTGAGGGCAATGAGTTAGTAGAATGGCTCATGAGACTCAGTGGCCAGTCCCTGTCCTGCCCCCAGATCAGCTGGGAACACTCTAGCTGTGTTTGTCAATTAGCAGCCAGAAGCCATGACCACTGAACGAGAGAAACAAATTTGAATCCCACCATGGTCATTGGAGAACTTTCAATTTAATTCAGATTCAAATAAGTGAAAAGTCATTGCAGAGAATAAAAGTTCATGGTTTACAAAGCAAAACATTTGAAGACTGGCTGGCTAACAGGAAACAAGAAGTTAGGTTTAAAGGCCGCAGAGAGTTGTGGATTCAGTCAACTTCATCACAGGCACAACCTTCCCCAACAAGAGGTGGTGTCTCAAGACAGAGCCATCATCCATCATCTGGGACATGCCCCTCTTTTCATTATTATCATCACCAGGAAGGTGGTACAGGACCCTGAAGACAGACAATATTTTAAGAACAGCTTCTTCCTCTCTACCATCAGATTTCTGGATGGTCCATGAACACAATCTCTCTATTCATCTTCACATTATTTCTTCAGTTAATTATCGTAACTTTTAGTCATTTTTTATGGCTTGCACTGTATTGCTTCCACAAAACAAATTTCATGACATCTGACAGTGGTGGTAAACCTGAATGGCAAGATCACACACGCACCTGACCTTAGATCACAGAAATCAGTGCTGGAACAACTTTTGACAATTCAATTTGACGAATTTAAATTTTATTTTGAGAGATACGGTATGGGAAGAGGCCCCTCCTGCCCAAGCAGCCTGGACTGTACAATTACATCCATGTGATGAACAAATCCACTAACCCATACATGTTTGGAATGTGTGAGGAAACTCAAGCACTCGGAGGAAAACCCACACGGTCACGGCGCGAACGTACAAACTCTTTACCAATAGCGATGGGAATTGAACGCTGGTTGCAGGTGCTGTGTTAGACTTGGATAAAGAGATACAAAGAAACAAGGTGAGATGTTACCCCTCTACCTTTGCAACTCTCTCCCTTTAAAAGAGGTGTAGGGGTAGATGGGAGTGTGGTGTGAGGTTAGAATTAAATTAGTCAGGGTGGTACCATACGGCTGACTAGGCCTGAGGGGCTAAGTGGCCAATTCCTGCTCCTAATTTGTATGTCTGAATGAGCACTCAGAAACAAATCTGGAATAAAAAGCTAACATCGTTTAAATAGGCACGTGGAAATGGAAGGAGATGGACATCGTGTAGCCAGAGGGGATTAGTTCAGTTGGCCATTTGATTACTAATTTACTTGGTTCGGCAAAACATTATGCTGTACATTGTATGTTTTATCAGTAATGGTCACTGAAAAATGCTCGGCTTTTTAATGGATGCACTATGTGGGATTGCAGTGTAGGGATTCGATATGTCACCAAAGACTCGAGCAAATTTCTGCAGATGTACTGCACAGAGTAGACTCGATGGGCCAAATGGGCCAATTCTGTTGCGCTATGGTCTTCTGGTCAAGTTCAAACTCTCCGTGTCTGACCCAAGTTCCCCCTTTTACCCTTGTCCTGTGGTCAAAGGGGCTCATCTGAAAGACTCTTGATCTGGCAGACTTGGCTGTTTTCTTTGTGAGAACGTGTTTTCCTTAAACGCCTTTCATTTTTCACTGAAATATTTCCCATTGCTCCAAGATTGATTTATCTTTATGGCTCTTTCCTGCTCATACTTTGCGAAATAATTTCCCAGCCCAGTAAAATTAACTTTGCTCCAATTTAGAACTTTTAATTTGTTTTCAATCTTCATCCTGTTACATGTTGATGTTAAATTGAACTGGTTAACCATCACTCTCCCACCTAACCAACTTCACCCTTTCTGAATCAGAATCAGGTTGATTATCACTGACCTACACTCACTGCCCACTTCATTAGGTTCCTCCTTTCCCTAATAAAGTGGCCATTCAGTGTATATTTCTGGACTTCTGCTGCTGTAGCCCATTCATTTCAGGTTTTGATGTGTTGTGTGTTCAGAGATACTCTTCTGCACACCATTGTTGTAACGTGTGATTATTTGAGCTACTGTCACCTTCCTGTCAACTTGAATCAGTCTGACCCCTCTCATTAACAAGGTGTTTTTGTCCAAAGAACTGCAGCTCCTGGAATTTTTTTGTTTCTCATCATTCTCTGTAAACTCAAGAAAATCCCAGGAGATCGGTGGGATTCTGTATGGAGGTCGGTGACCAGTGGTGTGCCTCAGGGATCTGTTCTGGGACCCCTACTCTGTGATTTTTATAAATTACCTGGATGAGGAAGTGGAGGGATGGGTTAGTAAATTTGCTGATGACACAAAGGTTGGGGGTGTTGTGGATAGTGTGGAGGGCTGTCAAAGGTTACAGTGGGATATTGATAGGATGCAAAACTGGGCTGAGAAGTGGCAGATGGAGTTCAAACCAGATAAGCGTGAGGTGGTTCATTTTGGTAGGTCAAATATGATGACAGAATATAGTATTAATGGTAAGACTCTTGGCAGTGTGGAGGATCAGAGGGATTTTGGGGTCTGAGTCCATAGGACACTCAAAGCTGCTGCGCAGATTGTCTGTGGTTATGAAGGCATACGGTGGGATTGAGTTTAGGAGCTGAGAGGTAATGCTGCAGCTATGTAGGACCCTGGTCAGACCCCACTTGGGAGTACTGTGCTCAGTTCTGGTCACCTCACTACAGGAAGGATGTGGAAACCATAGAAAGGGTGCAGAGGAGATGTACAAGGATGTTGCCTGGATTGGGGAACATGCCTTATGAGAATAGGTTGAGTAAACTTGGCCTTTTCTCCTTGGAGCGACGGAGGATGAGAGGTGACCTGACAGAGGTGTGTAAGATGATGAGAGGCACTGATCGTGTGGATAGTCAGAGGCTTTTTCTCAGGGCTGAAATGGCAACACGAGAAGGCACAGTTTTAAGGTGCTTGGAAGTAGGTACAGAGGAGATGTCAGGGGTAAGTTTTTTTTACACAGAGATTGGTGAGTGCGTGGAATGGGCTGCCGGCGATGGTGGTGGAGGCGGATACGATAGGGTCTGTTAAGAGACTCCTGGATAGGTACATGGAGTTTGGAAAAATAGAGGGCTATGGGTAACCCTAGGTAATTTCTAAGGCAAGGACATGTTCGGCTCAGCATTGTGGCCTGAAGGGCCTGTATTGTGCTGTAGGTTTTCTATGCTTCTATATCAGCGGTTTCTGAGTTACTCAAACCCCCCTGTCTGGCACCAACAATCATTCCACGGTCACTTAGATCACATTTCTTCCCCATTCTGATGTTTGATCTGAACAACAACTGCACCTCTTGACCATGTCTGCATGTTTATATGCATTGAGTTGCTGCCGCATGATTGGCTGATTAGATATTTGCATTAACCGTGCATGGCTGGGGGTTCACGATACTGCCTTTAGATCGGTGGATGTGACAGCTATCAGGGAAGCAAGAACTGTGCTTTCCCACTCAACCAGGAAGGCAAAACGGGAGTATTGTCAGAGAATTTATAGCCACTTCTGTGATACCTGGGATACAAGGCACATGTGGCAGGGAATTATGAAATGTTTTGAACGGCTGGTCATGGTGCACATTAAAGCCTTCCTCCCAGCCACACTGGACCTTTCCCAGTTCACTTGTCACTCAAATCGATCCACTGATAATGCAATAGCCTCTGCCCTCCACTCTGTCCTGTCCCACCTGGAAAATGGGGTCTTATATCCCAGACTGCTGTCGAAAGACTTCAGTTTGCTGATGAACACCACTGTACCTCAGAAGCTGGTGGGGAAACTGTCCTCGCTGGGTCCCAACACCTCCCTCTGCAACTGGATATTGGACTTAGCAGTTAGGCCACAGTCTGTCCATGTGGCAGCAACGTCTCTCGTCCCATTACAACGTCACCCCGAAGCAGTGTGCTCAGCCTGCTGCTGACGCAGGATTCAGCTCAAACCGTGTCAAGTTTGCGGATGACACAACAGTGGTTGGCCTCATCATGAACGATGACGAGATGGAGTACAGAGAGGAAGTGGAGTGGCTGGTGGATTGGGGTGAGAAGAACAACCTAAGCCTGAATGTGGAGAAGACCAAGGAAAGCATTGAGAACCTCAGGAAGGTGCAAGCGAATCATCCCCCTCTGCGAATACACAACTCCTCCATAGAGAGGATGTTCCTGGGAGTTCACATCATGGATGACCTCACCTGGTCCCAAGATCATCTCCCTAAACATGAAGGCACAGCAGCACCTCCACTTCCTAAAAAGATTGAGGCAAGCAAAGCTCCCACCCCCTCACCACCTTAGCTGCATTTTATAGGAGCACCACTGAGAACGTCCTGACAAGTTGCATCTCCTTCTGGTATGGGAGCAGCCGAGTATTGGACCTGAAGTCCCTACAAAGGACTGTGAGAACAGCTGAGAGGATCATAGGGGTCTCCCTACCATCCATCGGGGACATTTACCAGGAGCGCTGCATTCGCAGGGCCCTCAGTATTATTAAGGATCCCACCCATCCATCCAGCATCCTCTTTGACTTTCTACCATCAGGAAGGAGACTCGGATGCATAAAAACAAGAACGGTCAGGATGGGAAACAGTTTCTTCCCTCGGGCCATTAGGCTTTTGAACTCCTGGCCACGTCGTATTTGAAGTGTCACTGGTTAATCTGTCCTATACTTTAGAATATTTAATTTATGCACTTTAGTTTGCTGTTTATGTGTGATTTATCTGTAGATTTTATCCTTACCTTCATAAGTTATTGTGTGTTATGTGTGTCACATGTACTACTGTGCTTTACACCCCAGTTTGGAGAAACGTTGTCTTGTTTCTATATACTTTATATGGTTATATACATTATATAAATGCATATAGTTATTAAATGATGATAAACTTGACTTAAGCAAGCAGGTCTACAGATGCACCACAATAAAGTGGCCATTGAACGTACGTTGTCTAATTAACTTACCATCATTCTCCGAACTAACCAACTTCACCCTTTCTGAATAAGAATCAGGTTCGTTATCACTGACATATGTCATGAAATTTTAAACACAAGGGATTCTGCAGAAGCTGGAAATCCAGAGCAACACACACAAAATGCTAGAGGAACTCAGCAGATCAGGCACCATCTAGGGAATGGAATAAACAGTCACCATTTCGGGCTGAGACCCTTCGTCATGACTTGAAAGGAAAGGGAGCAGAGCCAGAATAAGGTGGCAGGGGGAGTGGAAGGAGTACAAGCTGATAAGGGGTAGGTGAGGGGGAAGGTGGATGGTCGGATTTAGTAAGAAACTGGAAGATGATAGATGGAAGAGGCAAAGGGCTGAAGAAGGAAGAATCTGATCGGAGAGGACAGTTGTCCATGGGAGAAAGCGAAGGAGGAGGAAAACCAGAGGGAGGTGAGGAGAAGAGAAGGGGGTGAGGGGTGAACCAGAATGGGGAGGGGGAGAAATTACCAGAAGTTGTCATGAATTTTGTGGCAGCAGTACAGCATAACATAAAAATTGTGGGGCTTACCATATATTGGCTAAAATGTTCTCTTGAATGCAATTTAGATACTCTGAGTTCACTGGTTATATATGCAAAATTCCAGTAAACCAGCACTCTTGATGATGTCAGGCTCGTAGATTTTCCAAAGTAGTGGATATTACTCCTATTAATACCCAAAGTTTCTCCAGCATTTTGTGTGTTTCATACTGTAGTGTAATGAGTTTTCCAGTGAACCTGACCAGTTCAAAGGAAACAGGAGGTATACAAGACCTCTGGACACTGGCTCCCACCCACCGACAAACCCCACTCACACATTGGACCCCCTCCCCCAGACCCACAAGAGTACGTCCCCTCTGCACCACCAGCCTGGGATAGAATGGGAAGGGAACTTCTGGAAGGAGGACTGATCCATGTGGTAAACCATATATATGTGTTGTAACTGGGTTACCTGCCTGGACACGCCCCTCTGCTGACTGCCCCTGTGGCTTCTCCCACAGATTCATGTATAAAGGTGTTTCGCCCTGCCCCTCCCCCTCAGTCTGGGGGCAGACACTCACCGTGGAGGTCGTATTGTACAGCAAATAAAAGCCTTTCAGTATTTTACCAAACCTCAGTCTTTTGGAGTTATTGAAGGTGCTTCAATTTTATTCGCTGTACATCTTAAAGCATGGAACACTCACGGAGACCTGACAAATTAGATCTCGATCCGCAAACACCTGAAGCTGGAAACGCTTTTGAACTCTGGCTGGCCTTCTTCGAAGCATACCTAGAGGAGATTAAAGCGACCGACCCCGTATCGAAGTGCAGAGTTCTACTCTCCAGGGTCAGTCCACGGGTCTATTCGCTGATCAGAGACCAGCCGAGCTATGACGGCGCGATGAGCGCACTCAAAGGCCAATACCTGCGGCCGATAAACAGCGTCTATGCTCGGCATCGCTTAGCGACACGGCAACAACGGTCCGGGGAATCGAGTGCTGAATTTGTCCGGGCCCTATAGACACTCGTGCGAGCCTGCAATTGCCAGGAGCTGACGGCAGCACAGCATGCAGAACTCCTAGTGAGGGACGCCTTCGTCACGGGGACCAGGTCAGTGTACGTGCGCCAGCGGCTGTTGGAAAAAGCCAATCTTACCCTAAGTTCAGCAATCGAGCTGGCTGATATGTTGGAGGCTGCTCTGCACAACTCTGAGGCTCTCCAGGCACGCGATCCCCCGATGGCCTCGTGGGTGCCGCAGTCCCCGCAACCTGCTGGCGAATCGACCTCGGCTGTCTCCAGTCGCAAGTTCCCGCAACCCGCCGCCGAGTCGACCTCGGCTGCTGCCAGTCGTGAGTCCGCGAAGTGCTACTTCTGCGGACTGGAGAAGCACCCCTGGAAACGCTGCCCGGCCCGACAAGCTACCTGCTCCAGCTGCAGAAAGAAGGGCCACTTCGCCAAGGTCTGTAAGTCAAAACCGCGAGCGGGATTGAGCAGCGCCGCGTGCAAGACGTGCTGGTCGCCATCTTGCCTGCCATTCTTCCCTGCACGCCACCACCACGTGCGAGACATGGGGGCCGCCATCTTGGTCGGCGCCACCTCCCACCGCCTACGACCAATGTGTGCTCACGGGGCACCCCACCGCGCCGGACCAAGACAGCGACCCCACCCTGGCTTCCGTGACCCTCGACTAAAGCGCTCCCCACCAGCTCGCAAGGTTAATGATGGACATCCTGGTGGAGTGGCGCAGGACAAGCTGCCTGTTTGACACAGGCAGCACGGAGAGTTTTATCCACCCGGCCACGGTGCAGCATTGTGGACTCATGATACGGCCGGTAAGTCGGAGGGTCACCATGGCCTCCAGGTCGCATACAACAGACATCCGTGGGGGTTGTGTAGCGACACTAGTGGTGCAGGGCACAGAATATCCGGACTTTACGTTACTGGTCTTGCCTCAACTGTGTGCTCCTGTTCTGTTGGGGTTGGACTTCCAGAGCCACCTGAAAAGCGTGACAATGAAGTATGATGGGCCCCTCCCACCAATTACTGTCATAAATCCCGTTTTGTAGAGATATGTCATGTACCCCGCTACTGACCATCCACACACACCGACCCGCACATCCCACCCAACACCATGCCAACTGCCACACTACCGACACCACTTGCGGCCTCTCCACCCTCAGGATCCCTCCCCCACCGCTGTTCGCCAAACTGACCCCCGACTGTAAACCTGTGGCAACTAAAAGCAGGAGGTACAGCGTGGGGGACAGAGCTTTCATTAAGTCGGAGGTGCAGCGGCTGCTCAGGGAGGGGGTCGTTGAGGCAAGCACAAGTCCTTGGAGGGCGCAGGTGGTGGTTGTTCGGAACGGGGAGAAGAATAGGATGGTCGTGGATATAGCCAGACCATCAATAGGTTCATGCAGCTCGACGCGTACCCTCTACCCTGCATCGCGGATATGGTCAATCAGATAGCACAGTACAAGGTGTACTCGACCATAGACCTAAAATCCGCTTACCATCTGCTCCCCATCCACCGGGAGAGCCGCCCTTACACTGCCTTCGAGGCAGACGGCAGGCTTTATCAATTCCTGCACGTCCCCTTTGGTGTCACGAATGGTGTATCTGTCTTCCAGAGGGCAACGGACCGGATGGTGGACCAGTGCCAACTGAAGGCCACGTTCCCATATCTGGATAACATCACCATCTGCGGTCACGACAACAACCTCCAAAAATTTCTCCAAGCGACCAAAGCTTTCAATCTCACCTATAACAAGGACAAGTGTGTATTCGGAACCACCCGACTTGCTATCCTTGGGTGTGTCGTGAAGAATGGAGTCATTGGCCCTGACCCCGACCGTATGCGCCCCCTGTTGGAACTCCCTCTTCCCAATACCCTCAGAGCCCTCAAAATGTGCCTGGGCTTCTTTTCATATTATGCCCAATGGGTCTCTAACTATGCAGACAAGGCCCGCCCCCTGGTCAAGTCCACCACATTCCCCCTCTCTGCCGAGGCCCACGCGGCCTTCAACCGTATAAAAGGGGACGTTGCCAAAGCAGCAATGCATGCAGTGGATAAGGCCATTCCCTTCCAAGTAGAGAGTGATGCCTCCGACTTTGCACTGGCTGCTACCCTCAACCAGGCGGGAAGACCGGTGGCGTTCTTCTCCCGTACCCTTCAAGGCCATGAAATTCAGCACTCCGCGGTGGAGAAAGAGGCCCAAGCCATAGTGGAAGCTATTAGGCACTGGAGGCACTATCTTGCCAGCAAAAGGTTCACCCTGCTAACTGACCAGCGCTCAGTTGCATTCATGTTTAATAATCAGCAGCGGAGCAAAATCAAAAATGATAAAATTCTGAAGTGGAGAATCGAACTCTCCACCTTCAACCATGATATCATGTACAGGCCTGGGAAGCTCAACGAGCCCTCCGATGCCCTACTCCGGGGAACATGCGCCAGCGCGCAGATCGACCGGCTATATGCCCTACATGTAGACCTTTGCCACCCGGGAGTCACCTGGCTTTTTCACTTCGTGAAAGCCCGGAACCTGCCTTACTCCCTTGAGGAGATCAGGATGATGACCAGGGACTGACAAGTCTGCGCAGAGTGCAAACCGCACTTCTACCGACCCGAAAAGGCAGAACTCATCAAGGCCACCCGCCCTTTTGAGCAACTGAGTGTTGACTTTAAGGGCCCCCTTCCCTCCACCAACTGCAATGTGTACTTTCTTAACGTTATCGACGAGTACTCGCGGTTCCCCTTCGCCATCCCCTGCCCCGACACCACTACCACGTCAGTTATAAAAGCCCTACGCAAGCTCTTCACTCTGTTTGGATACCCATGCTATATCCACAGTGACAGAGGGTCCTCGTTTATGAGTGACGAGCTGCGCCAATACCTGCTGGCTAGGGGAATTGCAACCAGTAGGACCATGAGCTATAATCACCGGGGGAATGGACAGGTGGAGAAGGAGAATGGCACAGTATGGAAAGCCACACTCTTAGCCCTCAGGTCAAAGGGACTGCCGGTCTCCCGCCGGCAGGAGGTCCTTCCCGAGGCACTCCACTCCATCCGCTCCCTGTTATGCACAGCCGCCAATTGCACCCCTCATGAGCGGCTCTTTTCTTTTCCCAGAAAGTCGACCACTGGGTCCACCCTACTTACTTGGCTGATGTCCCCGGGGCCAGTGCTGCTTCGGAAACATGCGAGGAGCAATAAATACTCCACGATGGTCGAGAGGGTTCACTTACTTCATGCGAACCCCCAGTATGCCTATGTGGTTTTACCTGATAGGCGGGAGGACACGGTCTCCATCTGCGACCTGGCACCCGCAGGAGCATCGGGCCCCTACCCTGAACACTCCATGGTGACTATTGACCCCGTACCCACCGATGTATGTACCCACGAGACACCGCGCACTCCAAGCCCTACACAGACACCACACGACACTCCCATACCAGGCACGACGCACGTGCATGAGGGATTACCGACGCCTAACGTGCTGACACCTCAAGTCAGGCCGGAGCCAGCACAACCACCGTCGCCAGTGCAATCACTGCTGGTGCTACGTAGATCACAGCGATGGACTCGACCGCCTGATAGGCTTAACCTGTAAATATACTTGTTTTAAATATTGTCAGTCACTTCACCCCAGGGGACTCTTTTTTAAAAAAAGGAGGGGTGAATGTGGTAAACCATGTATATATGTTGTAACTCGGTCTGGACACACCCCTCTGCTGACTGTCCCTGTGGCTCCTCCCACAGAGTCCTGTATAAAGGTGTTTTGCCGTGCCCCTCCCCCTCAGTCCGGGGGCAGACACTCACCATGGAGGTCGTATTGTACAGGGAATAAAAGCCTTTCAGTATTTTACCAAACCTCAGTCTTTTGGAGTTATTGAAGGTGCTTCAATCCACTGAGCTGCAGCTGACACTAAATGGTCTTTAAATTAGCCCAGTGAAATACAGCTCAAAGCCCTAGTTTCACAGAATGACTTTTTTTTTATTATTGAGATACAGCGTGGCATAGGCTCTTTTGGTCATTTGAGGCAGCAACCCCCGATTGAACCCTAGCCTAATCACAGGACAATTTACAATGACCAATTAACCTACTAATCGGCACGTCTTTGGACAGTGGGAGGAAACCACAGCACCCGGAGGAAACCCATGCGGTCACGGGGATTAAAATTTAGTGAAATGCACCTCGAACACAAGTAGTTGTTCCATACACATACTGGTTATATCACCTTTGGTGAATTAGGAAACAGTATTAGCGTTATCCAGGTTGCATTGGCTTCAGGGAAAACCTGATTAAATGTGCTTTGAAGGCAATTGTAGCCTGTTCTGCTGTAACACAACTGCCTCAGGACTGTTAAGTATTGCGTTAAAGATTAGTACAGCACAGTACAGGCCCTTCAGTTATGACAGCCCATGCAACACCCATAACTAATCTTTGGAGTGAAGGAGGATGAGAGATGACCTGATAGAGATATGTAAGATTATAATAGGCATAGATAGAGTGGGCATCTAGCATCTTTTTCCCAGGGCAGCAATGGCCAATACCAACCTTTTAACCTATTCCACGGTCAATCTACACAGCCCAGAACCCAACATTTTTCTTTCATTCATGTCCCTATCCAAGAGTCTCTTAAATGTCCCTAATGTATCAGCCTCGACCACCACCCCTGGCAGTGTGTTGCATGCAACCACCACTCTCTGTGTAAAAAAAATTGCCTCTGATGTCCCCCTCTAAACCTTACTTAGTCCACTCACCTTAAAAGGATGCCCTTCAGTATTACACACCTCTATCAAGTCACCTCTCATCCTCCTTCACTCCGAAGAGAAAAGCCCAATCTCACTCAGTCTTTCTTCATAAGACATGCTCCCTAATCCAGGCAACATCCTGTTAAGTCTCCTCAGCACCTAATCTAAAGCTTCCACATCCTCCTATAACGAGGTGACCAAAATCAAACACAATACTCCAAGTGTCTAGCCAGTTTTACAGAGCTGCAACATTACCTTGTGACAATTGAATTCAACCCCTGACTAATGAAGGCCAACACACCGTATACATCTTCTTAACCACACTATCAACTTGTGTGACAATTTTGAAGGATCCATGGATATAGGCCTCAAGAATTCTCTGTTCATCCACACTGCTAAGAATCCTGCTATTTACCTTCAAGGATTCTAACAGAACCACCTGCATTTATTGAGTTATTTTTAATTATTTTATTAGAGATATGGCACAGTAGCAAGCCCAGGCAGCCAAATTACACCCATGTGACCAATAACCCAGTGGTCCCCAACCACTGGGCCGCGAGGAAACGATATGAGTCAGCTGCACCTTTCCTCATTCCCTGTCACGCACTGTTGATCTTGAACATCGGGTTGCCAACTGTCCCGTATTTGCCGGGACATCCCGTATATTGGGCTAAATTGGTTTGTCCCGTATTTCCCCCGCTAAGGTAGAGTGTTCCTATGAAACCTTTTGTGTCGAAATGGCATAAAGTGAAGAAGCAATTACCATTAATTTATATGGGAAAAATTTTTGAGTGTTCCCAGACCCAAAAAATAACTTAACAAATTGTACCAAATAACACATAAAACCTAAAATAACACTAACATACAGTAAAAGCAGGAATGATATGATAAATACACAGCCTATATAAAGTAGAAATATTGTATGTACAGTACAGTGGGGAAGATGAAGGCAAAACCGATTTGTGGGAAAAAAAAATTGGCACGTACACGCGTGCGCACATCATGCATGCGCACACAGGTGCCCGCGCGAGGCTTCATGGTCATGGTAGTCTTTCCTGGGGTAAAGTGTCCCGGGATTTGACTGCTACTTTTGTCCCTTATTTGGGAGTGAGAAAGTTGGCAACCCTAACTGTAAAAGACATGTTGAGGTGAGTTTAACCCTGCTTGAACACCTTACCCCGCTCCCGGTTGGCCGGTCCACAAGAATATTGTCAATATTTAAGCGGTCTGCGGTGCAAAAAGAGTTGGGAACCTCTGTAACAACCCATACAGGAACTGGAGCAGCTGGGGAAACCTGTGCAGTCCCAGGGAGAATGTACAACTCCTCACAGACAGTGGTGGGGATTGAACCCAGGTCGCTGCTGCTGTGATAGTGTTACGCTACCTTGAAGTTAAGTGACTATGAAATGCCTAGGCCATTGTTAAAAACCCAGCTGATTCAGTAATTCCCTTTAAGGACGGAAAATCCACCAATCCATGCAAGTCCTAACTATACATATGTGACTCCAGACCCACTGTATCAAGAGAGACAAGTTCACATTCTAGTTCATTGTCATTTGACTGCATATACTGTACAACTATACAACCAAATGAAACAACATTCCTCCGGACAACAGTGCACCCACAAAACATATATTACACACAGCACATAAAAAATATAACAATAATAACATATAATTCAAAATGCATGTAGTGTACAGCACAGGTAAACAGTTAACAGCTCGCTGTCCTAGTGACAAGACCTCGGTGGTAGTCTCACAGCCTGAGGGAAGAAGCTGTTACCCAGTCTGACAGTCCTAGTCCTGATTCTCCTGTACCTCCTTCCTGATGGTAGTGGGTCAGAGAGATTGTGAGATAGGTGGTAGGGATCCTCAACAATGATTCATCTTTTTTCATAATTTTGCCAGTAATACCATACTGGTAAAAATTGCAAACTCTCATTCCCCTCAGAGCTAAATATTGAAATGTTTTGGTGCATGGGACACTCAGGAATTCTAGGAGGATCCAGTAAAATGTTGGAAAACTGCAGAGTTGCCATTATTCTGTATACATCTTATTTGGTGCTTGATGTTGCATCCTCCATGTAGTCATGAACACCTCGGACCTTATGGAGTCATAGAATACAACAGTATAGAAACAGGACCTTTGGCCCATCTAGTCTGTGCCAAACTGTTATTCTACCAAGCCCCATCAACTTGCCCAGGTCATATCCCTCCACACCCCACCCCCCCATACATGTACCAATCCAAATTTCTTTTAAATGTTGAAATTGAACCCTCATCCACCACTTCCACTGGCAGCACATTCCACACTCTCATCACCCTGAGTGAAGAAGTTTCCCCTCAGGATCACCTTAAACACTTCATCTTTCATGTTTCACCTAGTTCTAATCTCACCCAAAAAGCACAGAAACAGGCCCTTCAGCCAATCTAGTCTGTGACAAACTGTTATTATACCTACTCTCATCGACCTGCAGCAACACACACATGCTGGAGGAACTCAGCAAGTCAGGTTGCATCTATGGAGAGAAATAAATAGTCGACGTTTTGGGTTGAGACCCTTCATCAAGACTGACTCAGTTTCTCTTAAGTTTTTCACCACTCACCCTTAACCCTCTAGTTCTAGTCTCGCCCAACCTCAGTGGAAAAGGCCTGCTTGCATCTGCCCTGTCCACTCACCTGGTTTCCTTCACAGTACAAAGACATAATGGTTAGTAGGTTAATCGATGATTGTAAATTCTCCTGTGACTGGGCCAGGGATAAATCGATGGAGTGGGGCTGTGCAGTTTGGTGGGCCGAAGGGCCTGTTCCACACTGTATCTCTAAATAAAGTATTATTTCTGTTAATGCCCCTCCTCCCTCTCTTAACCCAGCCCTTATTTATTTATTTATCTCTCCCCCCCCACCTCCTTTTCTCTCTCTGTTTTCTCCCTCTGTCCCTCTCAGTATAACTCCTTGCCTGTTCTCCACCCTCCGGGCTCCCCTCCCCCCTTCTCTTTCTCCCAGGCTTCCCATCCCATGATCCTCTCCCTTCTCCAGCTCTTGGCTCCATCCCTCCCCTCCTGTCTTCTCCTATCATTTTGGATCTCCCCCTCCCCCTCCCACTTTCAAATCTCTTACTAACTCTTCCTTCAGTTAGTCCCGATGAAGGGTCTTGACCCAAAACGTCGACTGTACCTCTTCCTAGAGATGCTGCTTAGCCTGCTGCGTTCACCAGCACTTTTTTATGTGTGTTGCTTAAAGTATACCCATCATTATTTTAAACTGTCATCTAATATTTTATCTGGACTATATTGCCTCAGCACAGGGAATGTAAGTGCACTTACCTGTTTATGACTGTGTCCACAGGCACACCAAGCGTAGAATTTATTTGCTTGGAGATCCTCTTTGAAGGGATGTTTAGCTGCAATAACAGCTCCCTTTGGTGGGGCTGAGGTACAGTACCAACAACTTCTCATCTATGCTTGGAAGAAAGAAAAATTAAAATACTGGCTGGTAGTTTTAATAATAAATATATTATACTATCATTAGGCACAACTGGCAAACATAGTGAGTTAGATACAGTGAATTCCTGTTAATTGGGACACATCTGCACCAGTATACTTTGGCCCAATTAGCCAAAGTTTCATGGAAATAGTTAAAAAGATGTAAAAAAGACAAACTAAAGTTTAACTGCGTAGAATACAGAACAGATTTCTAATAGATATTGGCAGGGGAATTCATCCAGTATATGCTGCTGTGTTCTTTTGATTGACTGTAAATGAACAAAATCAGCACAGACACCTCGTACAGATGATGAACTGCCTTTATACAATGCTATTGGTGATTAGAGCATCCAGTTCTTCACTTTCATTGTTGTAATGTTTCATACCTCCAAAACTAATAGAAAGAACAAAAAGGGGAGACTGGGGATAAACATGTGTACTTGATTTTGTTTCACTTCTAGTGAAGTGTGAAATTATATATATATATATATATAAATATATATACACAGTATATATAATTTCTGCTGCACATTCCTGGTATTCTAGGTGGCCATGTAGAACTGAGGCAGTGTGGAGTCTCTGGTTTCCCTTTGGATCATCTGTGCCATAATAGGGAGGCTTTTGATTTGCATTAGGGAGTATGTATCAAGAGGAGTGTCTTCTTTTGTAAATTTTTCAGGCATTTCCTTTTCCAAGGGTAAACAGGACAATCGATCAGCATTTCCATGGTTAGTTATCCTCTTGAATTCAATCGTGGAATTGTGTCCTCCCAGAAACTGAGACCATTTTTGCATTAGTGCTGCTGCTGCTGTTGGTCCAACACCCTTCTGTGGATTGAAAATGGACACTAGTGGTTGATGATCAGAAATGAAGGGTAAACTCTCTCCCATACAAGTACTGATTGAAACGTTTTACACCCCAAACCACATGCAAGGCCTCTCTCTGAATTTGTGTGTATTTTTTCTCTCCATAGCAGTAAGGGAATGTGATGCAAAGTGGGGCGTTCACCTCCATCACTCATAACATGTGACATGACTGCACTTATACCATAAGGCAAGCTTCACTGGGTGATGTGGATTATTAAGTGTGAGTACACTGTGTGATGTCACCATTCCCTTTACCTTTTGGAAAGCCACCTCACATTGCTTTGTCCATTGCCATTTCTTCCTGATCTGTACTAATGAGTTCAAGGGGTGGAGCACAGTAGTCAGGTTTGGCAGGAACCTGCTACTGTAATTGACAAATCCTAAAAAGGACTGCAACTGTGACATATTCTTTGGCCTTGGAACATCCACCACTGCTTGAACTTTTTCAGCACACTTATGTAATCCTTGTACGCTAATGCTGTGACCACAGGATGTGGTTCTTGGTTTAAAGAATTCACATTTGTTACATTATGTTCTAAGTGTTTATGGTGAGGAACACTTTGGACTCTTCTTCCATCTCCATCTGCAAGTGTGCATCGGCTAAATCCACTTTGGTGAAGTGTTTTCCTCTAGAACGTTTTGCAAACATATCCTCTACCCTAGCCAGTACTAGGTTGATAGTAACCTTAAAATCACCACAGATCCTGACAGACTCATTCTTCTTGACTACTGGTGTTGCTCATGGGTTCCATTCAACCTTGGAAAGAATTCCTTCAGCCCCATGCGATTTAGCTCACTGGTTGCTTTATCCCAGATGGTATAAGGAATTGGATGGGCTTTATAAAACTTGGGTGCAGCATTTTCATTTAACACTATTTCACCTTTGATATATTTGAGTTTTCCAATGCCATCCTTGAACACTGTTGTGACATCATCCAGTATCTTTCTTAATTCACTTTCATATAGTTTCATTGCAGGTGATGTGGCATGCAAATGGTGGATGGATCGTCAATCAAGTTGCAATTGTCTCAGTCAAACACTCCCCAACAATGCTGGCCCTTCTGTTACCACATACAAGCTCAATGTGGCTTGCTGGTCATTGTATTTCATAGTTACTCATGTCATTCCCACAGGTCTTAGCTAAATATCTGGAGGCTTCAGTTTAGTGTCTTTGAAATGCCATTCAAACTCATTTTGTGGAATGAATGAAACAACCGAGCCAGTGTCCAATTCCATTTCAATTAATTTGCCATTCACTTCGGATGTAAGCCAAACTGCTTGTCTATTGTTGATTTTCGTAAATCTCAAGGCTACACAGTCCTGTGTCACTCTCATCAGTATCAGATTTTTCATCAACAGCGTGCAGATTAATGCTCTTATTGAAACTGCAACTTGATTTTTTTTTTAGCTTTTTCTCTTCCCTGAGCAGTCTATTTATTTTTGTCTGCCCAACGTGCTCTTTGTATGTGTCCTACTTTGCTGCATTTTCTGCAAATTCTGCCTTCAAACATGCATTGGTCTGGTGCATGTGAGCCCCTCCATAACGGTAACATAATTTGTTCGACCAGGCAGGTTTCTATTTAGACATTGTAATTTTGTTCAAGCTCACTTTCATTCCTGACTGCAACTCAATTGTGTCTGTCTGCAATCTCCACTGAAACAGTGATTTCCACTGCTCTTTTAAATGTAAGTTGTGATTCAGATAGGAGCCGTTTCTGAATAGTTTCTTGTAAGATTCCACAAACTAAACAATCTCTCCTGCATTATTAACCCCATCACTGAACTGACAATGCTCAGACAACTTCTTCAATTCAGCCATGTATGCTGAGATAGACTCCCCTTCTTTTTGATTCCACTTATGAAACCTAAAGCATTCTGTAATCAAAAATGACTTCAGTTCTAAATGTTCCTGCATTACGTTCACATTATCAGCAAAGAACATTTTGGCTGGTTTGATTGCAGTCGTCAAACTTCAAAGCAAATTGTATGCTTTTCCACCTATTTCACTTGGTAACACTGGCTATTTCATTTGCTTCAAAATACTGCTCAATTCATTCAGTGTATATATCATCCATTCATCTGCTCTGCAATCGAATGCATCTAACTTTCTGATGTAGCCAGCCATTTCTGCTTTTATTTTATTATCACCCGGTACTCATTGTTTATGAACTTGTGAATTTGTCCTTTTTATGTCTTTTTCTGATCTGCCTCTGTCCCTTCCTGAAAGAAGCACATGCTGCACCTTTTTTTAAAATTCGAATGTCTTGCTGTGCTTCAACAGGTTTGCAGTCATCTTGTGTTCACTTAAAACTTCCTTGTCGCCACTGTTATGTTTTGTAACTCCAAAACTAATTGAAGAAAAAAGCATGGGGAGCTCAATGATAAATGTGTGTACTTAGTTTTGTTTCACTTACGTGCGCACTTATAATGTGGTGGCAAAATAACGTATGCCATTCACATACTTTTACATATACTGTAATCCATTATAAGAGCAAAATGCATACATTGCCACTTTCATGAAAAATGCTATGTGGTAACTTGTAAACAACAATTATGTAAATAACAAGAAATATTTAATTTAATATATTTACAATATTACTTAAATAATAAATTCACAATTGTAATATTCAAGGTGACTGTCGATACTTTCAAATTCTTCATAGTTCTCAACTTGATTAAGTAGTGAAATCATTTCATTTTCACTCCTGGCCATTTCTGGCATTTCCAAGCCTGAATGCTTGAAAACACAGTGAGCAAAACAGTTCTGAATTGTTTTACTGCTTATTTCTCGCCAATTATCAGTGATAAAAATCACTGCTTTTTGAAAACTAACACACACAACCACACAACTGATGCTATTTGAAAACTGTTCACTCTAAGCACAGTGTAGCTGCTAACAACCACACAAGTGCATGTGACTGACACTAGTCAGAAGGGAATCTTGGCTATTTTCTCTATCATTTCTTGTTCTCTAAGAGTTGTTCCAAATAAGCGGCTGCCCCGATTAACTAATGGCCCAATTAACTGGAATCCACTGAATGGTTTGAGAGCAAATTCACTGCTTGGAGTCAAAGGTAGCACATTATAGGAAAGAGCCATGCAGACTTTTTTTTAAAAGATTAGCTTTATTTTTCACATGTACATTAAAACAGAGACATACAGTAAAATGCGTCAATTGTGTCAACAGCCAAAGCACACTTCCGGTGCCAACATAGTATGCTCGCAACTTACTAACCCACCCTGCATGTCTTTTGGCAGGTGGGAGTTAACCCATGCGATCATGGGCAGAAAGTCGAAACTCCTCACGGAAAGCGGCAGGAATTGAACTCTGGTTGCCAGTGCTGTAAAGCTACTGTGCCACCTCATGCAGCCGCTTACAATACAGGTCATATAGGGATGTTGTATATATGCAGGCAGGCAGGTAGGTAGGCATGACGTTTGGCATAGACACTGTAGGCCTAAGGGCCTGTTTCTTTACTGTACAACTCCTTACCTCATCCAAAATTCACTTATCAAATGTATCACAGCACAAGCTGCTTCATTTTGTGACAGATCACAGATATGGATGAAGGAGGCTCCTTATGAAAGGTGAGATTTTTTTAAATTTATGATAATTCATCCAACAAGATCCACTTTCCTCTGACAAACAAAAACACAGGCAGAAGAATAGGGAAAAAAATACAAGACTTGATAATGAAACAATTATCTATTGGGACAGTTGCTGAGAGAGGGAGGTTTTAATGAAAAAGAAAATTCCAGTTCAATCCTATTGTTGGAAGGGGAGATTACAGGAAGGAAGGCTTACATGACCCTTACAACCCACCCCTAATGTCTGAAACAAAAGATATTCTGTAGAAGCTGGAAATCCAGAGTGACACACACACAATTTGTCATCTTTTACACATCGGTGTTTGCCCATCTTTGATGTATGCAGTTTTTCCACTGATTCTATCATATTTATTTGTATTTACTGCAAATATCAACAAGAAAATGAATCTCAGGGGGGCATATATGTACTTTGATAATAAATTTACTTTGAACTTTGAACAAAATGCTGGAGAAACTCAGCAAACAGTCTTGATGAAAGGGCGCGGCCAGAAATGTCAGCTGCTTATTCATTTCCATAGATGCTTCCTGATCTGTTGAGTTCCTCCAGCATTTCGTGTGGGTTAACTCTGAACAACTGAAAGCCCTTTTTTGACTGTCAAATCAGCACAGTCAAATAAAAGGAGTAATCCAGACAGTAATATTTATAATTTCTGTGCCAAGAAGGCGTGGCCGGCTTTTTATTATCTAGTCTGCCTGTCAAGCATAGTTACAGAGGTTCACTTTAAATATGAGCCTTCAATGAAAGGCTGGGGCAGTGAAAGTCCTGACTACAATGTGGTGCTCAGGTGTACAGCTTCTCATGGGGAGTGATTTGTTCCTGAGTGGGAGAGACTGCTTGTTTTTCAAGTTTATTGTCATCTGACTGTACATTTATACAACCAAACGAAGCAACGATTCTCTGGACCACTACAAACCGACAATACATATATAAGACCATAAGATATAGGAGCAGAGTTAGGCTATTTGGCCCATCAAGTCTGCTCCATCATTTCATTACAGCTGATCCATTTTCCCTTTTAGCCCTAATCTCCTCCCTCCCCCCGACCCCCCCATAGCCCTTCATGCCCTGACCAATCAGGAATCAAACAACCTCTACCTTAGATATACCCAATGACTTTGGCTCCACAGCTGCCTGTGGCAACAAATGACACACAACACATAAAAACAAAATATTACCAGAAATAAGTTAAAATATAATTCAAACTGCCTGTAGTGGGCAGCACAGGTAAATAGTAAACGCTTCGCTGTCCGAGTGACGAGACCTCGGTGATAGCCAGGTGTACATTAGTCACACAGCCTGAGAGAAGAAGTTCCTGTCCATGTACTTACCCAAACTTATCTTCAATGTTGCAATCGAACCCACAACCAACACTCCACACTTGCACCATCCTCTGAATGAAGAAGCTCCCCTTCAGGTTCCTGTTAAATATTTCACCTTTTAACTTTTAACCTATAGCCTCTAGTTCTAGTCTCACCCAACCTAGTGGAAAAAGCCTACTTGCATTTACCCTATCTATGCCCCTCATAATTTTGTATGCTTCTATCAAATCTCCGCTCATTCTCCTATGCTCCAGGGAATAAAATCCTAACCTACTCAACCTTTTCCTATAACTCATATTCAATCTTGAAACTTGAAATGTTGAAGACAGTTTTTGGAAATTTCTGGGGGATAGTAGATTAAGTGTTTTGATGTTGACGAGTTGATGGGTCAGTGAAGCAATGCGGTCCAAAGTCAATGACTTTCCCAAGGTACGCAAGTTGGTGAGACCCAAGTTCAAGGCCTAGAGTTCAGGGTCTTCATTTTTTGTCATCAGTGAGTCCTGTTGTGCACACCAAAAACTGAAGCCTGAAGGGCAATCAGAAGTCTGGAAGTCGAGGCCCAATTGCTGAAGCACAGTGCCTGTGAGACTGCAAGTCCACTGGAGGCTGGGGGCCCAGAGATGGCCTGTCCTGTGGTTAGAGGAATCTGTGTGTGCACATGGGTGAGTAGGTGGTAGGGAGGTAAGGGGCCTGTGCTGCAGTTTTTTTTGTTCTACAAACATTGTGGGCATGTTGTTTTGGTGCTGGAATGTGCGCCAACACTTGTGGGCTGCCTCAGCACACCCATAGGTTGTGTTGGTTGTTAATGCAAATGACACATTTCAAAGGTTCAAAGTACATTCATTATCAAAGTATGTATGCAGTATACTTCCCTGAAATTCGTCTTCCTCACAGTCATGAAACAAAGAACCATGGACCAAACCATTCTAAAAAAAATCCATTAAACTCCCCTTCCCCCCACACACAAAAAATCATGCAAAGGGCAACAAAAAAATTGAGTGAAAACCAGAATATAAAACAAAATCAAAAAGTATATTTCAGTACAGTTCAGCTTAGCGCTCATTATCTGCAGGCTGCCCCAATTCAAAAATCGCCCAAATGTAGAACTATGTAACACATCATAAGCCTGAATTAGAGTCCAAATCTACAATCTGCATCAAATAAGCCTTGCTCCGGCCCTATCCTCCGATAGCAATAAGGGAGAGAGAGGGAGATATCACTGAAACGCAGGGACCTTCCGTTGAGAGCAGCGAGTGAGAGACTGCCGCACGTAGATACCTTTTCCGTCGGCAGCAGCAGTGAGAGAGAGGCTGGTAGAAAGCGCTGAACACTTGCTCGCCTTGATAATTTTAACCTTCCTCAGCGCTTTAATCAACGAGATTGGTGAAAGATGAAGTCGATCATGGGCTCGCGCCCTGTCTCCATGCCGTACGCTTTGGTTGCAGCCTCGTGGAATATTCTCAGAGACAGCAAAGCGTAAGACTGCCCCATTGGCCCGAAATCACACCACTAGAATGTAGATAACAGGCTCTAACAGTTGCAGAACCACATTTGAAATGAAAAGATGTTTAAAGAAATGAAAGGAGTTGCTTCATGACCCATGTCGCCTTTCGTAGCGTTATTCGCTGGCGCTATCTTCTTCACTGTATGTTTCCATGTACATGTGATCAGTAAATTAATCTAAATCTGAAATGGTCTGTACTGCTGGTACTGCATTGTTTCAGGAGCCAGGAAGGATCTTACTGAGCATTTCTAGGTTGGGAAGGCTTTCTGCAATCAAATCACATCTACTCAATTCAAGAAGCACAATGAAATCCATCCAGGAAAACTTGGGTTTTAATTGTTACTGGGAGGACATCACCAGATTTCAGAATGCACAAAAAACTGCCCGGTCTCAACATCCATTTGGATTCTCATTAGGGTCCTCCAATGGTCAAAGTCAACCATGGATGTTGCATCCTAGCTATCTACGTTGTAGGTGCAGTGCCGTCTGTAGCTGACGAGATCAATGTAAGAGTGGCAGTCTCTGTTGCTAAGGTCGTATCTATAAATGGCCTGTCTGCTGGATCTGTAGCATTCCTTTTTATGGGCCCGTTTGTCTTCAGGAATTTCTCCTCGCTTGACGAGGTGTTGTTTCAGGGTGCCTCTCCACCTGCTGCATCGGCTGCAAGTTCCTCCAGTACTTAGCACCTTTATGTCCTATTTACAGATATTTTGTACCACAGTCGCAGATATCCAGCGGCTCTCTTGTCTGAAGCCAGCTCACTATAGAGGATGTCTTTTGGGATGTGGCCATCCTGCATGCAGCAGACATGGCCCAGCCAGCACAGCCTATGCTGCCTGAGCAGGGAGGGTGGCACGAGAGGGAACCTCAGCTTTGGGCACTCTGTCTCACCAAGAGATGCCCAAAATATGACGAAAGGCACCTTAAATAGAAAGTGTTGAGCTCTGTCTCCTGCTTAGCATATATCGTCCAGGTCTCGCTGCTGTACAACAGCGTGCTGGTGATGCAAGTGTTGTACATTGCCATCTTTGTTTTGACTGAGAGTGTGGGGCTCTCACTGACTCGTGTGGTGAGGCGGGCAAGATTGTTCTAATCTTCCCAATGCGCTTTTCGATTTCCGCACCCAAGGAGAGTTTGTCATTAATGATGGACCCCATTTCTCTGTGACAGAGCTTCTAGGCTGCTGGCACTCAGATTTTCTTGAAGGACTTAGCAAACTGCTTCAGCAGGTCTGGGTAGCCATCTTGCCGACATCAATGCAAGGGCTCCCTTCTTGGGTAGTGTGATGAAATTTATTTGACTGCAGTCTGATCTTGCAACACACCAGCAAGTGGTCTGCGCTATGGTAGGAACGTGTGAAAAGCACGCTGCCGAGAAGGAGGGCATGTCCAGGTGGTGCCAGTGTCTGGAGTGAGGGTGTCGCTGGGAAACTTGGTCTGGAAGTATTGTATGAGTTGGTGATACATGGATTATGATAGGTGCAGAACTGCAGCAATCGCTGTCCGTTCTCATTCATCTTGCCCACGTCCAAGTGACCGAGGCAGGAGGGCCATGAGTTGTATTCTGCAGTCAATCTGGCATTGAAGTCACCCAGGATTACAAGATGTTCCTTTCTGGGGGTATTCCTGATGGTGGCTGCAAGGTTCTCACAAAACTCATCCTTTGCCTCAATGTGGGAGCGTACACACTGACGAGAGTAAATGGACCTTCGGTGGTATTGAGGTGAAGAGTAAGAAGTCACTCAGATACATTTCTCTCTGAATCCACCATCTTCAACAATGTGTTCCTCACTGCAAAGCCTACTCCATGCTCTCTGGGTTCATCAGGGTCTTTCCCTGGCCAGAAAAAGGTATAATTTAATCGGCACTCTTATACATTGAAGCAGGCAACTTCATAGAGAGGTTAAGAATTTGTGTTTTGCAAAACGTTAATATAGTAAATTCTATAATTGAAGGGGAATGTTGGAGTTTCTCCAAGATTTGAGATCTTTGAATGAAAAAGTCTAGGTATATACAAGGGGACATTATAGCCAAGAAACCTCTGCCCTCTGGATCGAAAGGCAGTTACCACAGAGGATGAAAAGCATTGCAAGTATTTCTCAGAAGCAGGAACTGAGTGCCCCAGGATAAGTTTCTTACAATGTGGCTTTGTCACTGAATATTTAATACAATTACAAACCAGTTTCATAAAATGTGTATGACTTTTAGTCTAACTCCTAAAGCCACCAATGTTTCAGCAAGGAACATACACTCAATGGCCACTTTACTGGGAACAGTTGGAACCTAGTATAGCTATTAGGTATAGGAAGTACCTAATAAAGTGTCCGCTGAGTGTAGGTTTGCAATCTTCTGCTGCTGCAACCCATCCACTTCAATGCTTGATTTGTTGTTCTTTTCTGCACATCGCTGTTGTAACATGCAAAATATTTGAGTTACTGTCACCTTTCTGTCAGCTTGAATCAGTCTGGTCATTCTCCTCTGACCTCTCTCATTAACAAGGCATTTTCACCCACAAAACTGCTGCTCATTGGATTATTTTCTGTTTTTCGCACCATTCTCTGTAAACCCTAGAGACTGCTGTGCATGAAAATCCCAGAAGATTAGCCGTTTGGGATAATCAAACTACTCCATCTGGCACCAACAATCATTCCATGGTCAAAGTCACGGATCACATTTCTTGATATTTAGTCTGAACAACAACTGAACCCCTTGACTGTGTCTGCATGCTTTTATGCATTGAGTTGTTGCCACATGATTGGCTGATCAGATATTTCCATTAACAAGCAGGTGTACAGGTGTACCCAATAAAGTGGTCTCTGAGTGTAGATTATCCGAAATTTTGATCAGAAGTAGACATAGGAAGGGGTTCAGCTCCAGAAGTCTGCCCTGCTATTGAACATATAAAATGCTGGAGGAACTCAGCAGGTCGGGCAGCATCTATGGAGGGGAATAAATAGTCAACGTTTCAGGCCGAGACCCTTCATCAGGGTTGCCTGACCTGCTGAGTTCCTGCAGCATTTTGTGTATTGCTCAAGAAGAATCTTGTGTTTATGCCCCGCCATTCAGACTGATCAATTCTGCATACCTAGATACATATTTCTTGATAATCTTGATTAACAAGAATCTATCCATTGCATATTACAAACTAACAACTGATCCCATGTTAACTCCTATGAAACAAAGTAAAACAAAAAGGAAATAAAAGGCATCTGACCATAAGACCCTACAAAAGGATTGCGAAGACTGCTGAAAGGATTGTCAAGCTCTCTCTTCCACCCATTAGAGACATTTATTAGGAGCACTGCATACACAGGGCCCTGAGTATTGTCAATGATCCCTCCCATCAGTATCACAATCTCTTTGTCCCTCTACCATTAGGCAGGAGGTACTGTAGCATTAGGACAAGCCCTTTAGGACGGGAAACAGCTTCTTCCCCCCAGGCTGTGAAACTACTGAAGTTCCTTGTTTGTGGGGTTGTTCGCCGAGCCTGGAGGTCAAGTCAGAAACGTTTAGTCACCAGTCGAGATGACTTCATCAGGGCGCAATTGAGTGTTGTTTCAGTTGAGTGCTCGCATTTATATTGGTCCAACTCATTGTTCTGATTGGCTGGCTGTCGTGCTGGTCACTAGTCTCCACTGGGTCCCAGCCAACTGGATAGCTGAGTGATCTCCGTATCCCTGGTCGTTGGTTGTTGTGAGCATGGATTCCTTGGATGCTTGTAGCCTATCCCTTGGCCCTGATCCCGCAGACACACAGGTATGTAAATCGCGTGCAGTTCAAAATGCTTGTTAATAGAGTCTTCCATTGAGAACCAAGCTTCTGAGAATGCTCTTGATTTCTTGTGTTGTGCTTCTGCCAGGATTTTTGTAGTTTCCCAGATGAACGTGTCCACCTTGGTCTTCATGTAGTGAGATGAGTGACAGTGGATAACGTATCCTTACGGCTAGCTGATGTTGATGTAGCCATGGACGGCTGAAGAGGACAAATCATTGGGTATATTTAAAGCAGAGTTAGAAAGGTTTTTAAGACCATAAGACATAGAAGCAGAATTAGGCCATTCTGCCCATCGGAGTCTGCTCCACCATTCTATCATGGCTGATTTATCATCCCTCTCAACCCCATTCTCCAGCCTTCTCCCCACAACCTTTGATGCTCTTACTAATCAACAACCAATTAACCTCAATGATTTGGCCTTCATAGCTGTTTGTGGCAATGAATTCCATGTATTCACCACCTTCTGGTGAAAGAAATTCCTCTTCATCCCTGTTCTAAATGGACATTTCTATATTCTGAGGTTGTTCCCTCCGGTCCTAGATGCCACCATTAGTAGAATCATTGGTTCCATGTCCACTCTATCCAGGCCTTTCAATCTTCAGTAGGTTTCAATGAGATTTCCCCCCACCCCCCAATTCTTCTAAATTCCAGTGAGCACAGGTCATCAAATGCTCAATAGTTAACCCTTTCATTCCTGGGATTATTCTCATGAACCTCTTCTGGACCATCTCCATTGCCAGCACATCCTTTCTCAGGTAAGGAGCCTGAAACTGCTCAAAATAAGATGATCTTCTTCTCTGGAAAAACAGATTACTTTCTAAAGCTGGTGTTTTGGGTTTCCAAAATGCAGTCCCCAAATTTAGGCAGCACATAAGCATAGCCAAGTAATTTGTTCTTTACGCAATGCTCAACTCAAAGCATAATTAATAGAAGAAGAACAAAGGGCTACAAGTTAAATAATTGCCCCATTATACTATATATAGAATGTTATTGCATAAAGGAGGAGCAACACCTCTTGTTCCATCTGGGTAGCCTCCAATCTGATGGCATGAATATCAATTTTCCTAACTTCCAGTAATTTCAACCAGTTCCCCTTTCTCGCTTTTTGCATTCCCCATTCTGACTCCTTTCTTACCCCTTCTCTTCTCCTCACCCACCCATCATCTCCTTTTGGTATTCCCCCTCCTTCGCTTCCTCCCATGGTCTCTTAAGGATTCTTTTTCTTCAGCCCATTACCTCTTCCACCTATCACCTCCAGCTTTTCACTTCATTCCCCCTTTCCCACCCACATCCCCCTCACCTGGTTTTACCTATCACCTGATAGCTTGTACTCCTTCCTCCTCCTCCCTCCCCCCCTCCCCCCCACGCACACACCTTCTTGTTCTGGCTTCTTTCCCCTTCCTTTCCAGTGCTGATGAAGGGTCCTGGCCCACCATGTTGATTGTTTATTCCTCTCCATTGATGCTGCCTGACCAGCTGAATTCCTCCAGCATTTTGTGTGTGATGCTCAAAATAAGATCTTCTCTGGAAAATATATGACTCTCTAGTAACTTAAAGTTGGTGCTTTGGTGTTTCAAAATGCACAATCCCCAAAATTTATAGAACATGTAAACACGGCTAAATCATTTTTCTTTACACCATGCAAAACACAAAGAATTATTAATGGAAAGAAAAAATTATGTATAGAGAAGTTCATTAATTGTCCTATCATATTATATATGCTATTGCATAAAGAAAATTTAAGTTTAATTTTATTTGAAGCATATTAGAACAATGTATTCCATTACAACTTATAGAGTACATTTTCATATAACTGAGACAGATAGCCAAAAGTAAAATCTCGCAGATGGGGTACAATAAAAAAAAGGTAAACAGATGGCTGGGACAGTGTTTCACATCTAACACACCAGAAGGCTTTGGATGACCTCCATAAACCATGAGAGTATAGATCAAACCACTTATTAAAAAAAACCACAAGTGGAAATCTAGAACCCTCTCCCATTCACTCCAAAAGGAATTAACAGATCAAGTGTGTTGAATCTAACTCATTCCGAGACACTGTGGTCATCGTAGCTAATACAGGGACTTTCCATTGTTCTGTCAATTTTGCTGGCAGGAGCGTGCACTTTTATCAGGAAGACCTTTTTTGATGGATTAATATAATAGTGATTTCAAGCTCCATTCTTTGCTCAGAGAGTATTAGAATTCATTACTCAAGAAGCAAACACCAATGCCCAGGAATGGAAAAGTCTACCAAAATTAGTGCATACAGCCCAGTCCATCACTGGTAAGGCCCTCCCCACCGTTGAGCACATCTACATGGAGCAGCATCCACAAAACAGCATGACCTGGATGAAGATCCACATTCATCCGCTGGCAGTATACACATACATCACCTGGATTGATCCCAGGAATGAAAGAGTTAAGGTATGAGAAACATTTGATGGCTCTGGGCCTGTATGCACTGGAGTTTAGAAGAATGAGGAGGGTGATCTCATTGAAACCTGCTAAATACTGAAAGGCCCAGATAGAGTGGATGTTAAGAGGATACTTCTAGTAATGGGGGGTGTCTAGATGGCTGTGGAAGCCAAGTTATTGAGTATATTTAAAGTGGAGGTTGATAGGTTCTTGATTAGTCAGGCTGTCAAAGGTTATGGGGAGAAAGCAGGAGAACGGGGTTGAGAGGGAAAATCAATCAGCCATGATGGAATGGCAGAAAAGATGCGATGAGCCAAATGACCTAATTATGCTTCTCTGTCTTATGGATTTTGGAATTAAAATAACAGTGAAACTGATATTGTCCACTGTTAGCGACAGGGATGCAGAAACGTGCAAAGAACAAAACCTGGCACTGAAATATGTCATTATGCTGTTGCCTTGGTAAAACTGGCATCTGTCTGCCTCATTGGTGAATGTATGTCGTTCCCAAATGGTGAACCTTTCTGCTTTCTCACTGCAAAGACGGTATGATTTAATCTCACACCAAACCGGAAGTGAGCAGTTAGCATTCCATGGTACTTGAAATTTCCTAACTAAATTGGTTGCAGTAAAGATAAAGATCTTCAAGATTTGCTTTATTTGTCACTTGTAAGTCAAAACATCGAATAACACAGTGAAATGCATCATTTCCAATGACCAATACTGTTCAGAATGTGCCGGGGGCAGCCCACAAGTGTCACCACACTTCCAACACCAACATAGCAAGCCCACAACTCACTAAGCTGAACCAGTACATCTTTGGAATGTGGGAAGAAACCAGAACACCCGGTGGAAACCTACACAGTCACGCGAAGAATAGATAAACTCCTTGTGGATAGTGACGGGAATTGACCCACAATCGCAGGCACTGTAAAATGTAACGTCTGCCGCCACACTATTGTGCTACCTCATTTTGGAATTTCAAACTATCCTTTGTAGGGAAGGATTCTTACATTAAAATATGAAATGATCATTGTTAATTTGAACTTCATAGAGATTCACAGCGTAGCTCAGAATTGTAGGATATGCATTAAAACTAGTGTCAAGTTTATAAAATTGAATGTAATCTCACATCTTGAGGTTTGACTCTTTTCTCTGACCCCTAACAGGAGTAATACTGTTTGAGTATCAGCTCCTTTGCCAAAACAACCTATGACAAACTGTACAGGAATCAATCTGGCATTCAGAGTATTTTGTTTTTCTTGGGTTAACTTTGGTGTAGTGTGGTCTTTAAAACATTGACTAGGCCTACCCTTCAAATAGAAGGTAATTGTGTAAACTGGGTTAGTCCACTTATTCCCCAAGCTGTACATTAAAATTCCTGGTGCTGTGGAAAACCATGTCCCACACTGAGTCAATCCGGATTCCTCCAAGACTCTGGCAAACACTAATGCACATTTAAAAACTGCTTCCACACTTCATTCCTCAACATTCAGGTTTCCAGAACAAACTAAAGCAATCTCAGTGATTACTTCACCCAGAAACCAGGAGTGAGTGTATGAAAGAACCCTGCCTTCATTTTATGTCTTCAGTGT